>NW_025335550.1:15687350-15700129 GCF_004798865.1 Varanus komodoensis | reverse complement strand
CTTCTGTAGCCTCTTTTTTAAAGTAGAGATGAGGAGGAATTTGGGAATAGTGGGTGCAAATGAGCCCACCCAGTTTAGAAATCTTCTAATTCAATTTCAAATATAATTTTTCCTAGGTTCGTGAGATTTGGCACCAGTCCTGTTGTGTAGCTGTTTCATGCTTCTCTTCTGTCACTACACATGAAGAATGGCAATAAGCAGAGCTATTTCCATTAGTGAAGTGCCTTGAGCCTAGAATGATGAACACTTAAAGGCGTGATGTGACCAATTTAGTTTGCATTTTGCAGATAAAACTGCTGCATCAATGCATCTTTATTTCACTGTAAAACAAATTATCTAACAATTCATTGCCAGGTTCAGCTCTGTCCGTTAAACTGGGACAAAGAATTTTTATTACACTACATTTTAATCAGAGTACCGATCACCCAGTCATTCTTTTGTGACTGGCCACTGTTAGTAACGTATTATCATTATCTCGACTTTTTGAGTTTCATTCTCCTCTGTGGGGGACAGAAGAGCTCTAATTATGAAAAGTGCCTCTTTACTAAGTTCAGGTACCCTCCCTTGTCTCTGCACTCAGCTTGATCTTCTTTGTGGCATATAAAGCAGGCTGAAGTGTTTGCTGTGGTAAAGAGAAGTAGGGTAAGTCTGCTCCACTAGCAGATACGCTTGAAAGGGAGTGTGGGCCATTGTCTGCTAAAATTTCAGAACTAAGAGGAGCGGCCAAGAAGGGTTTAAGAGTAATCCTAGAGTGATGCATCACTGGCCTGCATAGTTCATTGTTCCACCCGGTGACTAGAAAAGGCACAATAAATTACGTGGAAAATGGACAAACATGCACATTTGGTTAAATTGCATAGTTTACAGGTTGAGGAAGCCAGATCCTCATGCCAAAAGGGGGGCGGGGGTACAAGAACATTTATCTTACATAGAATGGAAAATTCCCATCACACCAATTCCTTATAAGTGCCTTCTTTGATTGTTATGCTAATAACAACATCAGTTATAATAAAGCAATCTAACTGATTCTGGCTTAAGATTACTGTGTTGCTTTTCCTCATCCCTTTCTCTAACCTTCTGAAGTATAGAGGAGCGCAGATGCAACAAAAGAAAATAAGAGGCTCATTTTTCCATGTTATGCCCAAGAAAATAGCTAAGACCTATGGTTAAAGTCAAGTTGTCACTCAAGCTGCCTTGAGTGCTATTATCTTGGTAGAAAAGGGAGGTACAAATCAAATAAATAACTTCAAGTTAAACATAACATCCAGCTATCAGCTCAGGGAATAAGTCTCTCTATTCTATGAAGACCTGTTTCCTCTTAGTAATCTTCCTAATACGATAGGAAAAACCTTGGGCTCTGCTAATAAAAGTAAGCTAGGAAATAGTATGACACTCTGAAGCAGCTATAATAACATACTCTGTGTTTGGAGGTTATCATCCTTTGGTGGTCTTCTGACACTTCCTGCTTTATGAAAATATAGCATTAGGTTGGTATTATGGAAACACGAGAGGCGGGGGGGAGAAACTGCAACTCAAAGTAATTCCTTAATTAAAATCAAATAAGTCCTTTTAAATTATGTGCAAAGAACATAACTGAAAG
Organism: Varanus komodoensis; assembly: GCF_004798865.1. NCBI lineage: Eukaryota > Metazoa > Chordata > Lepidosauria > Squamata > Varanidae > Varanus > Varanus komodoensis. Next base: position 15,698,529 of record NW_025335550.1, on the reverse strand, counting down.
ATACAGTTAATGCCCATTTTCTTTATATAATTGTGCTTTTGCGCTATGCATGCAATCACACCTCCTCTCCATTTTATCGTCACAGCACTCTTGTGAGGAAGTTCAGTCTGTGACCTGCTGCTGCTGCTGCTGCTGCAGTTGTTACATCTCTAGCCCAACTCAGGCTTACATAGTTCTCCACTTCATTCCTATTCTCACAACAATAACCCTGTGAGGTAGGTTAGGATGAAAGTCCATGACTGGCCTAAAGTTATCCATTGATTTTCATGGCAGAGTGGAGGCTACAGTGTGGCTCTTCCTAGACCCAGGGCCAAACAAAATGATCTTCTAATCACACATGGTGTAGCTCTCCATGATACGAAGTCCATTAGTCCTGTGTAAGCATGTATGGCCCCAATACAAATCAGGACCACAGCACTCCAGAAGGGGAGATGGTTAACCCCCACCAATTTCCATTGAAATTACATGCACATCTCCATGAGGTGATGATTAAAAAATGAAGGAAAAAATCTACTGGAGTCAGTGCCTTTTTTCCCTTTAATTTTGGGGAAAATGGGTGGGAGGACGTTAAAACCTGCCCCCTAGAGTGGCATGTTCCTGATACGAATTGTGAGTCCATACACGTATGAAAGAGTAAGCAAAGTAATCACGGATGTGTGTTGAGCAGAACATACAGGGCCAGACTAAATGTTTGTTAAATCACACATAGTGGAACAAATGTTTGTGAAATCATGCATAGCATTCTCTACTTTCCTGTAAGGGTTTGTAGCATCAAATCAGAGCAGGACTATGGCATGCCAGGAGAGGAAGATTTAAACTTCCTCCCACCTATTTCTTGCAAGCTTCTATCCCTGAAGAGGTGAGGGAATACAAACATTTCCACTGACTCCAATATTTTTTTCTCTTCTCCCACCCACCCCAAAGGTTCGTGTGTGGAAAGTGAAAATGAGCGCAGGGAGATTTTACCACCTCTCCCATAGGTCCAAATAGGGGGTGTGTGTACTTGCACAGGAGTAAGTAAAACACTGTCAGATAGCCATACTAGTTGTGATTATCAGAACATTTTGTTGGCTCCCAACAAGTCCAGCACTGTAGCTGCTGGCCCTGCTACCTGACCATGACATGTTTTAAAAATAATAAAAAAGAAAGGATATTGCAACAAGTAGCACTGCCCCCATTGGACATCAGCTTGCCCATACCGGTCTAGGTTGTTGCCAGCTCTATCTGCCACTGCACATACGCAGTCCTATTAATCAGCTGCACAATGAGGTAGCTGCCTCAGTGACAGATGATGGGGCAGGTGACAGCAGAGGTAGGTCTCTCCTGCATCTCCAAAGCAAGTCTTGTGCCCCTTGACTGCCCATCACAGGTGGCAAAAACCTGGTCAGCTTCTGTACATGGAATGGGAGAGGTAGCAAGCTCTCATGGGTCAGGCCTGATATTTATTTACCTTAAATTTATACCATTCTTCCACCAAACATGATCTGCAGGACTGCTCCATATGAAGCAGCCATCAACAGAATGTCACTGAAGCATGAAGCTAGCCTACCAACAGAACAAGTTGGGAATTTAACTTGACAGTGCACCAGGGCAACACTGATGCTTCTCACACTGAAAAGCAGGGAAATAAATGCTTTTGATCTGTAAGGAAGGGCATGGATGGGGTGGGTGGGGGCAGCATTGACCTAAAGTTTTGTCAGTCAGTGAAGCAATGGCAGCTAACAGAATCCAGTAAAATGGGAAACCCCACAAGTATACCTAAGAACAAGAAGCAATGAGAACAGCAAAGGAGGTATTTTATTCCATCGAATAAACAGTAGCAACATATTTCAGCCCACATGTAGGTCCTGCTTCAGGAAAATTCAGTGTGACCAAATTGGATAAAGTTTGCTGTCTAAACAATTTGGCTTAGTGCAATGTAGCATTCCAAGGTTATCTCACTCTGAATCAAACTGAATTTTAACCCAAAATGCCGCATTCCAAGGTTATCTCAGTCTGAATCAAACCCAATTTTAACCCAAAATGTTGCATTCCAAGGTTATCTCAGTCTGAATCAAAACTGGAAAAAGAGCCTGAATTTGTAGCTGAAATGCCAAGGTCAGCAAACACTGAGATGAGCCAAAAGGCTGGTGAGAACCAGACCATATCTGGTTTTGGGAGAAACACCACTGAACATACAGAGCAGGGGAGACGGGTGGATGTATAACATGATCATAGTCCAGCATCAGATCAGTTGAGTAATGTCTGACATTCCCGCCATCTGGCGCAAAACAATCAGAACCACCGTGAGGTGAAGCTAACTCTTTTTTGGTGGGAAATGAAGGGGAAGGGACAATCTGGAACTAACTTCTTATCATAAACCATTTCTTGACATAGCTGATATTCTAAGTTTGGTGGTATTGTTTGTTAATGGCTTCTGCAATAGTCCTCTTTTGGATCACAAAGCCAGCATAACTGGCCACACAATAGAGACTGTAGCTGGAAGCCTCTTGCCTTGGTCTGCTTTGAGTTTATGGGGTGGGGAAGGAGGACTTTCAAAACCCATTGCATTTTGCTTTATAGCATCCAAATTATTTGTCAGCCTACTGGGATGACTGCCACTAGGTGACCTCATTTGCATAATCAAAACAACCCATGTGTGCTAGGCAGGACTGAATGTTCATTGCCTATCTGTACCTTGTTGTGCCATGCAAATCTGGATGGGGGTGTTATAACCCACGGTCTGCTGTTGGTTACATGAGGGTTATTTATCCTTCGCACAACTCTTGCCTCCTGGGTTTGCACAACACAACACATGGATCCTAAATGTTCAGAATGGTCACCTGCACATGGTTGCATACATCACCGGCCACAATGGGTAATTCAGTCATGAGAACTGGCCTGGTCTGTCTCTAAGCAGCGCAGAACATTCAAGCGGCCACCCATCCCGAACGGACAGAAGGAAAGGAAGAGGAGAGCAAACAAGATCATTTCTATTAGCATGCTAACAGTTGTTCAGTATACTTCTGATAAGCAGCTTTGTGTTTCACTTTTAGATTAAGAAATGTATTTTAAAAAATAAACTAATAGCAGGCAAACAGGAAAATGTTTGCTGGTCAGATGCAAACCATTTCTGTAAACAGCAATATGCTGAAAAAACCATAAGCATAAGAGGACCTCAAGCCTGTGCCATACATAATATAATTCACAGTAAAATTGGGAAAATAATTTATTTAAGATATGTGTAGGTATTTTTTGCAATGTTTTATGTTAATGTTCTCTTCAACCCAATGGAGAATTGTTTAAGTACAAGGAAAATAATTTGATATACCCATTTTCACATTCCAATTTCTTTTCAGCAGGCATGCAAAAGAAAATATCCTTGCAATATCCTTTCTGTACCACAAATCACAATATATCATTTGCAGCAGTTAGCAGGTATACAGATCATACTTACAATGCTTGGCATTTATGGGATCACAGCCAACCATCCTAGCATACATTTTTGCAAAGTCTTTTGAATGCAACAGCTCCTCGCTCTCCTACCAGAAAAGTTAATGAAGAAATATCTCCAGTCACCCTCACAGTATCCAATAGGATTATTAGTGGTACATATCTGAAAACCTGTCCAAATCAATTTAAGTTATATTATTTACGATTGAACTGCAGTTGTGGACAGATATTTACAATCAGCAGTGTCTACTCTCTCCTCCTGTTAACAAATTGCTCACAACAACACAGTAATAAGCGAAGCATAAAAAAGTAGCCCTGTTTTGTGAAAAAGCTTCTGCAGAAAAAATATGACCCTGGCAAGTTGAAAGGAAATGGCACACAAAAGTAGTTAAGAATCTGGATGGGAACGATCATAAAAGTTTGGTTTTTCTATGGATAAAGATAGTGATAGATTCTAGGTTCGTGCACCATTTGTTCTGTTCTCTTTACAGCCTGATTGAAAAGATATTCCTAATAACATTGTGGAATGTAGTCATGGAGAAACAAAGCCTAGGTGTATGGTCGGGCCTATTGCTTGTGGTAAGAAGGCCACCCAGAAAGGAGAGAAACTATTCAAGGCTCATCAAAAGCACAAGAGAAATGTAAATGCTGGCTATTAAAAAAGCCAATCAAAAACAATGGGATAACACCATACTATTACAGGCAAACCTTCCATTTAAAATACCTTTCCAAACCTTCCATTTGGGCTAAGATCAGAAATAATTTGTTTACCTAATTTTTATTTCACACCAGAGACCAAAAGGTACTGTTTCTAAAAAGCTAAAATATTTATACTGTGTGCCAGACAGAGAAGTGCTTAAGGGGGGAAAATCAAACTTCTTATAAACCCTTTTACTGCAGATCTCAAAATTAAGAAATACCAGGGAGGCTAGTAATGTGACTGAAAGGCAGGTACAGTTGGAGCATTTAAAAATGATGTCTTAAAGCACACATTGTCTTTTTATATGAAAAAGATTTGTGAATACTTGCTTAGTTAGTGCTGGGTTTATGAATGGTAATCAAGTTGCAATTATTATGAGACACAAGAATGCCCAGGAGGTGGAGAAATGCCAAAACAGATCAAGTTGGAGTGGTGTTGTCTCAAGAGAATATGAGAGGAAAAATAATACTGCTGCAATATATATTTGTGTAATAATATACCTTTTCTGACTCTTTGGACATATCTGCACTACAGACTTACATCGGTTTTACAGGAGTTTAAATGTTGTGGCTCCCCCCACAAAAGAATTCTGGGAATTCTGGTAAATTATGAGTGAAAATTTCATGCAGATAATCTGACCCCCTCAAAGAACCACAGATCCGAGACTCCTCAAAAAGGGGAATACTTCATAAAACAAGTTAAGGACAATAATACAAACGTGTTTTCTTAGGACAATCATAGTGCAATGCATTTTTATTCAAAAGTAAATCCTATTATCATTTAGTCTACCACAACATGTATGTGTGTATGTGGGAGGGTGATGTATATCATATTTCCCCGAAAATAAGACCTAACTGGAAAATAGGACCTAGCATGATTTTTCAGGATGCTAGTAATATAAGCCCTACCCCCAAAATAAGTCCCAGTTAAGATCATCAGCCAGGTGTATGCATTTAGTATGTCTCTTGCAACACACGACGGATGTATTGAATTATAAAATAATAATATTAATATATAACTAAATATAAATAAATAATATTATTGACATTAATACTTAAAATAAATGATAATACAAATTATAATTAAGTATTTATAAATACTCAACCGGGTGCCTTTGGACGAGAGGTAAATGCTATGTAAACAGATGAACTCAAGACTTATTGCCAAATGACCATTCGGAGTACAGTATTCGGAATGCACTAATAATGTGCACACTTGATAACGAACGGATGTGTTTCATAATTCAATATGTCATGTGTTGTGACGGATGTACTTAATACACTCGTGTGTTGCCACTCCTGTCTCATAAGTCTTCAATTAATACTTGATTTAATGGAAGATTTAAAGGGAATAATATTTTGACCCTCAGACAAGATCACTGCAAAAAGAAAGAGCTATTCCGTCGAGTACAAGAAAGGAATCATGGAGGACTCTCAAGGCAGGAATCCTTTGACTTTCATAAGGAAAAAATAAGACATCACCTGAAAATAAGCCCTAATACATCTTTTGGAGCAAAAATTAATATAAGATCACTCTTATTTTCAGGGAAACACAGTATATTACAAAGAAGCCCATTCACATATATAGAACCACTAATAAAGAGTTACCCCGTGTGACCTATCTCTTCCTCATTATTAGTATCCATATAGTCAATAATATTGAAGAAGTATCCCCATCTACATTACATTAGTATTTTGTGAGGAAATGCTTGCTCTTCAGAATTGTAAGTGTGCCATAGTAACATGATTGTGCAAAGTGGAAGTCATGGTGCAGAAGATACTTCTTCAGTCTAAACTCTTGTGTATGTACATACATGGCACGAATTGCTGAGAGAAGCCACATGGACTGGGTGAACTATGTAGTCCATTCCCACACCATTGTTGCCCATCCCCTGGTTGCTGGTAAGGCCATTTAGGAGAGGGAGCATGATATAGCAAGACTACAGGGAAGTAGTTCCTAGAGCCATTCAGAAACACATGAAGCTCATGTTACACTAAAGCTGAGAGAGAAACTATCTTGTTGATTTCTTCCCTACCTTCAAAATTGCTCTGAAAATTTTGTTCAAAAAACATTGGGTACCTTAACCAGTGCAAGAAACAAAGGTGTTCCCATTGACATAAACAGGGTCAGGTGATGCTTATCTTTAAATCCCTAAATAATGAATCTTTAAATCTCTAAATAATAAACTCCTAAGTGGAAACTTTTCCTGCTATTATCATACTGTAAATGTTCTCAAGAACTCTCCTTTCTGGCATTATCAACCAGATGCCTTTCAACAAGATGGAATTTTTAAAATACATAGAATTAAATGGAAAAATAAACGTGTCAATACAAGCTTACATTACTTGCTCTGATAAAAAGTGTTCTGAGGAATCATGGTTGTGCCAAAGCCTAGAGCTGTTTTTGTTGGTTGTTTGGCAAACATCTTTTTTTCCTCCTCTTCCTCAAGAGAAGACTCTGAGAATTAAAAGCAAATGTGCTTTGGACCAATGTGCCAAATAAAATTACTCCCCATAAGACAAATCTTAAGCTCCTTATATATCTCAGATGGTTGATCCTACACATGGCTGTATGAGACTATGATACTAGCTTTCATCACTATCTTGTTCTCCCAGCATTATTAATTTATTTCTTTTCAGGTCATTTAGTGGAGAGATAGAACAGCTGACTTCAACAGTGCACAGAACAATTGACAAAAATATTCTCTAGGAGCAATCAATCAGGATTATATATTTTCCTGATTTACAAAGAAGCTGACTTTGTGCCAAAGTGGCTCCTGTTGAGCTACTACAGACTGACATTTAATGCTCACTTCATGAATCACGGCTGAGGCAAAGAAAATCTAATTCAATGACAGTGTGCTTGGGTAAGAAGTGAGATGAACAGACATATTTTATGTTGCTCACATGTCCAAACCAAAAGGTACTTTTCACCTACTGCCAGAGACACCTTTGATCTATTATTGAAAAACACTCAAACTCACATGTGATACTGCTTTGACATATTCTATGTGGGGTGAATTCTGAGTGGTACAATGATATTGAGAAATTAAGTAACTGCCTAATTAGAAGTGGGAAATTGGTAATGAATAAAGATCTGAAGAGAGATGGTGAGGAAAGATGCAAAGAGTTGATAGTATGGGATAAGATTAAGAAATATTTTTTCTCAGAATTCTCAATCTTATTAATAAATATTAAGACTGAGCAATACATGGAAAAACAAATGGTCATTTTGTAGTGTGAAGACATGGTCACTTTAAGATTGTTTCACTTAGATGTATTCCAATATGACTCCCAAAAGGTTTCTCAGTAGGAGGCAATCTAGCACAAGAAGCACAGAATTTCTTTTGTGCCAATAATACTTCCTTACTTGTGTAAATAGTGATACTGCTATATTATGTAGTTGTTCTGCAACTGAATATAACCCTCTGTTACTCAATGAATAAGGAAACACCACAACAGACTACAAATATCATCAAGTGATTATGGTGCCTTTACCAGCCAGAGGTATTTGCTGTGCAGTGCAGGCTAATAGATACCTCTGCACAGGTATGAAGATTAAACTGAATATATCCTGATATTTCCTTGGCTTGTCTCCTTTGTCCCCTATCTCTTCCACTGCCAAGGGGAGGTGATACATGTGCCTTCAGAATGATAAAGGAGCTGGGCTGCTAAAGGTATAGGGATTCAATATGGATTGTAAGCTTTTTTTAAAGATTAACTAAGTTATATACCACTTTGGGTATTCTCAAAGAAACTCAAGTGCTTGAACACATGGTTACACTGAGAAGATTTTATTAAAAACAGTAGAAAAACCCCTCATAGAGTCAAACTGGGTGAGTACATCACATGATGCTACCTAGTGCAAAACCTAACACAGCACCGAAATGTCATTTTATTATTTCAACATTTTAAAAACAAATTAGAGTTACACATTGATTGTGTATCTGAAGCAGAGAGAAAGACAAGGAGAAAAACCAGGCACAAGACTATCTTGTATTAGGAAGACAGTACTGCTTGTAAAATCATATAATATATTAACTTTGGGTTCAGCTCTGGAAAAATTGGTCCTTGCCTCCAGCTCCTGAATTTACTGCAGCTGAGTTGCCAAAAACTTCCAAACCTCTTAGCTTCATTCCCATTGTCAAAAAAGAACAAAAAAATCCACAGTCCCAGCAGATCGGATTTCACATCAATATTTTGGTGGGCTGGCAGCCAAACCCTTATCAAGAAAAAGCATAATGACCAGCTAGACTGTTGCATGCTGAATTCTACAACTCATGCACCGCTTTCTGTCTTAGTGAGTAATATAATAAAAGTGTAATGATTTAACAGGTTTGCCCTTGCTTTACCTTTTTACCTTTATTGCAGTTGCATTGCTTTAAGGAAAGATCTATATAATATTAAGACTATTGTCAATTGTCCGTTTTAATGAAGAGACCTCCAATCCAGCTATACAGATATACAATGTTAAACTGTTCCCTGATGATGAATAGTTTTTATGGAAACTGAAAAACTTGCATCAACTTGTTGTATTTGGCCACAAGTCAGATATCTAAAATGCCTACAACTCTCCTGTAATTAAGATCTGTCTCAATACATTTTTTTCATGTCATTGATCTTTCTAGGTCAGAGGCACCTATCTATGTTATCAAACTGTGCTCTCAAAAAAACTTTTTTGCTGCAAGGATCGCAATTTCTTTCAACTAGTTATTACACTTAACAATCTGCAAGGCTGCAGTTCTTTGTTCCAAATGTGAATTTATCAGCTACTATAGTTCCTTGCTGAAGTATCCCCTCCACCCCCTAAAATGTCTGCATTTTGGTGTGTTAAATCCTGAACTGAAATGGCTGGAATTGGCATATTTGCTGCTTGAAGTACACAAGACACTCAACAGTGTGAACATGCAAAATATATTTATTGTGGCACAAGAGTTAAGGAAACATAAACAAATTGGTACTTGCTGGTTGAATAAGTATTCAACCCCCTGAGTCAATACTCAGTAGTAGAACCAAGAGTCTTCCTGGGTAAATGCCTATCAGCTTTATGCATCTGGATTCTGTAATATTCTCCCATTGTTGGCAGAGCAGCAGAGGCACAGGCTGGGAGAGAGCACTGAGTGGCCAGGGGACGGGCGAAGGCAAGGCAGGAGCTGGGCAGGGGAGCAGGGGCAGGAGCAGCGGAGAGGAAGGGGGCGGGGCCAGAGAGGCCAGAGGGGCCAGGAGGGAGCAGGGGGCGGGGCATCGTCCCTTGGCTGCATCCCTTGGCTGCGGCCCGGGCTGCCCGGAGACTCCCTTCCCTGAGACACAGAGGTTTGATTGTTTGTTTGTTTTGTTTGTGCTGTGCTTTGTTTTTCTTCCAATTTAAATTTATTTTATCCTTGTGTGTGTGTGTGCAAGTGGGTTTTCATCTGGGAGAACTGGGCGAGTGAGAGGAACTGCAGGAGAAACAAGGCAGGGGACCAAGGTAAGGTCTCGGAAGGGATACCGATGGCAGACCAGGAGCTGGCCTTGGCGGGAGTCATGGGTGTTGCTGTCCGCTGCGACAGCTGCGACATGTTCGCCCTTCTCCCCCAGGAGAGGCAGGGTTACACTTGCCCTCAGTGCAAGATGGTGACCCTGCTAGAAGAGGAGGTGAGGTGCCTGAGGGCAGAGAGAGCTCTCCAGGCCCCCCGGGAGCGGCCCCCCTCTGGACAGAGGGTTGAGGGAGAATCCATGGGGGGAGCAGCTGCAGAGACATGGAGGCATGTCACCCACAGGAGGAGGAGGCCAGCACGGCCTCCTCCTCCTCCTGGCACCAATCTGGAGCTGGGAAACAGGTTCTCTCCACTTGGGGAGGCTGGGGCTGATGAGGCCTTGAGGGACCAGCAGGACCCCCAGCCTGAGAGGCCAGGCAGCAAGGGGGCCTCTGCAGGAGAGGCGAGGGCCAGGGCACGGCCTCCCACCAGCACCAGGAAGGTACGGCGGCGGGTGATTGTTGCTGGGGACTCCCTGCTGAGGAGCACTGAGGCGGCAGTGTGCCGCCCCAACCTGGAGACAAGGGAGGTTTGCTGCCTGCCGGGCGCACGCATCCGGCATGTGAAGGACAGAGTGGAGCGTCTTGTTCACTCCGGGGGTCACCAGCCACTCCTGGTGATCCATGTGGGCACAAACGATGTGGCCAGGCAGGGTGTGGTTGGGACCACCAGGGACTTTGAGGCCTTGGGGAAGAAACTCAGGGAGCTGAAGGCCCAACTGGCCTTCTCGTCAATCTTACCTGGCTGGGAATTTGGGCCAGGAAGGGACCGGAGGGCCTCCGAGGTGAACAACTGGCTTAGGGTGTGGTGCCAGAAGGAACGCTTCGGGTTCCTCGACCACGGCACTTGTTTTCTTGCCAATGGACTTCTGGCAAGGGACGAGTTACACCTCACGAGGACGGGGAAAAGGTCCTTTGGAGATGCTCTAGCGAGCTTCGTCCAGAAGACTTTAAACTGAGCTGGGGGGGGGGGGTTCAGGCCCCCCAGTAACGTGTCTGCACTGGACAAGTGTGGGGGGAGGATCAGGGCTCTGGGAAAAGGGTTTTAGAGATACTCCAGGGATTGACAGAACTCCTTCAGAGAGGAGCCAGGTATTAGGGAGGATGGGAGGAAGGGGGAGGCTGGGAACTCCAAGGAAAGGAAGCGGTGGGAAGGAGTTGAGGTGCATGTACAACAATGCTAGGAGCATGGGGAACAAGCAGGAAGAGCTTGAAGCTCTCCTGGGAATAGGAGGGCATGATCTGGTGGGAATCACAGAAACTTGGTGGGATGAAAGGCAAGTCTGGAATGTGAACATAGAAGGGTATCACCTTTTTAGAAAGGACAGGAAGGGAAAGAGAGGTGGGGGCGTGGCTTTATACGTCAGGGAAGGGATAGGATGCAGTGAGATAGAATGCAGCACAGATGAGGATTCGGTAGAGGCAGTCTGGGTGAAACTTAGGGGTTTTGACAGGGAAAGAGACCTGACAGAGGGGGTATGTTATCGCCCTCCAGGTCAACTTGAGACCCTGGATGATGTCCTGACAAGCCAG
>NW_025335550.1:15255516-15687250 GCF_004798865.1 Varanus komodoensis | reverse complement strand
AGGAAGGGAAAGAGAGGTGGGGGCGTGGCTTTATACGTCAGGGAAGGGATAGGATGCAGTGAGATAGAATGCAGCACAGATGAGGATTCGGTAGAGGCAGTCTGGGTGAAACTTAGGGGTTTTGACAGGGAAAGAGACCTGACAGAGGGGGTATGTTATCGCCCTCCAGGTCAACTTGAGACCCTGGATGATGTCCTGACAGGCCAGATTCTAAGGATATCTTGGGGGAGACACATGGTAATTATGGGAGATTTCAATCTCCCGGACATTACTTGGGAGACTTACTCGGCGGTGACAGCCAGGTCAGATCGCTTCCTAGAAGCTATAGAATGGTTTTCAATCAGATTTATGTCTGAGGTTTGGCCAGGCCATTCTATGGCATTCATGTTCTTATTCGTATTATATTGGCTTAGTAGTTAGGGTCACTATACTGATAGGAGATAGCACTTTCATCCCAGTTCCTGGTCCCTCGCAGACTCAAATAGGCAGTCCTCTAAAATGGAACAGAATTTGGCTCTTTGCATATTGCCCTCAGTCCAGACTCATTTCCAGTCCCTGCCAAAGTAAAACATCCCCACAACATGATGCTGCCACTATCAGGTTTCACTACGAGGTGTTTTTATTGGTGTTTTTATTGTGCCATGAGTCACATTTTGAAGAAAGGCCAAAAGGTTTCACCATGTTCTTATCATGTAAGATCAAAGACCTTTTTCCATACCTTTGCCACATACATGCCATTTTGAGATTGTTTCAGCAATGCCTTTCTTCTCCCCACACTTCTGTAAACCCAGCCCGAAGTGCTAGCTATCCCTGAGAGAGCTTCTCCCACCGTAAGTGCAGATCTCTCCAGCTTCTTCAGAGTTACCATTGGCCTCCTGGTTGGTTCTTTGATCGAGTCAATCAGTCTCATATTTGGTCTTCCTTCTTCTGCCTTCAAATTTCCCTAGCATGTTTTGTCTTCTCCAGTGAGTCTTGCCTTCTTGTGATGTGTCCAAAGTATGACAGCATCAGTTTTGTCATTTGTACTTCTAGGGAAAATTCTGGCTTCACCCACTTGGTCATCTTTCTGCCAGTTCAGCATTTTTACAGAGCAATCCTCCGGCATCATGTTTCAACTGCATTAATTTTCTTTCTGTCAGCTTTCTTCACTGTCAAGTGTTCACACCCATCCATTGTAATTGGGAATACAAAGGCATGGATGATGTTGGCCTTGGTCTCTAGAGAAATGTCTTTACACTTGATGATCCTTTCTAGTTCCTTCATTACTGCCCTTCCAAGTCTCAGTCTTCCTCGGATTTCTTGGCTGTTGTCTCCCTTTGAATTGATGACAGAACTGAAGTATTTAAAATCTTTCACACTTCAATTTCTTCGTTGTTAACATTAAATCCAGAAAGACATCTGTGCTCATGATTTTTGTTTTCTTAATATTCAGCTGAAGTCCTGCTTTTGTACTTTTCTCTTCCACTTTCATCGGGATTCATTTCAAGCCATTTCTGCTTTCCACTACTAGTACGATATCATTTGTATATCTTAAATTAATGATGTTCCTTCCATCAAATTTCACTCCTTCCTCTAATTCTAATCCAGCTTTCCTTATGATATATTTTGAGTACAGACTGAAAAGATAGGGAGATACAGACAAGGGTGTATTTTGACACCTTTGCCTATGAAAAGCCATTCTGTTACTCTGCATTCCATCTTCACAGTAGCTTCTTATCTCTGATAAAGGTTATGCATTAAGACAATCAAGTGTTGAGGCACACCCATTTCATTGAGAACCTTCCATAGCTTCTCAGGATCCACACAATCAAAGACTTTGCTGTTGTCTATAAAGCACAGACTGATCTTTTATATACATAGAAATAGTTCAAGGTCACTACAACAATTCACTCCTGGCCTTCTTTTGGCAGCAAGAATACAGATCCTTCATCTTCTGCTTCCAATTACGTAGTCAATTTGATTTCTGTATTGGGCACCTGGTGATGTCCATCTATATAGTTGTCTAACTGGTTGCTTGAAGTAAGTATTTGTGATAAACAGATTATTGCATTCACAGAATTCTATGAGTTGTTCTCCTGCTTCATTTCTGATCCCTAGGCCAAATTGCTGCACAACCCTTGATTCTGCTTTGTTTCCTACTTATATTACATCATTAATTACATTAATAATAGCTAAGAATTATATAATTACATTATTAGTACCAGTTAAACAATATTTGAAGCGAACAAAGGCAGTTAAGTAAAAGGAAATTAATTATGTGTCTTGAGTACATATACATACACAGAGTGAACAAGAAGCCATGAATTATAAACCGATAATTAAATCCTAGTATCCTGCTGCTTCATAACCCCACAAACGTGAAAAGCTCAAGCCAATTTAAGCTGTCACCACAGAATGTATTTTACTTTCCATGGATTATTCATGTTGTTCCATTTTGCTCATGTATTTATGCAGCACTCTTCATCTGCTATGTGCCCTGAGCTATCTGCTACTTAAACCTGTAACTGTTATAAACAAAATGTATGTGTTACTCCACTGAGGAATGCCAAAGACCTGCCAAATCCAAGGCTGAGCCTTTATTTTTCTGGAAGAGACAGAGGCCTGTCTTGTTTGGGCTGGCATGCAATAGCTGTGTGAATTTACTTCTATATACATTTCTGAATATTTTAATTAGAATGCCTTCCCTGGGATAATGCAAAACGGCTCCTAAATCTCCAGAAGAATGATGAAGTGTACAAAAAGGAAGTCAGTCATCATCTTCCCACTCGAGTTTATAAATGGCATCTGTAGCAATGCCTGTCAGTCCAGAGCTTTAGCCTACTGCCAGAATGACTGCTCTAGCCTACTGGAATAATGCAACAAATTAAATTCATGCAGAGGGATCCAGACAATTACATTAGATTCTAGTCCCTCCCTTCATTAGTCACTCATTTTAATTTCTATCAGGGAGGAACAATTTCTTAGATGGAAAATGTAGGCACACTATATTTCAAAATCAGGGAAGACATACCAAAGAGGTTGAAGGATTTGCAGTTCCCTGGTTCCAGTGTTTACAAGTCTAGCATTTTGAAGCATTAGAGCTCTCCTGCAGCAGCTTAATAGAAAGAAGGCAATTTGTTATATGGCAATTTACAAAACTTGTGCAGTGCAATCCTAAAGATGTTTATCCATAAACAAGTTCCACTGATCTCAGTGGGGCTTAACTCTCTAGCAAGGTTGCTTATGACTTGCAATCTTATTCATATAGAAAGATCCAGTCACAACTTGTATAAAAGTTGGGAATGACATCTTAACAAAGAATATCTCAAAAGTATATGGATGTTTTGGACCCACCGGAAGATTGGTTTGAAGATTGCAGACATGTGTTACATAATTCCTTACAACAGAGTAGTAAAGGGTACAACCCAGCCAGACCTCTAGGGGGGGAAAAGAGCAGAAAGTAGGGAAAAAAACAATATGGAAACAGGCCTTAAGATTCTTACTGAAAAAGCCTTGTTTGCAGAGGGCATGCAGAGTCCCCTAGGAAGCAGTCTCTGAACGCTCCTGCCTGTTTTCTAAGCTGCTATAGAAATGGGCTCTTAGAGCAGGATTCATCCGTATTTTTCCTGGAGGTTTCCCCCATCTCAAAAGGTTTGAAGTAACAAGAGTCAGGATCTTTCAGCAACAGAGTGGATTAGGAGATGGGCTAGGAGCCAGGATTCCTAGAAGCCTGGGTGGTTTGAGAACTGACGTTTCTGGGAGGTGTGTTGAATTTATCTGATCAAAGCAGGTGCCAGACCTCTGAAATGCTCTTGGATAGAAATTGGAATTGAATGGGTGAACAGTGTGAATGTGTGTGAGTGAATGGTGTGTGTGTGTGTGTGCATGGGGGGGTACAAAATGTGTATGCAAATGTGCATGCATTTATGTGCATGTACATACATGTGTAGCCTGTGCCACCCCAGCAAAGACATTCAATGTGATCCTCAGATCTGAAAAGGTTGTGTACCCATGACTTAGTGACTGCATTATATCACTAACCAGGTATCAGACTAAGGTTGCAGTGATAGCAGTCAGTGGTTTAATTTGGTGTCAAAATAAAAAAAAAAGTTTGGTCAATACTGCTAAAATGGACTTGAACTATTATAGGTCTGCACATACTTGGAAACCGCCTGATTGTTGACGTGAATTATGATAAGGGAGTCAAATATCCTGGCTTTCTCTAAGCATCCTGTTGCTTATGATGGCAAAAAGCTATAATTGCGGCCAAACAGCATTCCAAGGAAGTACCACCAACAGCTGGCAAAAGTTTGGGATATATAAATAGAAAAGCTGACACATCAACAAGTAGTTTGTTTTAGAAAAAAGAAACATAATAGTCCTCTTCATGTGTGAATCACATAAAGAGATCATCAAATGAAGGGGGCTAATGATTTCACAACTTAGTTCCCCTTGGTTATATTTGCCAGTTTGGATAAAACATATTTGGGTGTGCTTCTACAATGGATGTGACTTATACAGTCAAATCCTTGGATCAAAAAAACTGAATGAATTATCCTTTACATACATCTATGCAGAGACAATTCTCTGTATCATCCCAATTTTATTATTAGGGATCTATGAGAAATTTGATTCACTTACTTTTTTATCAGGATTACCCATTTGACCATGGACTCAAACACAATCTATGCTTAAAGTCTATACAATTTTCAGCTTGCAGCGTAAGTTGCAGAGTTAAAAACTCATACGTTCAGCTCTAGGTATACAGTTGAAAAATGCACATTAAAATGTTTACTCTTGAAGAATGCACTTAAATACACTTTGACTAGTGGGAAAAAAACAGTGTACATTTCAAAGATGAGCACAAATTATTCATGTATGAGTATTTTTAGAACAATGTGCACTGAAAAGCATACTGACTTCATGTGAAAAGAAAAAAAAAACCCTCATAATCTAATATGGATGTGAGTTGGAATGAACTCCAAGATGGAATTTGGAGAACTTCAGAGACCTCAAGGTTTGCCAATCCACACATCCCTATGCATTACACATTATGTCAAAGGGAACACAACTGCATTCTCTTGTTTAGAAAAAGAAGTCCTGGACCAGTTTTGCAATAAGCTTCAAAAACAGCTACCTTGTAGTTCTTCTTACAATGTTTTAAAATATAGAAACAATATTATACAAAGGGGAGACAGACAGAAATGGTGCCTCATGTCTTATGTTGTCAGTTTCCCTACACAAGGCAGCAAGGCAGCAAGAGTGTGTGTGCATCTATTGTCAGGGGTTATGTGTCAGAGGCTGGAAAGTAAAAGATTATGACCTCATGAGTGAAATCACAAGCTACCATGTCTGCAGTTCTCAGGATATTGATTATTTCTTCTATATAGGTGAAAGTGAGGATAGAAATAAGTTGCTCTCCCAGTCCTACCTTGCTTGTACTCTCACTCTCTCTCCTGCATTGCAGTACAGTTCTAAAAACCTTGTTGGCTGGGGATTGCTGGGTGGGGTGTGCCTTTTTTCTGCTCGAAAATGTGGGAGATTGTGTCTGTGGTCATCTATACAGCTAAGCAAGGTCCAGTTTTTGTAACATTGTGTGCATCATGAGGCATTTTCCTGTTCCTATTAAGTGAAAATAGAATAGAGATCACAAATGGGGAGCTGAACCTAGCAGTTGATAGGACCTGTCCTGGAGACACACTTTCATTGACTAGATCAAATCCACTTGATTTCAGGGCACATTTTGGAAATGAAACATTTGGATAAAGCCTAGGGTGCATGTGGTGGAATATGCAAGTCAAATCCAACCAAACAGTGTTCAGAGCCTAAAAGGCTTCTATACCGCAGCTCTTTTTTCTGTAGCAGTGTTGGAGGCAAAGAGGTCTTCGCCATCAGCATTACCTTTTGTTATATAGTTGGTTTGGAGTAACCCACTCAACCAAACCACGGTGATTCCAACTTATCCAGGTCATGGAAACAGAAGTCTCCCTTTTTCAAAGCAGATAAACTACCTGAAGGCATCTGTAGACCAAGTGCCATCACTTATCCAATGTATTCAGTAGTGGCCCAAGGGCTTGACTCACAGCAATCTTCTATGTTTTTAACTTTTATCAGACACTCAACAGACAAACGACAAGAGATTCCTCTGAAATTTCCACTCTGGCAACTGTAGAGGGGTTCTACTGTTACACTATTGGCAAGTCTCCCAGGAAGTAAGGAAAGCACTTTCTTGTAAGGCAGGTTCATGGAGACATTGTCCAGGGTTTCTCTGCTGGAGGTGCCCAGCTATATCTTTTTCCCCTCCAAGCCAAAGGGTGGTGGGGAGACACCTGATAAAAGTGCCAGGAAAACCCTGCCATGTATCCAGTTCATCTTCAAGGAACCAGGTAGGTAGCTGAGTGCAGGCCTACGCTAGCCAGATGGTATTTTCCCCTTCTGATTGTACTTTGCACTGATTTGCTACTTTATATTCCAGAATCTGACCAGCCTTTCGTCAGGAGTAAGTCTCCCCACACCCTCTGTTTTCCCTCTTTAGCAAATATAGATGAAACCTTAGAAGCACAGTCCTCTACAGGTTTGAAAACATTATTAACTCCAGGTTAACAATCCCTTTGATATCTGAGAGTAGTGTCTGCCCTTGTGAAGAGTTAAATCCAAACTCCTTCCCTCCATTTTGGAAAGGATTTGACTGTATCTTAAGGGTGGCTCATGCTGTTTGAGAGCTAGATGGTAGGAAATAGCAGACAATACTTAACTGGTCCATTCAGTTGGCTTGATAGCTCTTGACTGGGTTTAAGTACACCCGTTAATCTCTATCACTCCCTGTTCTATACTGCAGGGGTCCCCAACTGCCCAGCTGTGGACCAGTACCAGTATGTGGCCTGTTAGGAACTGGGCCACAGAGCAAAACTCTAACTTCAAACAATCCAGAGTTTGAATGTTAGAGTTGAGATAAGCTCGCTTCACAGTTCGAACGATGCTTCTAAGCGAAGTGAAATGCGAGTGAAGTGAAAAAAATGCAGTTGCAGCAAAAATGTCATCAGTTGTGTGCTCAAGTTGAAAAAAATATATTACAGTAAATGACGCATTGGCTCAATGTCCTGAATTGATTTGTCTTGAATCCATTCAGCTTGAATCGATTCAGGACACTGAGGAAGCCATGACAGTGCAACTAAAGATGCTCAAGAATGATGGAGTAAGTGTGTTTGAAGTGAGGGGGATCATTTTGAGGGGAATTAATGGCGATGTGTATTTTATTGTAATTTTTTTAAATTTAAACATTCACCATATTTTTTGATCACACCTCATATATAACCTCAAATTTAAGTAGTTTCAGGAGGCCATATTTGTTGTTCAAGTTTATCGAAATGGGTATTGTTTAGGGTTTGGAAACATATTAATTCGCTTCCCATTATTTCTAATGGGGAAAATTGATTCAGACTTTGAATTATTCAGAGTTCAAACAGCCTCCTGAAACTAATTAAGTTTGAAGTAAGAGGCATCACTGCAATGTGCTTGAATCATCCTGAAACCATTCCTGCCCCCAGCCTGTGGAAAAATTGTCTTCCACAAAACTGGTCCCTGGTGCCAAAAAGGTTGGAAACTGCTGCTATATTGTTTTCCCTCCTGCCCCAAAACAATTTGGTTCTTACACTGTAATTGAGTAATCTGACATGGTGGTATGGACAGTTCAGAGACCTCTGCTAATTCCTGCTCATCTTTCTTTCCCTCCAAACTAGTTAGCTGGGAAGAATGTAAGCTAGGAAGGCTGGGCTTCTTCTCTACATCTTTCTTCCATTCTGTATCATTTTTTCCTGAATCCTTATTTAATTTTTTACCCTGTTTTCACCAAAACCCAGAATGTGTGTTTTGGGGGTGAAGGGAAAGGGAGACTCACAAGAGGTGTGTCATATTTCAACACCCAAGTTGCATGCAACCTGCTGAGTGCACCCTTCAATCTAGCTGTGCTCCCCTAAGGACACAGAGAGGGACTGAAGAGAAACTCAGCACAAGGACCCAAGAGAGAACCTTGGCCAATTGTTCCAAGGGACTAAGAAGACATGGGAACAGACAAGACTGAGTTTTATTCTTGCTGGTGGCAGCTGGTACCAGTAGGCACTGCTACACCAGATAGAGTTGTTTGCAGGTATGAGGTTACCATACATCTGCACAGTACCATCTAGAAACTGTTTTTCCAGGATTCAGCAGCCTTTTACTGCTGCTGCTGGTGAACTTATGGTCAGTTTGAGAAACATTCTACAAGGCAAACTACACATCACGTTCCTCACATGGTTTGTCCTTCTGTGGCTGCTTTGTTTTAAAAGCTAATTCATACATAAATGCTAATTCACACCTGTCTTCATACCATTGGAACTGGAGTTGCCACATCTACTATTTGACATGTGAGGCAAGTCTCCATTGCTATCATGCGTAGTTTGGCTTTCCCATCTGTTCCAGAGCTGGTGCCATGTTTCTTCAAAGCAGAAGTATCTTCGGCACCTCCTATACTTATAGTTGTCTGAATAAGCCTCACCTGATTCTTCCTGAAGATGCTGACAAGGGGCTTGACCAGGTTTGGGATATCACATGTTCACTCAACTCATGCCATTCTTGGCTGATAAGAGTTAGCCATGGTGCCTGGCCAGCAAAGTCTGAATGGCAATTAATGAATTCTTGAGGGAAAGGCCTATTCCTGCCACCTTGAAGAAAGTCACACTGAGGCCCTGTTTAAGAAAATACTGCTGAGCCCTAAAGGCTTGGAAACTAGCCTATAACTGCCAGCTTGCCATTTCTAACTAGTAAGTTTGAAGAGTAGGTGGCCAGAAAATCCATTAAGAAAAAATTAAGAAATTTTTTTTAACTTATCTGGATAAGAATATCACCCTCATTAATTCCCAGTTTAATCCAAACTAGCTCAGTTACTCTCATGAGTAGCATTCATGGAAAGAAAAGGAGTGGGCTAAATCTTATTAAAAATAGAATTTATACATTCTTCCATATTTATCAGTAGGTTTTGATGCTACCACTCTGCCTATTTATTTTTCTCCTCTATGCTAAAAATTCAGGTTCAAGCTTTGGTCATTTCCTCCATAGGCTACTGCAACTTTCTTCTGCCTGGTCTTTCACAAAAAATTGGAGCAGGTGGCCACCACAAGAAACACCATTGTAAAAGAGCAGCAGTGGTGGCGGCGGCAACAAGCACCAACATTGTGCTAGAACACTCTGCCACTATTAGGCTAGTCCCTTTATCCTTAATTTTACATCTCTCCAAACATCTTAATTTTACTCTCTCCAAAATTTTACATCTCTCCCACTATCAAGTCACCATCTGTCCTCCTGACAACATACACTCCTATCAGTATTTCATGTAAGTACATTTTCCATTATTCATCATTTCCCACATCTTTCCATCTATTTTTGCCCATTGTCTATTTTAAATCTTCAGTGGGGAACTGTTTGTTTCTATACGTCAAAGTTTGTAAAGCGCCATCTATGCTGACCATGCTGGAGTAGAAGTAATTATAATAGCTTCTCCATTTCTATTCAGCATTGCTACATTGTGGGAGTATAGGGCTGAATTCAGACTTAGCTATATTTGCATAGAGCCACTGAAATGATCATTATTTTTTCCCAATGCTTTCAATATGCTTAATATATATTACTAAGTCTGGATCCAACCCATGGTAGCAACACGAATACATAGTCAGTGAGAAATATCATCTTCTCCTTTTTTACCCAGATCCTTGGATCGCACTAAGATAAAGTTTCCATCAGATCAGGAGGGAAACATACTATATTGGTCTGCTTATTTATAATTTACGTACTTAGAGTAATTGGCAAATTAAACATACTGTGCTCCTTGGTTTTTAAGGTTGAGGTGGGGCATCCACTATATATCCACTGAGAGACAGTGTGGTGTAGTGGTCAGTCTGTAGCTCAGGGGACCTGGGTTTTCGTCCCCACTCAGCCATGGACCCAATAAGTGACTTTTGGCCAGTCACAGACTCTCAGTCCAACCTACCTACCTCACAGGGTTGTTGTTGTGAGGGTAAGACTGAGATCATGAGGAGGAGACTGATGTAAGCCAGTTTGTTATAAGGAAAAAGCAGGGTATAAATTTAATAAATAAGTAAATATACATGTGTGTGCTGTGTATACAACATACGGAAAGTGGGGCCCTGGTTGGCAAAGCAACTACCATTATTTCCATTCATGCTTGAAGGGTGGCGAAAACAAGAAGAAATGCTCAGACAAAAATGATGGAAAAACCTAAAACTAAAATAAGGTCACCATGCTTTATATTACGTTCCTAAATATCTCTCTGATGAAGATTTAATATGACAGTTAGTGAATGCTCATGCCAATTGAATATTAAAGATGAATTTAATAAAAGAACAAGGGCATATTTTTGACCCAATCTTGGAACACAAAGCCTTAAAGGACAGGCAGAGACTGCCCCGATATATGAAGATTCTTGGTTGTGAGAATATGATATAGTAGGAGACAAAGAATGTTTTCCCCACAGCTTTGGAGAGGAACATATTTTGATAAGACACATGATTTTGATGTTGCCTAATCTGAAAGATACTCAAGTACAATTCTAAAAGGTGCAAGATTTGCATAAAGTCCTATATATTTGAATTGTTGAGTGGCGCCAGCTGGCTACCTCCTGGGGCTGAAAGATACGGGAAATTAAACCAAGTAAGAGGCTAAGAATAAAGGGGACTCATTCCTCCCAGAGAAAATGATTCAGATTTGTGGGTGCCAGGTCTGCTTTCTCTAACAATGCTGTTTTGTCTATCTTTACATACTCAGTATTGCCAAACTCTGTGGTTCAAAACTGTGAGTCATCTCCTTCCGCCCCATCTTAACACTGTCTTCAGATTCAAAAACACATTTAAGGGTGTTGGTTATTTTCCTTTTGATCTTTAAGCTTTTAATTATTCAACATTTTCAATATTTCTACAACTATGCATATTCTCATATGACCACATTGCTCAATCGATGCAAGTTTTTAATTAAAACACCATTTATTGCAGGATTAGAAAGGAGATGAAATTCTTACATGCTCCTTTCATCAGGGTATGTGCTGAAATATCTCTCATTTCTTTAGAGAACTGTCATGAAAAATATAAAGCTTCAAAAAATATACTGCCATGAGATGGAGGACAGCCGTTTTTGTTCTACAGCTTCATGTCTATACAGTAACTACAAATAAAATGGTTACTTTTGGAAATCAAGATAGCATGCATTTTAAACACTTAGCATAACACTCCTGTAAACCCAATGAATACAATTAATAATGTTTCACCAAATAACGTGGAGTTTGATGTGCTGTAATAGCTCAAAGATCACAATGGCTAACAACCAATCAAAACATTCCCTGGAGAGTTTAACCAGCTCACCTAGGAGCACTTGGTGGCAAGGGAAACCTTGGAGACGTGCAACAAAGTATATTGTTTATAGAAGGGAAGCCAACACTGGTAAAAAAAAAAAAATGAAAACAGTGGGAAGAGCTTTCTGGAATCTATAAACATTTGGGGGATAAAGAAAGAGGTTAAGCTCACTGTGAGCTAAGTGGACACTTCTCTCCATCGCAATGTTCATGGTGGTTGTGGAGCAATTAAAGTGAATTACACGAACAATTCATGACCCTCGAAAGTGATAGTAAACCTGAAAAATTACTCCTAAACGTTCACGGCGATGGCCCCACTGGCCATGGAGCCAACTGGATGACTACAGGCCAGTCATAGACTCTCAGTTTAACCTAACTCTCAGGGCTGTTGTTGAAAGGATAAGACGGAGAGCAGGAAGAGGAAAATGATGTAAGTCGCTTTTAGTTTGTTATAATAAAAAGTGAAATATAAATCAAATAAATAAATGGTAGACTGTGTGAGAGAAATTATGAGGCAGTGATAAGAAATAGGGAACAACAACAACAAAGTGGAGAAAGCTCAACTATAAATAAAATGGGAAGTAGCACACATCTAAGAAATAAAATTTGACACTGGTAGTTAAAAAACCACAGATAATGTGCCTGACTTCAGAGTGCAGCAATTTCAATTTAGGAATGGAATGTAAAGTAACCAGAAATGAAAGGTATGAATCTAGGTGCAAAAATAGAAATTTTGTGAGGGAAAAGTGTTGACAGCAGTGCTTATATAAAGGACATGAAGAACTTGCAATTTAGAAGGTTAATAGAAAAAATGCTGTGAAACACACACATGTGTACACGTGCAAAATACCTCACACCTCAAAATTGGCAACCTATAAAGTTGGGCGGCGGGGGGAGGGGCAGAATGGCATTCAGTTGACGGTCAGTTGCCAGCACTAAAAATAGTTCAATAATAAAAGTTCTTTTAAACTGTGTGGGAATAAAAGCATGAGTTATTTCTAAAATAGACTAAGTGGGAATATATTTTAGGGCAAAAATTGGCTAGACAGTATTACACTATGACCCAGAGATCAACCAATGGGATCCCAGTATAAAATAGGAATGCTAAGGATTAAGGAAGTGGGTGTCTCTGAGCATACCTTCAGTCCAGGATTTTGTGATGAAACCCAGAATCAAGTTCACCTGCTCTTTCACCAAAAAAAAAAAAAAAATTACAGCTGGTTTTCCCACAAGTGTTCATTCTCATTAACTTAAATGCATGGGGAACTTTTTAGTTATACATATTATCAGACAAAGAGAAGCCAGAAACTATTGTTTATCTTTTACAAATCACTGAGAAATCTGTCAGTAAATTCCCTATCTCTAACCACTGTGCTCACTAAGTTAGCTGAGTTAACCAGGCCTTGGTAATGTGCATATCTCAACATTATACATGCTCTGGATAATATGCAGAATCTCAAGAAGACATCAAAGAATGTGCACTTTCTATCTATCTACTGAGAGAGTTGGGGGTAATGCAAGATGTGAGTTGAATAGCTTAAAAAATACTTAAAATACTTAAATACTTTTAAAAAAAACATTTCTATGCCACGCAGCAGCCAAAGATCTTGGCATAACCAGGGCATAACAACCAGCCACTGTGTACATTCATTGTGTTCCTAGAGAATGTGCACAGAAGCCGTCCTTGAAGAAGAAATTGTACACATTTCTCAGTTGAAATGTATATGCTTATGTTGAAAGAAAGGAAGAAAGGAGGGAGGGAGGGAGGGATGTGAAAGGCAAGGATAACAATTATACTTGATATCTTTCTCCCTAATCTGTACCATTTGGAATTACATTTAACAGAAGCCTCTCATCTTCTAATTCTATTTAGATGCCAATTGTATTTGGAATGCATCTGGTGCTATATTCAAAGTTGTATCACATTCCAAAGCCTTAAGCACTTGGCCTCACTTAAACTTTTGTGTCTCTTAAGCAAATTAGAAGTGTAATCCAAGCTCATGGTCCAAAAGGCTGTCTCAGAAAAACATTCCCCAATATCGTATTCCCAAGTAAGAAAGTTTCAGTTTCAAGATTATTATTTCCAGTTAATTTCACAAACTGTTGGCTTAGTCTTGTGCTGCCTGAGCACTGCTTACTAACTAAGGATTTCAGGATGCAGATGTTTTCTCGTAAGAGTAAAATTTCAAGAAGACATTGATCAGTGTGCTAGATAATCTTGGAATCCAGAGGTCTGACCAATCACAAACTGAACTTGTTCAAGAATGTCTACTAAAAGCAAAGGCTGATATTCTTTCTAAGATGGAATTTCCCACATTCCATTGTGGCTGCTCTCCTATCAGGATTCACTGCCATGTGCTCAAACACACTTTGTGGATAAGAAAGAAATGTAATCAGGTCACACAAGGCCCTCACAGACACACAACACAGTGGTTTACAGAAATCTGGGCACTGAAATGTCATAGTTTATGTATTTTTTTGGATTTATAAGCAAGTCTCTCATTATTTACCAGGCATATGCAGTGACCATATATTGGGGCACAAGTAAGCAGTAAAGTCTAGATGAGATGAAGTGGCTTCTGCAATTTTAGATGACAGCTGTTTCCAATTTTTCCTTCAGGACTTCATGAATTTTTTACACTCAGTTGGTGTATTTCCTTGGTCACAGAAGCAGTGTTATTGGTAATATTGAACCTGAAATTCCTATGGTTCAGCATAATATTGGACTCCCCATCACCTGAAGTGTAACCAATACCTTTTGGAACTGCCTATTTTTATTCCTCAGCACGGAACAGCAAAAGGACATCATCTCTGCTATCCACTTGCATGCTGCATTCTACGTATATGTTGTCATGAAAAGTATTAAATTTGATTTCTGCTGAGTTCCTCACAAGAGGAAAAAAATAGGATATAATGCAAACTAGTAATAACAATAATTTCATTAGCTGCATTTGTATCACAGCACTTGCAAATCCTTCACATCATTCCTAACATTATTACTCTCATAGATGGACCAATAACTAAAATTTTCTGAGTAGCTTACAGGCAAATTTTATACTTTAACAAAACAGACATTAAGAAAAACCTGACACAAGACAAAATGAAGAGGAACTCAGAAGCAAAGGATAACAGCAATGCAGCACGGTACATTTTGTAAAACACAATTCTTAACATGCCTAGAAGAATAAACTTTTATTCACCTTGTACAGATAAGACCCTAGTTTAGGTGGCATGAAATCCACTCCATCCACAGGCGAGGTGTCACCACTGAAAAGGTCCTCTTACACCACCCACCTAGCAACATTTGCGGAAGGAACCCGAGGCAGGACCTCAGATGATCATTTTAATGTCTGGGCAGATAGATATGGGAAGATATGGGAAGAGGCAGATATTTCTGGGCAGATAGATATGGGAAGAGGCATTCATTGAGGCCTGAAAGGTTTAAACCAGCCCTTTGAATTTGGGTCCTGGTTACCTGAAGGAGCACTTACATCCATATATGCCCGCCCGCCCCCTGAGATCTGCGGGAGAGGCCCTTCTCCGGGATCCCTCCGTGAAGGAAATTAGGAGGGTAGGTACTCGGAGGAGGGCTTTCTCTGCGGGGGCGCCCAATCTATGGAATGCGCTCCCCAGAGAGGTCTGCCTGGCGCCGTCGTTATTTGTTTTTCGGCGCCAGGCGAAGACCTTTTTATTCAAATGGCATTTTAACTGTTAATACTATTTATTTATTTTATTCAGCCAAGGCGACTTATTTTATATTGTTAACTTGTTTTATATTTTTATTGTATAATATTTTAATTGATGTATTTGTGAGCCGCCCCGAGGCTTCGGCGAATGGGGCAGCATAGAAATTTTCTAAATAAATAAATAAATTTGACCTGTTCCTTCTTCACAATGGGAGAAGAATCTAGGGTGATTATTTTGAAGAATGCAAATGTGGTGGATCATTCATAACTTCATAGCTTTACAATCTGATGGAGCTGCTGTGAGGATAGCAGAACCATGCATATGCAAACAAGGAGAGGGAGGGAGAATTTTAAAAAATAGTCTCCTATTTAATAGGTACCTCTTTCTTGGCTGAACTAGTAATGAATTCATCAAACACGGCAGAAAATAAAATCCTGACAGGAAATCAGATAGCTGGCAGATGTAACTGAATTTCATCACTGTAAAAATGCAGGCACATGCACAAATTCTCATTGTTTTTATAAAAAGAAAGTGCTTATGGAACTATGCCACTTTCCCCCCTTGCCTTTGAACTAAAACTTCCATGATCCCAGCCTCTCTGCAGTCCTTTTGAAGATATTTTTCCCTGCTATTCACACAATAAGCAGGTGAATCTGACTAATCTTAACATGCCTCACCATGTATTGATTAAATTTAAATCCCTCCTTTCTATATCCTTATTCAGCATTTTCACAACCATTACTGGTTTCCTCCATCATGAAAAAAAAACATTTAGAATAATTTTACTAAAGATAAGATAAGGTGAACATAAACTATGGAGACAGTAATGTTCTGTAATCCTAACTTAGGTTTAAAACAATCCTGAAAACAGAAGTTATATATGTGGTCTGAGAAAGAACACCATACAATACTAAATTCAGTGGGGAGTAAGAATTCCCCAAACACACACACACACACACATCAAAAAAGAAATTCATTGCTTGTAAGCATAAGTAACTTTCCCTTCCCTTTCAAAGAAAACAAGCATCTTCTTTAAAAAAAAAAAGTGTTTTTATCCACAAAGCATCTGAAATGATGCTACATTTTTGACAGCTGTAGGTTGATATAGGAGAAGGTGGAACTATGAAAGAAGTTAAATTATAAAAAGATATTTTACTTCAGATACTCTCTTAAACCACTTCTAAAGATATTTTCACCTAAAATATGCCTGTTGGAACATCTTTAGAGCTGAGGATGACATTACAAATCTCGAAGAAGTGCAAACTTTGAAAGATAACTGTATTCCTACCTGCGGTAGCTAGATTCAAACCTATGTCCAGTGGATGCAGACAAAGTTGGCTCGCTTTGAAACTGGACTGAACAACATCCCTAGCTTCAAACCATGCTGCAGTAAAAGTGTGTGGGCTCAGGGAACAAAGTAGCATTCCCACCTATTCTCAAAGTAGCGTTCTTCAAGGCCAGGGGGCAAAAGTGAGGCAGGGACAATAGCTGTGGAGATGTGAGGAAGCAGGAGACAGGAGTGCTTTGGGCGTCCTGCAGTGAAGGGAGAGAGGCATGTTTCCTGAGCATAGGCAGCTCACGTTTCTAAGTGGGAAATACAAAGTTTTATTCCAGTCATCACAGAGAAGGATGCATATAGTAATTAAGCTTTCTGTATGTCACATCCAAAAACACTAATAGGCAGAAAGACAGATGGTATATTTGCATGCATAAAATTATTATCAGTATACAATATGTTTGAAAAAATAAAAAGGAAGTTATTTCTCAGTGGCGCTTCCCACTTTGGTTTGTGGTAGCAATTCAGTTTATTTCAAGTTCTGCAAAAGGTTTTGGGTTTGAATATGCCCCAAACCAAACTTCCAGAGGTTTCTTCATGCCCTTATTCATGGAAATGGTATTTTTATGGCTTCCCACCCTTCAGAAACAGATTTATCATAAATGAAAGTGACATATATTTTTGAACACCCAATTAGTGATTACAACTGCTGTTTAATCTTTGGATCCATTCAAAATAGTAAAGCATTTCAAAACTTTCAAAAAAGTTAAATAAAAGGTTATTTGGTTGTATCTGTCAAGGAGAAATTTTGCCCTTAGCTGAATAAGTGACCCATGTTCTAATAATATAGACAAGTGTAGTCTTCTATGATATTAATACTCAAAGAAGGGCTATTATTTATTTTTTATTGACTGCCATTTCCTCTGAAGTTAAACATCCCTTTTGGAGTTTGAATTATGAGGGCAAAAGTTGAAAGGTTGTCCATCCACACACAAATATTTTTTTTCTAGTATTTTTGCAGTTAGGAAAAAATGAAGCAATCTTTCTACATTATATTCTTGATTACATATACCCCAAGCCATTCTAGCCATTCTAAATTATAATCCCAAGAAAACTTCAGTGTGTTTTTGCATAAAAATAATTCACTTTGCAAATTAACAGCACACAACAAAAATCAAAGTGAGAACTATTTCATTATGGTACTGCCCTTTAAAAGGAAATGCACCATCATTGCTTCTTTTCTAAAATGCGTAATGGATGTTGATTGTCCTGTTTGCTGAAAACATCACTGTTAGCTGCAAACAGGTTTATCATTTCGGAAAGAATATTTTGCCCTTTTGCTTTTGCAGTGTTTTTGCCTTTTTGCCAAGCCACACTCTTGGAATAACAAATTCCCAGTAGGACACAGGGAACTGAATAGAAGCATTGTTAGCCCACAGAAGACAAGAATGCTCCTAAGAATATCAGAGAGGAGGCTGTCATTTTTCCTACTTTCTTCTTCCTTTTAGTGTTTTGATATGACTAATATCTTACTAAGATACACAAGGAGAGGCTTCTTAAATCTCATCCAGACTTAATCCCTCAGGGCTTCCCCTGGTATGTCGGTAGCCTAAAATGATCAGTTAACAAATACTGTCAGATAGTATTTGCAGAAGGGGGAAGAGGGAGTAACGACAAAGAAAGGGGGTAGTTCATATCTTTGCCTTCTTCTCTTTTAGTACCATGTCAAGCAAAATTATATATCTTTCATCTCCCTCAATAAAGACAAATTCAGAGCTTAATTTAAGCCAGGGCTCAGAGCCTCAACTACCACCAGTGTACATTGCTTCTATATAATATTGCTTTCTATATATATTGAAATTCTATTGTATTTCAATGTATTTTATTGTGTTGTAAGCCGCCCCAAGGCTTCGGCAAGGAGCGGCATAGAAATGTAATAATAATAATAATAATAATAATAATAATAATTACAATCTACCAGCACTCCCATCATTGGCTTCCATATTAGAAAATGCAGTGATAACTTTTGCATCTGTTCAAGTTCAGCACTGAGCAGATTTTAGCAAACACACACATCCCTTGAATTTTATCTGTGTACAGTTGACAGATCCATTTGTGATGTTGCTCTAGCTTAGCCTTTCATTGTGCATGACAGAACATCTTAAAAGTTTTTTTTTAAACTTAAGTATTTTAAAATACTAAAAATGTGATGCTACACTAAGTTCAGGCATTAAAGATCAGAGAAATGAAACTGCTGGATAATCAGTTCAATTTGGGTAACCTGAAGAGGTATGTAAGTCAGGCACACAGTGGATTTGGATGTTAGTTACATGGACACAAGTAGGAAGCAGGAGTGTATCTCACTCCACTAATTTGTGCCTATTTTTCATATCTGAAGGAGGGACTTGCCCTTTTCCTAAAAGGTGAGATGTGGGGACAGCTGAAGCAGGTAGTAGATTGGTAGATTAGTCTCCAAGAAAGACTGTTTAAACTGTCATCTTGGTTTACCATGCATTCAAAAATGAACTAAGAATTTATATTTAACTGACTTTAGGAAGTACTAAAATAAGGGAGTGTGATTTTCATTTATTTTGTAAAGCACTTTCAGGTACAATTGATTTGGATAGATTTCTCATGATTACTCTTAGCTTTAAATAGCCATGGAGTAAAATTAAGTGAAGTTTCTTTGTTGATAGATAGTATTAAATTTAAATCATAATGAATCATGAGTGTATTATCTGTAAGTATATCATTTCTCATGAGTGTATGAGTTATCCATGAGCATATTATTTCTATTATTATTATTGAACCATAAGTGTATTATTTCATTATCCATAATGAAAAGTTATGAATTTTTAAATAAGCACTAATAATAGTTAGACATGGTCAAATTCAAAATGAATGTCTTGATGGAGTTATCAGTCTCTAGTAAGAACCCTTGAAATGGTCTGAAATATGTAGGCTATTTCATTGAAGCCTCACCTTTTTCTTCTAGAAATGACAGAGATGCAGTGTCATGAGTGGAGGTTCCTCCTTTCACCAATCACTAGCTACACGTCACGCGGCTGATACTCCTTTCCCAACGAAAGCAATCACTCCAGTTGATGCTACAAAAGTCTTTATTCTACACAGTATTACAATTACAGTCACATAAGCTAGGAAGTTGTCATCTCGTTCTAATTAATTTCAACTTGCATGGTGCTTTTGAATTCTTCAGGGCTGTCCTTCTGGAGGCGGGTCACTATGACTCCTCTCCCTGTGTTGCAATTCTAATTGTTCCAATCTGCACATGCATCTGCGGGAACGAGCATCCTCAAACGTTTCAATTACGTTATCTCCTAAATTCCCATCCTCCATATCGTCACCTGGTACAATTGTTTCCTCAGCAACCAACAAATTGGTCCCTGTATGCTCTTCTGTTTTGCATCTCCCTGAATTTCCTTATCTCCTGTACTTTTATTCCCATCGTCTGTGCAGCTGGGGAGTAAAGCTTGTTCTGCTGGCACCAGAAATACATCTTCATCAACCCTCTGGTTCTCATGGGAAGTTTTCTCCTCTTATGCATGTGCCAAGGACTCTTCTGAGTCCAAGCGCATGACACTACAAACAGTTTTCCTTGCAACTTTCATTGCTCCCAAGTACAAATCACTGAGAACAGATCTCTGAGAGTGCACAGAGCAGTTTGTTGAACCCAATCTAGTTTTTACCTCCAGAAACTCTCCTTATGAACATACCTGGGCCCCATCCCCTCAGGAGAGGCTCTCTGAAGGCAAGCACACCTCCTCGCCGTGTACTGCCCATCCAGTGGGGTTTCCATCTCTGCTGACACTCAGTACGAGGTCAATGGCAGGGGGTGGTGGTCAGCATCTGAGAGTTACTCATTCCCAGAGACCCCTTCCACTGGTTGTACTTCTTGACCATTCCCAGATACTGCCTGACCCTGAGATAATCTCCTACTCCTCTTGCATCTCAGACTCTTGGCCTAGTCCATCCTGCCCAATGTCACCCAAGTATGTTTCACTTTCTAATTCCAAACCATCTGGAATGCAGCCAACAGTCTGTGGGAACAATTGCCAAAGACTACCATCCTTCTTATTCCCAACACTCCACATATACGCAGCTGGATTATTTTAGGACTCAATAGAAATAATAGTTTTCTCTCTGAAATGAAGTTTCCCTTCCCACTACAGCATAGTAAAATTAGAAACATTCAGACCAATTATTGATGTGTATTACCTTAAACTCACAGAATTATCACTCAATATAGCTCTTGCAACACTTTTCTTGCATCTGACTTCTTGCCTCTCTAGTCCTTAAAACCACAATACATCTGCTAAACATGGTTCAGACAAATGGCAGTTTAAACAAGCCATTGCATTGCATGAACTGGTCCTTAGCCTGAAAGTGCTGTGGCACAAGACTTCGTTATTTTTTGTGGCAACAGGTTAACAGGGCTCTTCTCTGCATGCTGCTCAACAAAGTGAAATAAAGCTATATAATCTTCATTAATCATGAAGAAAAAACAGCTCAGTGACAAGTTCAAATTCACTGCTTGCTCAAGACAGACAGAAATGTAAATCCACATCAACATTTCTCTTTTAAATCAAGAGAGTGTTTCACCTTAACTGAAAGTGTAGCATTCCCAAGAACATTTAAACTAAATCCATTATGTCTGACAAGAGGAAAGTGTCATATCTCACTTTGAGAACTAGTGTTCATTGCTGGTCCTTCATAATTTTAGCTTTTGGAAAGTGGCTTATTGAAAGACTTAAAGTGATTTTTTGTATTTTAAAAATGAATTTTCAAAGTTTTGGGAACAATTTTCCAGGTATAAGAGACAAAACCATCCCTGTCTATCTGATGTGCTAACAAGCAGGTATCTTACTGGTATTATTTTTATTATACCTAATAATTTAGGGAACTTAAAACTTTACACTTCAATATGTTCCATCATATACAAGCCAGCTGAAAAGATTGCTGATCTATTTGATTATGGAAACAAACTTGCTTCTACCACATTATAACAAACATAAACAATAGGATCTACAATTCTCTTATACCACAAGTGGTTATGCAAGAATTAATCAGAAATAAGAGGAACTGTGTAGTAATTTTCCAGTCTTTTTCATATCATTTGAAGGAGGATGTTCTCAGAAGAACTGATCTCCCAGTCTTGTCCTAGTTTAGTTGAATTAATTTGCATATATTCAAAATTTTTGCCTTAAATTACAGGACAAATATCCAGGCATGACAAACTGAGGAAATGTACTCATAAAAACTTTTACACACTCAAATCAGTATGCTGAAGAAGAGAATACTGGGACATTACCTATATTGGTTGAAGCAATGTGACTATCAATAGTGGGATGCTGGTCTCGTGATGGAAACACCCATTAATTGGAAACTGGATGAAAACCAAGTATGTAAGGGTCCAAAGGTATTTTTTTCTAAAACGTGAAGAATGAAATCTGGCAATCAAACTGAGCAATAAATTAAGACTAGACAAAACTAAGTCAAAATATATCCCAAACATGGCAACTTGCCAAAACTCAGTATTTTCATCATGATTTCTCTCTTAAAATTACTAGCAACCTGCACTCAAATGCTCTCTTATTCAAGAAGGCTTTAGAAATGCGCATATTGTATATGCACATGAGACCTGTTCAGTTTTCTTCAATACAAACTTAGTTCTTTACATGGCTATATAGTTATATGCCCACCAGGCCAGAAAGAACCTATGCTTTTTTGGGTAGATCTATAACCCACACATACGTATTCAAATGCATACGTCCAGTTAAAGTTGCTGGGCAAATCACAGTAACTAGCAGAAAAAAAATCTTTCTACTTTGGCTCCAAACCTTCTTTGTAATTAATGTTTTGGTTTTTTTCTTTTTCTTTTGTCTCTTCCACAAGAGAAGTTGACACATTGTGCTGGGCATCCAGGCTCTTCCTGACATGCTCATTTCATCTCCTAAAGAAACCATGCTGGAGATTACTGCATAGCACAGGTCGATAGTAACCTAGCAGAGTAACAGCTATGATAGCTTGGATATGGTGTATCTTAAAGCAGTCTCAGTCCCTCTGGACAGGTGCCAGTGGTGTAATGCCATACTATAATTGACTTTAATTGACAATTTATTGGCAGCCTGAGCAGAAATCAAGAATTAAACAGGCAAGGAAAATGAACTGCACTCTCTGTATGTATGTCGGTTCCTTACCTTGCTTGTGAAAAAACACATGACCTCAGTTTTCAAGATTGCCAGTTTGACACCTTTAAAAGCAAGAAAACTTTAAAACGCACCTGTCCAATTATTTACCTGAAAAACTGATGTCTAGACTTCTAGAGTAGAGGCTAGAGATAGATAAAGGTGAAGTTTTTTAGAGTTTCTAACAAGTTGGGTGAAAAATGGATTTGCCACAAATGTTCATTTTTTCCCAGTGATAGAAAAATAACCAGGAATATGCTAACTCCTGCATTCCTATATCAGGAAGCCAACTGTATAATCTTCTACTATCAAGAGGCAATTGTACTTTCTCATCCACTCTGCACTGACAAACAAGAATTAAATACTGAAGAGAACATCAATCCTCTTCAGACTTCTAAGAGTTTTTTAAAAATCGCCATTCCTGTTTGCTTTTCACCTACATGCTTAGAATAATAGCTGCTGCATTTTCATACTCCTGTCAATATCCCTTCATAAAGGCCGGACCTTTGCACAGCCATGCCTGTGGCTGCTGAGTCTTAAAACCCCAATGGATCTAAGCATCCATCTGACCAAGGCAAACCAGGTGACCTGTTTCTACAACAGAGGAAACTTTTTTTTTTCATTTGAGAGCCAAAGAAGGTGATTTACAGTCATGCAAATCTGAACGACATTAGGCATACTTCCAGTCTGTGCTTCTCTGACATACTGGCTTCAGACAAAAAAGGGGTCAGAATCTGTAGTTCTTGAGACAATCCAAAAAGTGTTGACTGGTGCAGAGCTGTGCCACCCTGTTTCTGTAAGAGGTTACCCAGTGCTACACTCACGACCATCTAAGGGCTACACTCACGACCATTCCTAGTAATGTTTAGACAGAAAAAATCCTACAACACCCAGAATTCCCCTGCTGACACACCAATTCTGCATCATGAATTTTCTTTGTTATAGTCAGTTAAATAAGAGTTTACTAGGCACGAATGCTGAAGGAACATATTCTTCCATTTTTTTAAAAAGAGAAAATGACTGTTTTACATGTTGACATGCAATATCTTAAAAATAATTGCAGCAGATGCAACTTAATCTTCAATAAGCTTTGAAAACTTGCTGAGAACTTTGCTCCGCATCCCAATACACAATTAAATCTAAATGCTTTGTTTTACCATGAAATTCACAAATGACAGTCAGAATGGCATAGGTGGAGCATGCCATCTTTCAACAACAACAACACTGTAAGATTTATTTTTTGGAAGAACACTGATAGACAAATGCATTCCCATAGCTTTTATGAGTTTAAATTATTATTTCAAATACAATATTTTCTTAAATACATTATACACAACATGGATGTAACTTAGCCAGCCAGCCTCAGAAAGTTCTGTTTTTGAATTGTACCAATGATGTGTTTGCCTGTGTTCAAGGCAGAACATCAACAT
This sequence comes from Varanus komodoensis, assembly GCF_004798865.1. Lineage (NCBI taxonomy): Eukaryota > Metazoa > Chordata > Lepidosauria > Squamata > Varanidae > Varanus > Varanus komodoensis. The sequence goes on along the minus strand of NW_025335550.1, from coordinate 15,663,277 downwards.
CTACCATGAATGCTTTCGTTTTGGTTGGTTAAATTCAGATTCCTAATGTTATTTAAACATAGTGTTTCGTATTTAATAAGAAACACATTCTTCCCCAGTCCCCCTTGGGACACAGGGAAAGGGTGGGGGAAAAGAAAGCTAAATAGGGCAGTGGAATCTCTTTACCTACATACAGCTTACTAAACATACAAGAGCTGAAAATATTAAGGGGGGAGGGGGAGGGGGGGAGAGAGAACATGGGACTGAAGAGTGTTTTAACAGTGAAGCAAAACCACAACTAATGACTTCAGGAGACAGGAGTGAGGTGGACAAGTACAGCATTACGGTTTTAAATATAAAATATTTGGCTTCACCTCCCAAGTAAGTGGGCTGGCACAAATTCAAATGGGCTAGTCTGGCATGCAAGTGCCTCTAAAAGGGACCACACTGCCTGATGGAAACAACCACAAAAGCCACAGAGATAGCACAGACTTCCAAAGGCAACATGAAGGCAACCAGACGGGCAGCTAAACAATGCCAGAGGTTCTGCCTTGGCAGAGGGCAGCCAGGTCTAATGAAGCTGTCTATCCCTCAGAAAAAGGGGTAAACAGGTTAGGCAGGCAGAATGGGGTAAAAATCGCCCACATGGTAAACTCGCCAAACACCACATCCAAAATAAAATATTGAAGAGGTGTATGAATTGGAGAAGTGGGGTGGCGAGGAAATGGATGTATATTGCTAACATGGAAGCAATAATCTGAGTATCATTTATTAGTTTGTGTATTTAAACTTTATCTATTTAAACATCCCTATCTCACCTTTCTATCCTAAGACCCTCAAATCAGGTTAAAAACAACATTACAACAATTTTCTTAATTCCTTATAGAAAGAATATCCCACTTTAGCTACCACATGAACGTATTTACCCACATCATTTTTCCCCACAAGAAAAGGAACATATTATCCATGCAGATATTCAAGAAATTTCCCATTCTTTTACATGAGGTTTCTTCCCACATTCTTAAATACATGAAAGAAACTAGCTGGACATAAGGGAAAATGCATGCATCAATTGCATTTGACTAGTAAAGCATTTATTTATTTAAATATGTACAAACTACCTTCTTCCCTCAACAGAATCACCAGAATAATTATGATAATCAAGGGCCCTGTGACAGTAATACAGAATACCAGAGAATTCTAGCTTTTCATTCATGAGTGGAACACTTGCACATCCTGCGTGATCTCACTAGTAGAAAAACCAGTCAGAAAAAGCACAGCATTGCATCTGATGCCAACTTCTGGCTTGTTGGTTCCAAGCAGGTCAGTCATCAGAAGCCCTACAAAACTTGGCTTTAGTTTTTGGCTTGGTAGTAGAACAAAAGAACAGGAATCCCAGTTAGGACACAATGCTCAGCTGTGGCATTTTGGTGAGTTCCTGGTTTGTTTAGTAGGGCTTCAGTGGCAGGAAATACTGCGGGACAGCCATCAGGCAGCTTGCAGCAACACACCATAGAATGCTACGCTAGAATCATCTGGAATTCTGAGAACACACTCTGACATTATATGGAACTTATCTATCATGATCTTTAAGTGCAGCTCGGCACTTCGTGGTAGATAAAACTGTGGTAAGAATAAAGAAGCTATACCAGAAATATGCATAGCTTTAAATTGTCATACACACACACTAGGAAGCCCAAGGACAAACAGGGCCCTCGGGTGGATGTAGACAGTTCCTAAAAATCATGTATAGGTCATCCACATGTCATATATGTATTGCAGGAAACATCAGTTTACCTGCAGCAACTGTGGTACCACATAAAGGGTAGAATTATCCTTAGTTTGGCCAAACTGTTGCCAATAATTCTGCAGCGTATAAAATCCCATATAAGGAAAGTTCTTGTCATACTTTAATGAAAAATATTGCTTTTTTCCTTTCAACTGAAACCTAATATTTTCTTTTCCTTTCAACTCATTGTTTTTTATTCTGCTGTGTTGGAATTATTTTTTTAAGATATTCAAATTGGGGCAAAAAACAACACTATGGAGGGTTATGAGCTTCATTCTTTTTATTGCAACTTTGCTGGAAACCCAAACCTTTGTAAGGAGTAACTTAATACATATTTACACAAAAGAAGATGGCCCGTGTCAGATGTGTCAAGCTATGAATTTGGCATATTTGATATATCTGTAAAGCTGAGACTTTCCATTTCAAATAAACTCTTTCTAGGCCTTGTGGTTTCAAAAATAATCTTCTGGATTTGATCTGATGGCACATTTCTGTAGAGTTTAAATCATCGACTGATGTGGTCTCTCACAGAGGGAAAGAAAGAGTTTCCATCTTAATTGTACAAATCTATGAAATCTAATGAGCATGTTTCCACAATCAGAATATCAAACTATTTAGGCATGAAGCTGCATGTCTAATCTGCATACACAATTTTGGCAATTTCAAATGCAAATTAAACAACCCCACATGGTGAAAGAAAGACTGATAAAAAAAATGTCTCTGGAAATATTCTGCATCTTTCTTTCCTAATGAGTTATGAGCAACTGAAGCACAACCTACCACTCTTTCTGTAGCCATTTGCCATTCAGATAATCTATATTAGATCAAGAAGTATGCTGCCCTTATAACATTACAGCTCAGTTCTAGAGAGGGCATTATTAAAAGCATAGTTTGGCTGCCCCAACAGAATAGCTCTGATGGTTCTGGTCTGTATATTTCAAATATTCTGCCCATACCTCCAGCTCTTTTAAATGACTTTGTTAGAGGACAGGAAGAAATAATGTGCCATGAAGAGAACCTTGAGTGCACTGAGAGTAAACTCTATGTACAATGCTTAGAATACCATGGATTAAATACAACATATAATAATAAAACAAGAAACAAGCAAACAAAATAAACAAGACTTGTCCCTTGCCCAAAGCAATTGTTATTTAGTGACAGACTGCCTCTGGACATCAAGGTACTCTTCAGTAATTAGAGTGAACAGCTGTTTGTATATCCTTCATGACTTTGTATACTCTATTTTTAATACCATCCAATCCATGACCATGGGCATCTCTTATAACAAGGATTTCCATGCAACAGTAGACACTGCATCGGCTTCGTATGGGTAACTACTTTCTTCTACATTGTACAGAGACAAATTATTATATTTAGAATCAGCAAATTTGCTATTTCCTGTGTTTTTGGCTGTTTAAGAGTACAAGCCCAACTGAGATCATGATGAGCTGAAGTCCCTAAAGTAGATCTCTTTACAGCCACAGATCTAGTACTCAGACAATCCATGCATTATCCCAATCCTTTCTATTTCAAAAACACGCTCATTTCAAAGATGCATGATTACAGCAGGTCAGGGGTTGATGAAATTACATTCCTCCCATGGCTTTCAATAGCAGAGGAAAAAGATAGGATGTGGTGTAAATCAGAACTCAGTCACACCACACCGCCAGCCTTCTGGCGTCAGGTCTCTCTTCTTTGTCTCTCTTCCATCCTTTGATTTGCTGTTTCCTTCCCTGGTAACATCTAGGCTCACTATTTCTCCCCAAAATACTCTTTTGACCACTCGGGCCCCCACTGCAGCTGTTACGTGACTTACCTCATTCTCCATGGAAGCCATTTTGTAGCAATGACCACAGCGGTTTTTCAAATTCCCCAGTGCATGCATGGGCCCAAGCAGACCTATACGGTACCATCATCACAACCAAGCAGTGCTAAGGCATATCAGCACTCACATAATGTATCACAGATCTGGCCTGCTAGTCCTTCTTGCCTTCTTGCTTCCTTTCCTCTATGATGGCCACTGGCTAATAGGTATGGATCAAAGCTTCCATGGTGTGGCACTGAAGACCCATACATATACAAGTTTATATTTTATAAACTTGTATTTTATAAACTTTTATATTTTATATTTTTTATTTATTTTATATTGTTAATTTTAATTTTATATTGTTATTTTTGTATTTTATTGTATTTGATTGTGTTGTAAGCTGCCCCGAGGGTTCGGCAAGGGGTGGCATAGAAATGTTCTAATTAATAAATAAATAAATACAAATTCACAGCTCCAGCCCTACAAAGGCACTCTGCATCTGCCAGCTTACTGTTTACTGCCCAAGCAGAAGGAGGGAGTTGTCAGCATGGCAGTACTTTTCACACAGTATATGGCAGAATGGGAAAATGGGCACTTACTACACATAAACATACTTAAACAGTTTTTTTCCCCTTCAGGATGTTGCTTAGTTCTGAAAGACCCAAATCATGTGTCCAAAGTTTAGTCACATGCTCAACTCCACTCTGTCAGATTGATTTGAGTGTTTGTGAACATGTAAACTGTCCATGAAGGCTATCCACCTCCACTCTACAGGCTTAAGGAGAGTGGAGTCTTGCAGTCTTCCTCCACTCTAGGAAGACTGCAACGTAAGATCTCACCAACTGTCAGGTTGGTCAGGTGCTAAGAAATGTACAATAGAACCCAAAAGCTACTGGACATAGATTATTCTTCAGTATTTAAGATATTTTTGTCCCGATTTTGACTCAGAAAGTCCAGAGCAGCTAAAAATAATAATCTCTTCCTCTCATACACACACGTGTACACACACATTAAAAGACAAATAACATGATACAAAAGCCACAGCACATTAAAAACCACAGAAACATCAGGATTGGGTTTAAGGACAACAAGAAATTCTTCTGCCCAAAATTCGGCTGAAAGACCTTTGCCACTGATAGGAGCAACAGAACCCAAAAGGACATTCTTAACCCTAGGTGCCATGAAAGGGATGGTCCTGTCTCATGTGCTTATCTTCTAAAGCTTAGATAATGGGAGGTCACAGTTCAAGGTGTCTGATGTTAATCGTTCTTACCATGAATTGGATTCAAACTTGGCCTTCAATGGATGGAACACCTTTGATCCAACAGAAAGACCTTGCTAGTGGGAGGAGGAAGAGGCAATTTATGCCAATGCCCCCTCCTCCTCATACAGCCCCCCCCCCCACGGTATTCTGAAAGGGCAATCCAACCCTCCAGGGAAGATTTTCAGAGGGCACAGGGGGAGAAAAGGGAATCAGCAAAAGTTACCTCTCCCTTTTTTGTCTGCATGGGCTAAGAATATATCTGAGCCAACACTGGATTTTGGTAAGCTACACTGGGATTTATTTCTTTTCTTTCTCTTTTTTATTAAAAATTAATAAATTTACTTTATTTCATTCATGATGAAATCAAATCTTTGGCATGTAAGCTATATCATTTAGCGCCGAAATGCTGAATTGTTTCTCCAGCAAGAATCTTCATGATCCAATCATGTTCACTTTTCTCTTAATGACAAGTGAATGGCAGGTGGCAAGATACAAAACTTACCTACATGGATTGTCGGAACTTAACACTTCCATAAACCCCACAAGTTCTATTTTAAAAGAGAAAAAGAGAAAATTTCTGTTCAATAGGGTGGTGGCAAATGGAACAAATTAAATGTATTTCAATTACAAAAGGTCATGTAACATCATCTATTCAACTACATAGCGTCAGTCTAAGGGCCAAACTAAACACTCGGCTAATTATGCATAATGTAGTTTCTGATAGTTTTTGTTACTCTTGTGCAAGTGCACAGGGCCCCGTTAGGCCACAGCTGTCCAGGGGCAGGGCTGGGGGCTAAGTCACCCATCTTCCACTCCAGAATTCCCACACACCCTGACAAAGAGGTTTTAAAAAGGCCAAAGAAAAAGCTCTAGAATCAATGAAAGTGCTCGTGGGAGGGTGAAATTTAGTGGAAAACAGATAAGAGATGGAAAGTGAAACCCTCCCTCTCAGACCACCAGGTCTTGATCCAAATTGGGATTGCATGTGCTTATACAAGAGTAAGGAAACCTATAATGCATATCATAGTTTAATTTTGCCCTTAATTGGCAATCTTACACATGCTTACTTGGGAGTAAGAACCACTAAATTCAATAGTACTGCATATTTCTGAATAAACCTGTATAAATTCCACTAATAAAACACACTGAGTTTGTGTTTCACAAAAGCTTTTCTTCAGCTAGCTTAAAATGCGAGCTTTAGTCTTTAATAAATAATGTGTGATCCTACAAGGATGTTTTGTCACTGTAGGTGCTGACATGAAGTAGGAATCTCATCAAAGAAAAATGAGAAGTACCAGCATCTGTATTCTTTCCTCATTCCATTGCTAGATGAGAGAGAGAGAGAGAGAGAGAGAGAGATGTTTGTATTTAGTCCCACAGAGTTAGGAAAAATGTTTTCAGTTCTAACATTTCTCCATGCCATAAGATTGTAGACCTTCTATTGCTTCAGGCTTCTTTTTAAACTGGAATCCCTGCTTGGTCCAATTTATTAGCCTATACAACTGGAAAAACTTTCTGCTACATAATGATTGGCTCTGGTTCCTCTGTCACCACATCTTAGGCATTTGTGCCAGTCATCACAAGCAATAGTAAAACTTAAAAGCTTCATTATCACCTCATTTATTCACCAGACAAGGGACAGCCTATTACCACAATTACCCTGGTGAGTCAATCTGTCAAAGCCAAGCTAGATGTCTAACCATAACAATCCAGAACGAAGGGCTAAATGTTCAGGTACCTGCCTTCTTGACCCTGGTTTTGACACATCACATTGTGCTTAACAATAAGTACAAACAACATCCATACATTTTCCTTGGACAGGGTAAGGGGAAGAAAGCTGTGAGGGACAATTTCCACAAAGTTGTCATATCAGGGTAGGGAGGCCCAGTACCTATGGCCTCGACTTAAGTTGTGCTAAAAATAAGAGCCTTCTGGTTTATATTCATCAGAGCTTTTGGCAACAAAGAGCTGCAGTTCATTTCCATATTAATTATTACAAAGCCAAGGTTCTGTTAGTTATTTTAGCTACTTTAGCTTCTATCTGTGCACAGGGCAATCATCAACTTTATCCAGGGACCAAGAGAAATTCTCCAGCAATTCTCACATGTAGGGCTCACCATTTGCAGTGGATGTAGCACAGCTGCTTTTTCTCCCGTAAGGGTTGTTTTTTGTGCCATTGCTGTGCACAGCAGCAGCAGCAACTGTACTGTACAGTACAGCAGCCTGGCTACTATTTTGCATCCTCCACAAGGCCCCATACCTAGCATTAGGCTGGGGCATTTTGATGAGGGAAAAGAAGGTGGTCACCCCTTCCCACTAAATGGTGAAGACAGTTCTGCAAGGTGGCCTTCTAGTCCTGGGGGCATGGAAAGGTTAAGTAGAAAAAATGTCAGATCATCTCCTCAGAAAAATGTGCTTGGAGACATTTTGGCTCACAATGACTTGTCATTCTTCAGGGTTCTGCTCCTTCTCCAGGCTCTGCCAAGCTTTACCTTCTATAGACGACTGTGGATATTTCATATCTCTAAGGCAGATGCCTATAATTCTTTCCTTAACAACTCTGTTGCAGGTGTGGGAAGCTGCTAGTATTGTGCCCAGTTGTGGGGAAGAGCTGCTTTTTTTTTATTAAAGACCAGATGCATGTGCTTCACACATCTCATTCAAATCATTCAATCCATGGCCAGATTTAAAAGCCTGGTTTCCCACATCCACCCATTCCTGCACTTGCATTGTTAAGAGATTTATGTTCAGATATTCAAAGTTCCTTCCTTCCTTCCTTCCTTCCTTCCTTCCTTCCTTCCTTCCTTCACACTCTTTCTTAGCAACTATATACAAATACTTTCTTTTCAGTTTATTTGTTTTTGACCTTCTAAAAATCTTTATGGAACTGTTGTTGTACTAGCTAATAAAGGTAATTTTCTGACTCCAAAGCAATTTGGATTTTGAGAATTAAATCCCCTGTATAGATAATCTGTTTTTGCTTTTGGCTATATCATCTGAAGTTTCCGTATAAGCACATATATAATGATTCTCATCCAGTACTATCACTAGTTACATGTAGCATGCTTTACAGTAAAGGGTAATTTGGATGGAATGATATCAAACAGCATCCCCTAGTGTCAAAGAGTTGTTTCACACTGAGTAGAAAGTGGGGCTTTTTATTTAATCCAAAGTTTTTATGGTAGATTCAAGTGGTACAGTGGTTAAAGTTCTTCAACTTCATATATCTGAGTGCAAAAGATACAAATAGCTAATGTATTACATGACTAAATTATGATCAAACTGTGTTAATCTGAAGTAAGAATATCTGAAAGATATTAATATTGCCTCTAAGAAAAATAATTGCAATTGAATAGAGAAACTGATGAGAATTTTGGCAGAACTTTCAGAAAACAATATTGCCCATGGGATATGAAAATAGTCATCTAGCACAATAGAAGCAAAAGGTCAAAAACAGGATTGAATAAACATGCAAACAATGAGGATATCAATGTCAAGGTTAAATATATTTCACATCCCAGTTACAGAAGAACCTGACTTTCAGATGTTCTGCTTAGTGATTCCTCAGCATGAAATCTGTAAGCTGACTTCTAATAGTCCTTAAAAAAACCACCACTAAACTAGTACAGACAATTGTTAATTTTTAAAACCCTCAGACTCAGAATTGATGAGCAAGGGAAATCAATGCATGGACCTGAATCTTTATTCAGGCTGTTCATTACAAGGAACACAAAGATGGAAGTCACTTTGGTTGCATGAAGTATGTGTGGGCATCAAAAATAGGAACACAGGAATTTGGCCCATCAGGTTTGGTATGGTTCACACCAACTTTCCCCCAAACTGGTGCTCTGAACAACTCCCCAATTCCTAACCATTGTCTATGCTCTCTGTGCCTGATGAGCACCAAAATCCAAAACTCCTTGCAAATATTGGATTACATTAGCAGAACACTGAATTATATTATCGTAAATGCTGTTTTACATGTATTTGGATTAGTGTAGAAGTTAATCTCAAAAAGCTATTCACCAGCAATATCAAGTACAAACTCAAGGACTAGGCCCTGTAACAAACCCAGATGCCATCTCCTTCCCTACATCCATTCAGTTCCTAAGAATGTTATATTATTACAGTGCAAAATTCAGAAACCAGTTGTTACATCTCCCTGGGTATTCTGCTGCTGCCTCAAAGTCATGGCACTCAACAACACAAACAGACACTTCTAGAATCAAGTTAGAAGGAACCTCTTGGGTAATCTAGTCTGACTCCCTGCTCCAACCAGCTCCACTCATGTAATATCCAGCATGAATGAAATAACTGTACTACAACTTAACTGGCAATCATTGTTCTAGTCAGATCACAATTAATTGGGACTCAGGATTTCTTTCTCATGACAACTGTCAATATTATCAAAGTGTCTACTGTGAACAATTTTTTTTTTTACTATTTTGAGAATGTTTGTACTCCCCACAGGAATCTCATAGACCCACATCTACTCTTTTCATTACATGGCCTTTGGGCCACACTATTTACATTTTTCCTCTCTGCAACCTCCACACCTCTCATTTGCCAATCTGTGGTGTGGGGATAAATACTGAAGTACAGGGCAGTTATTATCAGAGTCCGAATATGGTATCTGGGAAAAAGGTTTATAATGTTAATAGATGTACTCCAAAACTAATTTAGTCATAGGAATATGCTATTGTCCTCCAGACCAGAATGCTCAGGGTGACCTTGGGACTGAAAATAAAATCAGGGAGATCTCCAAATGAGGAACTGTTGCAATAATAGGTGACTTCAATTACCCTCACACTGGCTGGATTAACTCATGTTCAAGTCACAGTGAAAAGATTAACTTTCTCATTGTCCTAAACAACTGTGTCCTAAAACAGCTGGTCATAGAACCCAAGAAGGGCAAGCCTGGATTTAATCCTAAATGGTATTGCCCAGGACCTTGTATGAGATGCATATAATGTTGAACCAATTGGAAGCAGTGGCTGCAGTTCTATCAAATTTACTACATCCTTAAACATGAAACTATCAAAGAAGTTGAATCAAACATATTTGACTTTAAAAGGGAAAAAAAACTTTTCTAAAATGTGGAAATTAGTAAAAAAGGAAGTTGAAAGGGGAGTCAAGAGGTTTAAATTTCTTCAAAATGCATGAAGGTTACCCAGCTTTGCTCACCTGGGTACAGAGAGACAGATTGGTAATATCACTGGTGTACTGCCCACCCTGCTATCCAGCACTCTCTGTGACCAAACTGGCAGAGATGGTCTCAAGTGTGGTGTTGGAGGAGCCCAGGGTGGTGGTCTTGTACAACTTCAATTTCCATATTGAAGCTGCTTCTGGAACCTTGGCTTGGGACTTCATGGTTTCCATGAAATCCATAAGGCTGCCTTGCTTTGTCATGGGCCCAGTAACGAATTGTGGCATATTCTTGATTTGGTCTTTGCACCATGCCATGAGATGAGTAGTCTGGAAACTTAGGGAGGGGGTGGTAACCCAAAGTCATGGTCAGGCTATTTCTTGGTGGGGTTTGAACACATGCCATTCCTTGACTTCTGCAGAAGTGAGGGCCCTCTTAGATTACTCCAGGAGACTAATGGAATCTAATAGATTCTGAATGCTCTTCGGAATTTTCCATTGGATAATATTGGTGATCCAGCTGAGTCCTAGTCTCATGACTGAAGAGTGAGATATAGAGTGTATACTGTAGAGCTTATATTGCAGGTAATGAAACTGGCTAGACCCTGTTGGAGTACAAATAGCATAAGATTCAAGGCACTCTAGCACTCTTGAACGATACTGATTATGTAGTCCCACTTCTGTCTGGGTTTTGACCTAGTTATGACTTCAAGCATTCTTTCTTTCCCTGATGGATGACTTTTACCAGGAGAGAGACAGGGGGAGTGTGATCCTAGTTTGACTGTGGGCCAGGTATTGGAGGCACTGTGTTATGGTGGTTCCTGTATTACCTGGGGGTGGATTCCAGAGAATAACATTGGGTGACTATTTCTCAAACCCCTGGCAATTGAGCTATGAGGTTCTGCAGGGTCCCCCATGTTATTTAACATCTACATGAAGCCATTGGACACAGCCATTATGTGAGTAGGAGCTAAGTATTATCAGTACACTGCTGGCACACGGTTCCTTCTGCCCCCACCCCCATTACCACAAGAGAGGGTGCATTGGCTATGGAGTTGCTAACAGGCCAGGTTTAAAATCTTAGTACCAGTGTACAGTGTCCTGAACAACTTGAGGCCAGGATACTAGAAATAGTGCTTTTTCTCCATACCAACCTGCTTGGTCACTGAGCTAATCAGAGGAAATTCTCCTGGAGGTTCCACGTGGATCCACGGCCTGACTGGAGTATATCAGGACAGAAGTCTTCGGTGTGGTGGTCACGTTTCTATGGAATACTCTACTTTGGGAGATCAGATAGTCACCAACACTGTGCTGTTTCCAAGGCCTGCTAAAAGCAATCTTATTCTTGGAAGCGTTTTCTAGCTTTATTTTTACATGCCTTTAATGATTTGTTTTTATTCTTTTTACTGCTCAAGAAACTGTATATGGAGCAGTATTTACTCTATGGTAAATAAATACTGTAAACAAATATACAACAATAAAAGAAGCTAGGACAGACTATATACCACAGGTTAGGAAAAGTAGCACCAAATCCAAGTAGTTGACAGCATCATTCAGGAGCAGTACCAAGGATGCTATTAGAGACAAGTAGCGTTCCTTCAGAAAATCGAAGTCCTAAGTGAGAAAAACAAAAGGGAGCACAAACTTGTACAAGGAGATACAAGCAGACAATGAAAGGTGCAAAAGAAAAAAAATCACACAGAGGCACATATCACTAGCAGCATCAAGGCCATCAATAAGGAATTCTTTATTGCTAAACTGAAATATAGCAGAAGCCAGAAATCATTATCATCCAGCTGAACTACTGGATGATAATGAAGTTAAAGGAGAACTAAAGGAGGATAAAAAGAGTGTGGAAACATGAATGCATTATTTTTATCTGTCACCACTGTAGAAGACATTTTTGTAAGCCATCTTGAGGCTGTGGCAAAGGACAGCATATAAATGTTTTAATAAATAAATAAATAAATAACAGGACAGTTTTCTGTTTTCAAGAAGGGGTCTGACTGATGGCAAAAAATGATGTTGTCATTCTTATGGATAAACTAAAAATCAACAAACACGAGTCCCAGATAGTATCCATCTTAGAGTTCTTCGTCGTGGCCTCTGTGCATCACACATATGGGTGCTGCGCCTGCGCAGTGCCTTTGGCCGTTCTTAAAGAGCTCAAATATGAAATTGTTGATTTTCTAAATTAGATAACAAAACAAATATCTAAACAAAATTAGATAACATGTTCCTAAGATCATCCTCTGCACTAGATAATTAGAAAGGCCAATATAGCACCAAGGTTTTAAAATGTTCTATGAAAAATTATAGGCTCATTAGTTTACGCCTGTTTGGGGTAAACTGCTCAACAGTATTGCTAAAGATAAAATAAGAAAGCATATAGAAAGAATCAGTATGGCTTCTGCAAAGGTAAACCCTGCTGCATTAACCTTTTAGAGTTCTTTGAGAGTGTCAGTAAACATTTAAACAAAGGTAATCCAGTAGGCATTGTTTACTTGGACTTCCAAGGCTATCTATATTGGGACTGATGGTTTCAACTTACTCATAAAAAATCTGAAATTAAGGGAGGCAATGAATTAGCCAGGTTTGCCATCAAATTGTAAAGGTAAAAGTAAAGGTTTCCCCTTGACGTTAAGTCCAGTCGTGTCTGACTCTAGGGGGCGGTGCTCATCTCTGTTTCCTAGTCGAGGGAGCCAGCGTTTGTCCGCAGACAGTCTCCGTGGTCGTGTGGCCAGCATGACTAAACACCAAAGTGCACGGAACGCTGTTATCTTCCCACCAAAGTGGTACCTTTTTCTCTACTTGCATTTGCATGCTTTCGAACTGCGAGGCTGACAGGAGCTGGGACGGAGCAACGGGAACTCACCCCGTTGTGCAGATTCGAACCGGTGACCTTTTGGTCAACCAGCCCAGCAGCACAGCGGTTCAGTTAAAACAAAAAAAGGACAATGAGTCATTCTAAAAGCATCTCTCTAAACTGAGAAAATTGGCATCAAATGGCCAATATGATTCAGTGAAAGCAAGTGTAAAGTAATGCACATTGGACCAAAAAGTCCCAATTTAGTGATATAAATTGATGTAAGCAATATAAGCTGATGGAATATGAGCTAGCAGTATCTGACCAAGAAAGAGATAAATGAATTGTGAATGTCTCAGTGAACTGTGTGACTGCTGTAAAAAAGGCAAATCCTATGTTTGGTATAATTAGGTAAGTGTGAACCCATACTCAGGGAGGGGTACATGGAATCCACCCTCTTCCATAGCCTCCATATCCACAAGACTCTTACAGTAAACTCAAACAGTCTTTATTTGTAAGTCTTTGCCTCTAGTTACTGCACTGAGGCCCAGCCAGCCTAGAGGTTTTTTTCAGGGTAAAGACATATGCCACCCTTCCCCTCTTCCCAGCTTGGCAACCCAACGTGTCCAACAGTTTGGGTTTGAAGCATTTGCCCTGCTGGTGGCACAACTCCTTGGAGCAAGGCTTGTTTCTTCCTGCAGGAAAAGCTTCCCTAGTCTCTATCTGCTAGAAGCTTCTTCTATGCTTCTACACCAGGCATTGGGTCCAAGCTTGGTTGTGGCAGCAGCCCTTTCATCTCTCTCTGCTGAGTCCTTCCAGAATCCTTGCCAAAAAAAGCCAGAGCCAGGAACTGCAGGAGAAACCTTCCACCTTCTTCTGGTGTCACATACAACAACTCCCTTTCCTCCTTCCAGCTCCTCTTCCTCCTCCTCCTCCCTGCTACACCCCAGCACTTAATAGTCTGTTCTGCACAAGCCCCAACTGTTGCTGATGCAATTCAAATCATCCCCAGCTGGGCTAGCCCAGCCTTACCATCTGGAAGCCCTTGGGCAGCCTTCCATTTCACCTTGGACCTCATACTGAGCTGTTTGGGAACCTACAGCCAGACCTTAAGGATGAATTGACCCCATGAGTTCTGGAGGTCTCTCATACAAGGATTTTAAAATAAAACTACCAAAATCATACTACTCTTATATAAATTATGGTGCAATCACGCTTAGAACACTGTACAGTTCTGTTCACTGCACTAAGAAGGATATTGTAGAGTTGAAAAAACCAAGAAAGTGGCAATTAAAATCACTAATGGGCTTGAACAACTCTGCTATGAAGAAACACTACCACATCTGGAATTTAGATTTTTTTAAGGCAAGTAAGGATAGATATGATCGAGAAGTACAACAGTATGCATGGTATGGAGAAAGTTGACAGGTGGACTGTTTTTTCCCCTCTTTCAAAATGCTGGGGCCCAGGGTCATGCCTTGAACCAGACGGATAGGCGGTTCAAAGGATGTACAGTATACAGGACAGATAAAGAAAGTACTTACTCACACCATGTATAGTCAAATATGGAATTCACTTCCATGAGATGTAGTGATGGCTACCAATCTGGATGGATTTAAAAGTGCACTGGAAAAGGAAGATACGGCTATCCATGGCTACTAGTTCTGAGAAGCATGTGCTTCCTGCAGTATCAAAGGAAGAATCCCAGTGCTTGGGGAACATGGGCAGAAGAGTGCTGTTGCATTCATGTCCTACTTGTGGGTCCCTGTGGGTACCATTCTGGACACTGTGTCTAGAGAATGCTGAACTCAATGTGCCTTTGGTGAGATCCATCGTAGGTCTTACTATGTTCTTAAGAGGCAGAAGACTGAAAAACAGGAACCTGAAGCAAGGAAGGCTGAGGCAGAAAACTGAGTCAAGGAAGACCAAGAAGCTGGGACAAATTCTCTCATAAGACCAGAGGAAAGAGAGATTGTGTGCTGTTACCTGAAGAAACAAACCAACTTTGGAGTTAGGGTGAACGTGGGTTAAAGTGCTAAGGTTGCACTCAATTCACTAGCTCAGCCAAAAATCATTCTTCCCTTGCAATGCTGAATACTTCTGCATTTTGAACTGGGTACTAGAATCACAACACAAAAACAGACATATGCTTCCAAACCAGGAAGTTGTACAGGGTGTTAGCTGTGCTGCGGGACCCTCTAATGGAGGAGAATGTGAGCTGCAGCAGAAAATACTGAATGGGCTAAAGAAATGGGATGATAACAGTTCCCATAATAGGCTCCCACAATATCCCTTAGATTATTTAGTTAATTAAAAAGGTCAACCCTGAAGCCCCAATACACATTTATTCTATACACATACATACTCCTTAATTCTTCCTGCTCACATATACAACACATATTCACTCCATGTTCCAGAATAAAAACACCATGTGCCTTGATTAAAGAGTACACTGTCTTTATGCAGCATAGTATTTTATCCTAATGCATAGTTAAGTAGCAAACAAGGGTTGACCTCCACAAGTGTGGGAGGCTTTTTCACAAACTGAAAGGCTAAGATTTTCATCTTAGCACAACATCTTTGCATAAGAAAGAACTGAAATCTACCTGAGTATGTCTGTTGTCACAAGACATTACGAAACGTCTTGTAGAAGGTATTACACATCATCTGATATCACAACATTTCCAGAGATGTGCTGCTACAAAGCCTTTTAGGCCCTCTTCTCCTAAAATGTAGGGTTAGTGTTCGGTCTGAATCTGACCTGGAAGAAAAGCCAGGGTTGGAATTCTTAGCTGAAGTCCCAAGGCCAGCACACCCTGAGATAACTCAAGTGACTGCCAAGAACCAGACCACCTTTGGTTCTTGAAGAAACACTATTAAACAGGCAGGGCCAGAGAAGGAGGGATGTCACATAATTAGTCCCATCATCCAACTTCATATCAAGGGGGCAGAACAACCAAGTAGTGTTCAACATTTCCACTAACTGGCCCAACAAGCAGCAAGACCCTCACTGAAGGTGGAGCTAACTCTTTTTGATTGGGAACGTAGGAAGAAGATTCAGTTTGAAATCATGTTGGCATGAGCAATCATTTTCCTAATTAGCTGGCTTCCTGTCTTATCTGATGTCTTTTGCTAATGACCTCTACAATACGTCTTTTGCACCCTACAGTCAGCCTCTGTGACCCACTTTGACATGTAGTTCAAGACTACTTAGAAGACTCTTAGAATTATAGAATCACAGAGTTGGAAAGGGCCATGAAGGCCATCGGGTCCAACCCCCTGCTGTTGCAGGAAACTAATTTACACCATCTCAATCAGATGGCTGTCCAGTTTCTTTTTGAATGTCTCTAGTGTGGGACAGCCCATGACCTTTCTAGGCAACTGGTTCTACTCTCATATTGCTCTGACAGTGAGGAAATCTGAATTTGGGTTGTTGCAACATGAATCAATTATTTTGTGTCCTACACTCTGATATCAGCAAAAAGAGATCTTGACCTTCTTCCCTGTGGCAGCCTTTGAGGGACTTATAGAGGGATATCATGTCCCCCGCTCAGTCTTCTCTTCTCAAGGCTGAACATGCCCAGTTTTCTCAGTCTCTTAGTTTTCTCAGTCTCTCCTCACAGGGCAGTGTTTCCAAACACTGGATCATTTTTGTTGCCCTTCTCTGGATCCTTTCTAATTTTCCTCCATCTTTCTTAATTCTTGGTCCCCGAAACTGGACACAGTATTCTAGATGAGGTCTGTCCAGTGAGGAGTACAGGGGAATTACTACTTCTCATGATTTGGAAGTAATACTTCTGTTAATGCATCCCAAAATAGCATTTGCCCTTTTGGTGGCTGCGTCCCATTGTTGGCTCATATATAGCTTGTTGTCCACAGTTACTTTGAGGTCTTTTTCTTTTTCAGTTCAGTTGAGCCATGTATTCCCCATCTTGCATTTGGTTTCTTTTTCCTAAGTGGAAGTTTTGGCACTTGTCTATACTGAATCTCCTTCTGTTGCTTTCAGTCCAGCATTCAAGTTTATCAAGATTGCCCTGGATCTTCATTCTGTCTTCTAGGGTGTTAGCTATTCCACCCAGTTTTGTATCATCTGCAAATCTGATTATCTTTCTTGGTACTTCCTCATCTAAACATTAATAAAGATGTTGAAGAGCACTGGGCCCAGGACTGAACCCTGTGGCACTTCACTGGTTACCTCCATCCAGTTTAAGAAGCTGCTATTAATAAGCACTCTTTGGGCCCAATTCAGTAGCCAGTTTTGGATCCATCTAACAGTTTTCCTATCTAATCTGGGTTTTGCTAATTTGCTTATCAGAAAGTCATGGGGCACTATGTTGAAAGCTTTGCTAAAGTTTAGGTAGATTATGTCTTCTGTCCATTTGGGAGTTTAGCCAGTTAAAAAAATTAGATTAAATTGATCTGACAGGATTTATTTTTGATAAATTCATATTGGCTTTTATTAATCACTGCATTTTCTTCAAGATGCTTTCAGACTAATTTTTTAAATAACTTGCTCCAGAGTTTTTCAAGTGGCTGATGTCAGGCTAACTGGTCCTCTAGTTCCCAAGCTCATCTTTTTTCCCCGTCTTGAAGACAGGGACAACATTCGTCCTTCTCCAGGCATCTGGCAATTCTGTTTTCCAAGATTTATTGAAGATAACAGCCAGTGGTTCTGAGAGTTCCTCTGCTAGCTATTTTATGACTCTGGGATGAAGTTCATCAGGTCCTGTGGATTTGAATGTGTTTATTACATCTAGGTATCCCCTGTCCATTTGTCTATCAATCCTGAGTGGCCATCTGTCAGTTTTAGCTTGTACTAGCTCTCGGTTGTAGATTTTCTTGTGGGAGAAGACTGAGGCGAAGTAGGAATTGAGCGCCTCTGCCTTTTCCTTGTTGTCTATTATCACTCTGCTATCCACTTTAAATAGCTGAAAACCCTCCTTTTTCACATGTCTTTTGTTTTGGATGTATCTGAAGGAGACTTTCTTGTTCTTAGAATCCCTTGCTATTCTCAGTTCATGTCCTGCTTTAGCCTTCCTGATGCCATCCCTGCAATTACTTGCTATTTGTTGATATTCTTCCTTTGTGCCTTGGTCCTGCTTCCACTTCCTGCACATGTTTTTTTTTTCTTTCAGGTTGTCACTTAACTTTTTGTGGAACCACATGGGCTTCATCTATTGTCTTCTACACTTTTTTCTTGTCTTGTCCTGATGTACTTGGAAGTTCAGAGGAAATGACTTTCCCTATTGTGCAAAGTATTCTTTTAGCTCTTGTGCTACATATTACAGCACTGCGCTGCTGCCCATATTTTTTTCTACAGCTGTATCTCTGGATCCGACCCCTAATCTTTTGGTCTAAGCACTGAGTGTTCATTTATGTTTTAAGGATGTTTTAGTATCCATGGCTAAAAAATCATAATGAAAAACATTTTTGTTGATTTACTAGTGGTCAATAAAAAGCATAGTATAAAAGGAGATGGCCATGTGGTATCACAAATGAAGTTCTTGCACAAAAAGCCACAGCTGCCATGAATCATGCATCTCAACTGATGGTCCTATTGTACATAAACAGCTGCTTTACACAAGACAGAAACAGAATTATCAAAACAATATTAAGGTGGCTTTAACATTGCACTCTGCTGTTCATTGCAATGTTATATTTAGTGGCATATCAATGTGCATAAATAAAGTCTTTCTGGCCAAACTCTCTACTGTTCCTGTTGGTAAGCAGATTCATAAGTGTCAGGTGGTTATTGTGTTTGAAGAGACTCAGGTGTCTGCCTCAAGGGATAATTTAAATCACCACTAGTCATAGCATAAAAAGCTCTTACCATGAAGTGAAATAATAATACGAAGAAAGGGATTCTGCAGGGTATCTGAGATACCCTGAACTAGGACCACAACAGTCTTTAAAAAATCTGCCATAAGCCTAACTGCTCATTATTATTCTACAGCACTTCCAGTGTGGGTACTGCACCTAAAGATGAGAGTAAGGGAGTCGAAAAACAGTATTATGTTTGTTGGATGGTTTTGGTTCCTGGTTTCTAACCCAAAATCAGACCTGACCATGAATGTGATTGTAGCTCAAAAAGAAGGAAGGGTCCATAGTTGATACGAGGCCACCACTATCAACCTACTATAATTCAGACTAGCACATGTTGGGAATTACATGAGCAGAGCTGTTTGGAGCCTGGGGTCAGACTAGATGGCCCAGGAGACCCTTTCTGACTGGCTTTTTTGCCAAAATGTTTCTATTATGCTACAAGTGCAAAAAAGAACTAAAAATACATGCAACTTGTAAGTTCGAACTCCTTTAATTAAAAAAGAATGCAAGAACTGAAATTTACTTTTCTAAGTATTTCCATTAGGTTTTGTTGTTTGTTTGTTAACATAGCTAAAAGGTCACATACCCAGAGCAATATCCACAAGGATACTCCATTTGCACCGTTTCCATGGCATTTGTGAGGCCTACTGATGGCACAGTGGGCCTTTTGTGCTTCTACAAATAATCAAGGAAATGAACAGAAAAGTTAATTTTTAGATTTGGACAGATCAATGAATGCCCCTTTTTTGAACTCTACTGACATTACCATCCCAGAAATGTGTACTTCCACTTGTTTAAGGGTATTTTTAAATCCATAAATAACCCATTGTGGAAGCAGTGAATTCTTGAAGCTCACAAACGTAATAGGATTCTACTTTCTGTATCCAACATAAAGATTAAATATTGAGACCCCAATATATAATTAAAGCAGCACAGGAATGCCTCTTTAGTTAAGGTCCCACTATTATAAAGCTCAAAATTCTACAGCTTATAAAAATGGCACTTGTTCATTAAAATTAAACTTGCCATGCGTGATCTATCCAATGAGATCTATATTTGTGCACATTTTCAAAATGACCCAGTAAAATTGCCATAGGTACAAGGAAGAGAAAATGTGCTGAAAATTGACACATCTGTCCTTTTCACTCCAAGTGGTGGCTTGGCTTATCACATTTATTTTTAAATTTTGGTGAAAATTACTGACATAATTTGTTCAAGAGCACTGGGAGATGCATTGGTTTGGAGCAGTTCTAAACAGTGATTCAAAGGTTATGTAGAGCATGCTTGGCTTCACTCTGGAGCCAAAATGCTTCCGGTACTTCAGTGTTCTGAGAGGAACTTCCATGTGCTTTGCAGTTCCAACAATGTATGAGCGGTAGCAGGAAATGATCAACTGAGATGAGGCAACTATGAAGGAAGCCATTCTGAACACATATGCACACATATATTCCTCTCTGCCCTTAGAGCTAGCTAATTGTGTCTAAGAATAATTCTGCAAGTTGAAAATACTGCAAAGCTATTGCATGAATAGTATGCCAGTAATAATGGTAAATGGCACAAAACAAACTCCAGCAAATGAGTAGTTGATCACTGTTCCAAGAGCTGCCATCTGCTTCTTAAAGGTAGAAGAACCCCTTGTGCATGTTGTCTGTTACTGATGGTGGGAGGAAAAGGGAGGAAGGAAGCTGAAACCTTGATGACAGCCACCCTTGATGAAACTAAGTTCTGTGCCCCTGGAAACAGGGAGGGGAGGCCGGAAGTAGAGCTGCTATAAAGTGTAACCCTATGCAGGTTACTCAGAAGTAAGCCCTACTGACAGAGCTGGACAAGTTCCTAGAGCAACCTCTCACTCCATATTTTCTTACTCAGATGTAAGCTGGATTTCATTCAATAGGATTTATTGTCTAGTAAGTCAGAACAGAATTACAGTTTCCATTTGGCACCCACATCCTTTATTACCAATTGCAGCAGAAGGTTACAATAAATAACTCTAGACCTTCCCTGTTTTATTAAAATTCAGCATAAATAAGCCTTCTGGATAGCTGAAAAGCTGGCTCCCTGTATTGTGATTTTTGTTTATTCCTCATAAACATACTACCTTACAATCATGCTTTTGATTTGTTTTAAGTAATGAATATTTTCTTACCATCATTGTTCACTTGAGGTGTAAACCTTAAAAAATAAGTGTGTACCTTGAAATGAGATAATACTTATCGTTAGTTAAGCATTTATTATTTCCTTTATTATATAAACTTGCAAGAAAGCAAATCAAACTACATTAGGGAGAGGGTAGGATATCCAGCACTGTGAGCATATATTTCCTTTTCAAAAACCAAATGATGATGATGATGATGATGATGATGATGATGATGATCAAAAAGTCTGAGACCGGAAATAAGACTAATTCATGTTTATTCAAGCTCCTTAAAGCCAGGACATTGGAAGCGACATGTGATGCCTTAACTGATGTGCTTTGTGATCGTAACAACATTGTATAATATCACAAATTGAGATTGCTTACAAATTAATCTCAGTGTACCCACACTTTTTCTCCATCTTTCAGGCCCAAATCCAGATGAAGGCCAGCAAAAATGCCACACATTGTCCTGGTCCTGTATATAGGTAGCAGGCAAACATAATTACACAATATAACCACAGGGCACATCAATTATGGCATAAGCCTTAGAACTGCATTTCCTGACTTCAGATTTCCAGTTAGTGCCCTAATTGTGCTTGTGGACTTCTATGACAACTACACTGGATTTAACCAGTTTAGTTCCATGCACAATTCACTTGTCCTTGGATGTGCATCTGAAGTGTTTTTGCATGAGTATTTGTAGTTTGCTGAAAATGAATCAGGCAAATAATACATTTCTATTTAGCTACAAAGATGTGCACATTTAAAATCTTTTTTCAATTTACTGTAACTGCAGTATTAATATCTTACCAAAGCAAAGACACAAAGTTGTACAGAAAACAGGAGTTTTAGATATAGTATAATTTTACAAATACGTTTATATCTGGATTTGGGATGGAAACCAAGAGGTAGTTTCTGGAAGTTTGCCCAAAATGGTAGACCACAAATGAAGCAGGAGAGAAAAATGGACTACAATCAGAGTAGGGTGTGTTGAAAAACGGACTGTATGAGTGCAGGCATAGTCATGTAGCAGAAGTAGAAATCTGGCTTCTACAAAGATGAAAATGTCAAATGGATTGGACTGTGTATCACTTTAAAAATTATTAACATAATGTAATAACCAGTTACATTATAAAGTAGTAACTAACTGACTAAATTGCCCAGACCAAGCCAGGAAATGAGGAGGAGAAAAGCACAGGTTGTAGAGGGATTGTATTTTCCTCTTGTGCCATAGAGTGTGGTGCTCAATACTCCACCAAAGGACTGAAAATATGGAATTATTGAATTGCAGAGATGAAGGGGCCAGAAGGCCATTGGGTCCAACCCCCTGCTAGGGCAGGGCACTAAGTTACACCATCCCATTCAAATGAAGGTTCTAGTGACATTCAGAATTCCCCACAACTTCCCCAGGTAATACGTTCCATTCTTGTACAGCTCCAACAGTGAGGAATTTCTCAGTGTGCCCACTCAATTCTGAGGTATCTCAGACATCTTCTTCTTGTAAATTCCATCACAGGCTTCAGCTATATTACATGGAGTTATGTCATTCTTCCCAGCTGAATTTTGGTTGCATGTTACAACTGGCTGGGAGAGTTGCAAGTCACAGCAGCAGAAGGGCACTCTCCAGTTCTGAATCTCTCTCTCTGAGCTGTTTCTCTGTTCTCTCCACCAAACTGGTGAAAAGTGCACATCCTCCCCACCTGCCTCAGCTTGAGGATGATGATTTTGAGCTCCAAAAAATGGAGAGGGACAAAGGTTACAGTTTCCCTCCATTCACTGACCAGGTTTCCATGACACAACAAGCCACAATGGTTCTTTATTTTGTTTGCCTATTGTGTTGTCCAATCCAATCGAAGTATTTTAGCATTTAAGTTTTACCTTCAGAGGTCATAATAAGAAACAACAATTTGTTCTATGGTTTCTGCTTACGGCAACTGTTTGTTACGTTGTCTGAACTCAGACACTCTTTCTACTTACCCTTCTTGTGTGCCAATTTGCAGCCTACCCAAAGTGATTTTGGATTTTGTTAATGTGGACTGCTCTCCCCAGAACATTTGTGCAATGCTTAACATTGTGGCGGTGTCGTCTTGCTTGTGCTATTTGCATGCCAATTTCAAACTGCAAAACACATGTAGGGATGTATTTCTCAGTGACTGTATCACAACTGTCAAAGTTCTTTTTCCTAAAGAAGTGAGGGCCCAAGTATTTTCTGCAAGCCCTTTTAAAGCATTGGGTTGGCTTTTATTACTGACTTCAAACAGATGGCTTCTATATTTGGAATTAAGTTCCAAATTTTGCTCACATCTATCTATCTATCTATCTATCTATCTATCTATCTATCTATCTATCTATCTGACTGGCTATCTGTAGTTCTTTACTGGTATTATGCATCCTATCTACCCAGTATCCTCAACACAGGACAGGCCAGAAGCAGAACTAAATAAATTTCAGAAGTTTTTCCCTGATACAAGATCTTTGCTAATTCCTCTGACATTTTGGGTACATATGGAAAGCTTTTCAGTGCTTAGATTTTTAAAAAATCTGAGCCATATTTAGCTGAGATTTCAAAACCATGTTCAATAGACACAATCAAAAAGAAATTTGCTATAATAAAATCTCCAACTGTAATTTGTTATGTATAAAGAGGCCCTGTACTACAAGGGATATAAACATTAACAGAAGACAAACTGAACTATCCTTTGCAGATGTTTCTACTTCTCTTCCCATCTACATGAGAGACTGGAAAGAAATTTACTAAGGGCATAATCCTATGCAAAATTAGGCCGAAAAAAGCCTTAAAAGTCTAAGATATACAACAGGGATACATGCATTATCAGCATACAAAGTCTCTGTTTTGTTCTTTTATTAGTGTCTTTTATATATTTCACAACCTTTTTCTGGGGCTTAAAGTAATTTATGATGACAGAAACATGAGAAATACAGAACCACTTGATATTTAAAAAGAAGAAAAGAAGCACTTGTAAAAAAATTTTAAGAAGCACTCAAAGACTCTGGCTAAGCCATAGCCCGAAAAGCAAGCAAGCAAAAAAAGCTAGTCCTACAACAGCTTCCACCATAATGCCATTAAAGATACTGTGTCTTTTCTTTTTTGCCAGGAAAAATAACCGGGTAAAGAACACCATGGCAATATGAGTAGAGTGGAGCAATGCAGGGGGAAGACAGACGGAATAAGAAGGAACGCTTACCAGATTTATGCATGTTGCATGTGACAAGCCAATGGTCCATTATGCATGATACAACAGTCTTGGGCTACCAGAGGGTTGTTTAGCTCTCAAAAAAAAAAAAAAAAAAACATGTCTGTCCAAGTTCAGACCATACAATAACCCATGGACAGGGGTTGCATACTGATCATGGCAGCTGGCTGGCATGGACTATCATTTTGTGTGAACCAGCTCAATCATAAGAATTATTATTACATTACATTTCTATACTGCCCAGAGCCAAAGTTCCCTTAGCGGTTCACAACATTTAAGTCACCTATCCAGATTTCAACCAGGCCTGTCCCTGCTTAGCTTCCTAGATTATACAGCATTTCAGGCTATATGAAAGCTACATAAGAAGAACCCTTCTCCTCTCAAAGGGCTACGAAGTGTGCTTTAAGAGCTTCAAGCACCTTTCTAAACCAGGAGTGATCACAGGGGAGATGAACGCAATATCCTTTGCAGTTTTCACTAAGAAACATCCAATTAAAAAAATATTTCTCTCGCTCTGGAAGATGTCTTCAGATGTTAGAGGAAAACATCTTCTGCCTCTAGAACACAGCCTAAGAGTTGAGGTGGCCATGATTTGTTTCCAGACCTTAGCCCAGGAACTGGTTTGAGATAGGAAAAGTCAGCTTGCTTCCTATCTCCCAAGAGAAACTCTCAGGTTGAGCTTCAGACAGGGAGCATGGAAAATAAATGAGCTCTTTCTTTTCCTATCACACTGAAGTCATGTGAGGATTGGTTTAATCAGCCAAATCTTTCCATTCTGGAGTGTTGAGAGCAAGGTATAATGAAGGGAGGGGGCACAGAGAAGTAATTCTTCCACAGCAACCGTGATGACATCATCTGCAATGGTCCCAAGGTAATTGACAGATCTTCCCTGCCTGGCAAGTGAATAAGGTACGTATTTAGGTTTTGCTATTATTTGTGACAGAGGAATGTGGAAAATAAGAAAGCAATGCTGGATACTTCTTTCCTTTTCTTTCATAGAGTTCCTAGTTTACTTTAACAATTTAAATTTAACACTTTTGTTTGTTTCTATTTCTGATTAAGCCTCACTGTGTTTAATGGAGCTTATTCCCTGGGAATTATGCATAGGATTGCAAGCATGACCCATACATTTTATTGTGAGGTTTATAGTAGTGGTTTGTTTGCTTGTTCTGGATGTCTGTGTTTTATGATAGGGATTTTAACAATTTGTTTCTTTGAGTATAAATAATAGACAATGCATGTGTGTGCATATACTTGGAGGTTTGCAACTATGGATTCTCCTTGGCAAATTGCTATGAGGCTATCCTTATTTGCTCCTGATTAGGAACTGGCATGGAAAGACACATACATGGATAGAAGCCTTGTGCAGTTTCATGAGCAGTGAGATGAATGCCTGTGGGGTTTCACAGATACACTGTTGTTGTTTTTTTAATTATTTTCAATTCAGATTCTCTGGAGATGAGACTTAATCAGCAGCTGCCCCTGCTATGTGGTGAGGTCTCTGCCTCAGGTGGCCAAACAGAGACTGGCAGATTGCACCACTCGGCTGCTGCTACCTCCTGTGGCACATGTTCCTGAGAGTCATGCCAGGTGTTTGCATTTGCCACAGTGAGGAAGTGACGGGGCTGTGTTGACTGAGTAAGTTGCACAGGTGACCTTTTGGGACTACGCCTCCCACCCATGATTGGCTCAAAAAAAGGTCAGAGCCAGGCATTTTCACCTGATAGGCTGTCTTCCAACAGCTGCAGGGCTTGTATTATGTAAGTACATAATAACTAGTTCCTTGTTAAAAACTGCAGTACCTATTTTATTTCATCTACACAGAATTTCTGTGTAGATGAAACTGTCACTTTTTTAAAAACACACATTCAAAATGGATTCTTGAGCTCATATTCTAGCACTGAACCAAAGGATATTTATCCTCAGGCTCAAGTAGCCAAATGCAGCCTTCCAGGGCTCCTCAGAGGTTGGCCTCACCCATGACCCCAACCTCCCATCATTTTCTTTATTAGTATATTATTGTGAAGGGATCAAAAATTAATTGTATAACCAGAAAGCCAGTTGCTTCCAACAGAGTCACTGCACTTTTACTCATTTCCATCATAGATAAAATAAATCAATTCTAGTCACCTGTGATTTTCAGCATTTACAAAGATTTTTCTGGTATGTTCTATTACATTTTGCTAAGATCAGACACCATCTATACACTCTCTTCACAGTGTACATTTTGCCTTTGAACTATCTGAAAACTGGACTAGGAGTTGTTACTTTCAACAACTTGAAAGAAGAGCTTTTTTTAGTTTGACAAGAGAGGATAAGAGTCAGATCTGGCCAATTTCAGCTTCTCCTCATTCTAGGGCTACTTTTAAAATAAGCTTTTGTGTACTTCCATGCACTTTTTCATGGTGTTCCAAGCACTACAGATTATAGGATTTCAGTCACACATATTTAACAGAAGCCAAAGAAATGGAAGCAGAATGCCTTATCTAATTGTTCACTCAATTTAACAACAGTCAAATTGGTTTCAGCTTTAATTATGAGCCACTATGTTGTATGTGGGTGTGTGGTTGTTGAGACAGAACTGTTCCCCTCAGGTGTTCAAGGAACTTGGCCACAAGCCTCACCCAAGTAGTGGATGGAAGCAGTTATCTGTCAGTCAAAGACACTCCCCTTCTCCTTACTATTCTCTATTTTCAGATTCTGTTGTAGCATTGAGGATAAGGCTTCTTGGATTGGTAGATATGAGGCCGAACACACATGCTATCAAAAATTACACATGGGAATTTTATCAAACCAAAATAAAACCATACCATACTAATTCTACCAAAACATACCAAACCATACTAATGCTACACAATTAAGAAACATTATCAAGATAAGATTTACTGCACAACAGCTTGTATTGTGACATTGCCAGTAACTATTTGTTTCTATTAGATCTGTAATCTGTCCTATAATACATGTTCTCTGGAAAGATTGCATCTGAAAGAATAAATACAACACAAAACAAATAACAGTGCCAGAATAGATAAGATACGTAGTGACAACCATAAACATCTAAAAATGAATTAATATAATATCCCCATGTTTGCAGTGACCAAGGCACTGATTCAGAAGAAGGGTTCTGGTGGCAAGGGTATGAAGGCACCCCAACCCCAAACCAGGGACTATCTTCTGTATTTCCTCCGGGCTAAAATTACTGTGGCAACCAGAACTAGACCTATCCAGCTAGATACATTTTCCCTCCAGCTAGATAGAGCCATAAGGTGAGCATGCAAGGCTTCAGGCATGAGGAATGGGCTTCAGCCAGGGGAGTCTGGGAAAGGCTGACAGGCTAGAGAAAGACAGAATGAGTCAGTTGGGAATGATGCTCTGGCATACGTTGTCCACTTGAAACAGCTTAGGCCTACTCCTACAGTCTGCTCACCTGGCTGGCTGGCTGGCTGATTTATGGCCACTGTCTTCCTGATTGTTCCCCTTCCAGGATTTTCCTTTTGCCCAACAGACTCCCACTTGCCGTCAGGATAAGGCAGGGGAATTACCATCTCACAAAATAACTAAAAAGGCATAACTATAATAGTTCATTTGCCTTTGGTAGCCCATACCTTAATGAAATATTGCAGCAACAAGGATAAATGGTAGGAGAGATGAAAAGGCATGCAGGAAGTCTGATAGAATATAACTTCAAAAATGGATTTAAAATATTTGGAGTTCTTGTCATCTTAGAAGACCTTTTTTCTATTAAGTATTCATGAAGGGTGAATTACTCTTTACATTATTTGCATAGCACAAAGCTACCCATACACTTTGCATTTGCTCAAGCACCCAATCTGGATAGGGACCACCAGGTATTGGTGGGAAAGTTAATCCCTTCCTCCTGAGATGCTTCCATCTTGCAATCCCCCATCCCTCCCCAGTGGGGTTTATACTGAGTACA
The DNA here is from genome assembly GCF_004798865.1 of Varanus komodoensis. NCBI lineage: Eukaryota > Metazoa > Chordata > Lepidosauria > Squamata > Varanidae > Varanus > Varanus komodoensis. Next base: position 15,635,375 of record NW_025335550.1, on the reverse strand, counting down.
ACAGAAGGAACAAATTTTGATACCTGTCTTGATGCAATGTTTTATTAAGATCTGTGATGATATCAAAGTGCCGTTATACCCCTTTTATAATTACATAATGAAATTGAATATTCTGTTTACATTTTAATGTTTAATTCTTAATAATCTGTCATCTATGTGAATTACACAAAAGAATGGTGTGTGTACATGCATGTGTATAGGGAGTAAATGCCAAGGCATGTAAAAGCTGTAAAATCAGGTTTATTCTTATTTTATCATATGTCTGTCTTCAACCACATTACAGCCAAGAGCCAGAGTCTCTGGCCTTGCAGGTATTTTGGTCTCCTAAGTGGATTCATTTTTGACATACCCTTTTGACTGTGTCAAGGCTTAGAGACACACACAAATCCAAACCTGAAGTGAATTCAGAATTATTATCGCAAGAATATATTCTACTGAGCAACGGAAAGGAAGGACTGGCATATTTGATATTTCATTTCAAATATGACTTGTTCTATGGTCACATGAGAGAAAACTATTACCTTTAATAATGCTGCATTACTACAACTAGATGATTACTTGTCTGAGCAAGTTTTACATTTAGTTAAAAAATACAAAAGGCAATGATTTATTTTTTCAAATCTCTATTCTTCAGTTAATATCCATTTATCTTAGAATGTCCACATAGAAACATTCAACTACATTCTGAAGCAGACATCTGGTGGTGGTACTCATAGTGGTGTTGTTATTATTATTATTATTATTATTATTATTATTATTATTCAATATTCTAATAATATGGATTCAGCTCACAAAGATCATTACATCTCATTTCACCCATTGGGTGGGCTAAGCTGTAAGGACATTAAGTCTCATCCACTGAGGGCAAATGCACTCCTCATAGATATTTGAAGTAGCAGAGGAATTTAAACAAGGATGACACATTAGAACTAATTAGAGAATTAGATAGCCTAAGAGGTAATTAGGAAGGAATAGCCATTATACATTGTATAGTCTTGTCAGAGCACTGCACCTATAATTAAGGTAAGCCCAGAAGTTCAAAAGCTCTCTCTTCAAATCCATGCTATAATTTTCAGTACCAGAAACATGCTGTCAAGTTGTCGGTATTAAGAAAGTAATCTTTTGCCAAGTAATTCTGGAAAAGAAAGTCCTAGGAAGTACAGCTTTGCAGTGCAAGAAGCAAGCACTCACTTCACCAAACCCACAACTAATACTTCTAAGGGTACATATTTTTAAAGAAAGAACTGACAAAGGAAAGTCTTCAGTTAAACAACATCTGGCTAATGAAACAGGACAAAATTCTCCCTTTCCCTCGACAGTAATTTTTTCTGCCCCCACCCATCTTTTTCTACCACCCATGTCAACACTGAGATTTCATCAATAAATAATGTGTTCAAGATATGCCCCTACACCCTAAATCTTCAAGGTCAGTGTTTGGAATCTTAGCTGACACTTTCTCAAACTTCAGTCCCTTTGCAGACCAACTCCCAGGGAATGTAGATAACAGCCTACAATAAAGAAAACTCCCAGGAGAGGGAAAATTAATCCTTCCAACACGTTTGGGTTCCCAACCCCTTAAAAATACCACAGCACCTCAGTCAGGATCCCCACCTCCTACCCACATGCTTTTAAAAGCTGCAGAAATGACATGCAAACTTTTTTGACCAGTGAAGCCTTTTCTGTCTTAAAGATGAAATGAGGGGGAAGCTGCATTGGCCACATTTCTGCATGACAGCTAACAATTCCAATTAACTTTACATGGAAGCAGCACCAGGTACCAAGGTCAGCAACTGACTGGAGAAGCAGTCTGACATACGTCTTGCTCTAGTATATGGCTGCTTTTGTTAGTAAATGATGGCTGAGCCCCCTTCATCTTGGAATTTTGTCACCAGTTACAAGTTTTGGTGGACCACTCTTGTGAGGAAAATCCTTTGTTTTCCAAGGGTTCTTTCCTTCCTCATAATTTTTGCACACATGGTTCCTTTTCGGGCTGCATGCACATTCCTGCAAGCTCTGTTTCAGTGAGATCTGTAATATGAACATAAAACGTAAAATGGCCAGATGCACTTACGTACTACATCATTCTTCTTCCTAAGTGCGTTAACTTTGAGCAGATGCTAATTTATCCAGTACAAAAAAGAAATAAAACCCATGAAAACACCTTCTGTCCACCTCAGATATATAAAGATTACTTAGACATCTGTGTTCATTAGAACATAATCCCACTGAGTTTGAGAGCATTTATACCTAGGTAGGCTTGAGTAGCAGAATTTCAACTGCTTGTGCTACTTACTAATTTCTCCTTACTCAGTTTTGGATTCCTGCACAGGAAACTACCATGCTGCTGTCTTCCAACTATCGGCTTGTCTATTATCTCTATTACTAAACTGTTTTCAGGACTGAAATTCATTCTGCCATATGTCAGCGAATAGATTTAAGACAGTTACCTTTTTTTACTGGTAACTTTTACATTTTTTGTTTAGTTGGCACCCTTGCCTTCCCCCAAATTCTAATCGAACAGTTTTTCTGTCTTGTGAGCAGGACATTAAGGGGATTGTAGACTCTTTCACTTAACATCTATCTTTAGAATAGGATTTCTAAATTATCTTTAAATCTGCTGTTGAACTGAGAGCCCCATGTAGCTTCTCACACCGTTTATTTATTTATACATACATACATACATACATACATACTTCATTTATATGCTCTCTACTACATTAGTCTCAAGGCGGTTTTCATCTCTTCCTGCCCCATTCTTCCCCTTTCAGCCTGCTTTCCATTACAACAAGGTCATGGTTATTACAACAGACAAGGGATAGAGGAAAAGAGGTAGGAAATGCACAACTCCTAATTCCAAAGCAGATGGAAACGTAGTGGGAGAATCTGTAGACTGCAGCCTGATAACCCTATTTTTTTCCACTATGTGCACCTGAATAGTTAACACACATCTCCACTCAGTGGGTACTGTACTACCAGAAGGTGAAAGGCCAAAAATAATGCACACATATCCCTGTCTCTTCTAATGCGAGAAAACCAGGAATATGGATTTTCAAGTAGTTTCAGTAATAGTTGAGAATGTAGCCTGATCTTTGAACGTCAAAGCAGAGATAACAGGAAGCCAAGCTATTAGTAGAAAAGAAGAGAAAGTGGAAAAATGGAGAACATTCATTACATTGCCATTATGATAATAATACTGTGCTTTTAAAATACACCAAAGGCCACTATTGATGGAAGCTGAAACTTTCTAGCATGTGCTCTATTTACTAGAATAAAACTGTTTTCTGTATATTTCCTCTCTCTATTTGCTCATTTAAGAGTTAATCAAATCTAGATGATGAGTTGGAACTATGAATGATTATTTGCTTCTACAGTCATGTTTTAAACAGCATCATGTTTTCAGCGGTATCAGAAACTAAACAGGACAGTCGCCAAACAACAATTTGAAATATATTATACAACAGAAATGAATTCAACACACAGTGTTCTGTGGTATTCCTACAATTATTTTATTATATTAATGCTTTTAAGTGTACCACTGAATGGGTTTCAAGGCTGCAAGGAAAGCTATTTGTCTTCTTTTAGCATAAGTAAATCAAGCGCCACTCATTTGCTCCATTGGTGACAAGGTAACATAAATGAGTGAAAGAACACGCTTAAGATCCTGACACTTCTACCAGTTTCAGATTTCTCTCTGGGAGGAGACAATGAGGAAGTTATTTTGAGCCATCAAACAGAAAGCTGGCTTCTCTTTTCAAACAATTTATGAATATGGATATATGTTCATTTTCTCAGTCAATCAATAACAAAACATTTCTAAAGATTTATTAGCAGATCAATGGCTTTATCAGACACAGTTGTAGATTATTTTGGCTATTATCATTTAAGCACCAGCAATCCAAAAAAAAAAATATCCATGGATTTCTAAATAATTGTACTTGAGCAAGGAGTTGTTAGTCTCACTTGAAAATACTGTTTTATCAGGAATATTTAAAACCTTTTAATCAATCAGTATTAAATAAAAGAAAGGATGAGAGAATTAGAGATGCCCAAGCTTATCAAAGGTTCTCTAAAGTTCACTTTGAAGGTAATTTGTATAATGTGTGTTTTGTTTGAAAGACAAGAGTGCATGTTTTTTCAAAAGTGTACATTTCTTTTGCCATCCTACATAGACTAAACTGTGAAATGCATTCTTTTAAAAATGCATACTTTAAACTGTACACTTTTAAAATCATCCATTTTAAAGTGCACATTTTGCAAACAGAAGTTCAGGAATTTTTGAAAAATTTTCAAAGATATTTCCTCCTATATGCATTCAGGGTTGAGTAATTTGTGAATTAAACTGAAATATGTGGACATTGGCAGAAACCATCACTTCCTAAACACTGCCAGCTAGTGCTGACCAGGGCAGAGGGGAAGGAAAATTTTCTGGACTGTCCCCCATTAAACCTTTCACAAAATTTGCCAGTATTTGGAGGGGTAGTAAGTATTCCAGCTCTAGGGTTTGTGTACATTTGGCCACTCTAGGAATAGGAGTGCTTTAGATCTGGCAGATCTAAGACCTCCCCCAAAACTCTCCAAATACCTTCTTTTTAGCTCTACTACCCAAGGCACACCATGAACAGTATACTTATGCCATGGCACTGGGAAGACCTTCCAGTGGCATCATCCAACCTATCCCAGCTGTTCTCTCAAGGGAATAAAGACCGTTGCAGTAAAGGCCATTGCTGCATGTTACAAAAAACATGTTTCAAGTGTCTTGCACAAATGACCTCAATGTGTATTTCCATCTATCCTATCTCGTGCAACATTGCCTTTACCGATATGCCTTGCCCTGCTCTGTATTCATACTTTCTGACTACTCTGACTCATCTCATATCCTTCACATACACACTGGCCATAGAACAAGCTCTTCATTCACTGAGCACTGCTTAGAATGCAGGGCCTCTTGACATCTACACAATGCGGCCGTCTTTAATGCATCATGGGTTGCTTGCAATATAGGAGGAAAAAGGCAGGCAGAGAATCTCAAGCAAAAACGTGAAGGTCAGCTTCTGGTTCCACTTCAGTTTAACCACCACTTCTGTGGACTAAGTTGGCAAGCCCACATGTGCTGTTGAGGTTGCACAATGATCAGGATGACCATACAATGTTAGCACAGGTTATAGACCCCAAAGCACTCAAACACAAGAACTTGTTTGCAATACAGCAGTTCTGGGTTTTGTTTGTTTGTTTTTGCTTTTTCTTAGTTCTACTAATTCCAGAACTGGTTTTAATCTTCTTTTAATGTTATTATGATGAAAGATCATGATTATTCTAGTTGCATTCTATTTTAAAACTGTCAGGCTTGGGTCTACAGAGGTTTCTGCCACACTTGTTTAATAACATTCTCAGATAGATCTCACATTTATTGGCCTAGCCCTACTTGGCCTAAAGAACTACTGGATTCTACAAGCTCTATAATAAGGTGTACTAAGAGAAATGTCAACTTTGGAAATATTTGACTCTGTATATGCCACCTGGAAGTTTTCCTTAATCTTAGTGACAGCAAGTGTGTGCCCCTGGCAATCTGCACTGATATACATACAGAAAGCATCTAACTTCTTAGGATGCCAAGGAAGGAGGAACAGTCAGCACTGCAAATGCTGAAATGTTTTGGTTGATTTAGAAGATGTTGAAAGATGGAATGTGCTTAAGAAGAAATAAGAAGATAGTGTAAGACAAAAGAAGCACTAGAAACTTCTCCCCTGAAAAATTATGTAGTCCATGGGATGCCGTAATCTATATTCTAGGGGTGGTCAAACTGAGGCTCATGAGGCACATGTGGATCTTTGAGTTTATTTTGCGGCTCACCGAGGGGCTGAAAAAGCTTGTGTTCATATGACTCTGCCTTGAAACAGGGAAGAGAGAGGATGGGAGGCGCCTGATCAGACAAGACACGGAATTGAGGCCAAGGCCAGTGTGCAAAATCGGGCTGCTTCCCCTGCGGGCCCTGCTGGAGCTGAGGGAACCACACAACGGTTGCACTCTAGGGTCCTCGCCGAAGCTTCCAGCATGGCAATTGGTGACGAGATACTTCTGCTGCCAGGCAGCCTTACGCCCAAGCTCCTGAGGCGGCAGGGTGCGGATGCTCAGTTTGCCCTGCTATTCAGAGCTAAAAGGGAAACAGAAAGGTCCCACTCTGAAAGATTTCAGTCATTTTGGCTGAAGTTTACTCAGCTATAAGTCCAACTATGTTTGGTGGAGCTTACTCCTAGGTAAGTGTGTGTAGGATTGCTTTAACTGAAATACAGGTTAATCAATTAGTCAAGTGATCCTGTCAGAAATTTTCAATGTTTCACAACCAAGATGGAGACCTCTATCAGCAGTAACTGGCTTGGTAATTGTAGCAATTACAATTGGTCATAATAAATAACTAATAATAAATAAAATTGTTCATTTCTTGTGGCTCTCAAACATCTGACATTTACCATATGTGGCTCTTCTATTGAGCAAGTATAGCCATTCCTGCTATAAGTCCATCAACATGCTTCATTATCAAACTGATTTACATTTAGAGACACATATAAAAAAGTATGACAATCATTTTTAGACAAGAAGCAAGAAAGACATAAAGGCATTAAAGAGGGGCAGGGTACTCCATTATAAAGGACAGGATGAAAAGGGAAAGGTTATGCACATCATTAAGCTTATTTTGTTTTCCTTCTTCCAAGATAAGGAATGATAAAAGCCTTCCTGAAAATCTGTAGGAGTTTGTGGGAAGGACAAATGGGGGTGCTGTTGAAGCTTTGTTGCTTATGCAACCATTTGATAATATGCTCATGCATTTCCTTTACATTTCCATTGTTAAGCGACTGAACTCAACAAAATTACCTGCTTTTTCCTATTTAATATCAGAGATTACATTATTCATTGTGCCAAGAGCAGGAAGGGAATTCTCAGCCTTTTGTAACATCCCTAGCAAACAACCTTTGATAAGGATTGTGGCCTTGTTACAAATATTTAAAATAGCTTGTTAGCAGCAGTGGTTGCAAAAGCTATCCTCATTAATCTTTCTTACTGTCTACATAAAAGTCCTTCAAGTACTTATCTCGTCAAATAAAATGAAGTAGCATTTCTAATAGAGGAAAAGAAAACTAAGCCAAGATTATTAAAGTGAAGTTTATATTGCAGCTTTTGCTTTAACTGATTTGTATATTGCCTTTCAATATACACTTAACCAGGGCAAGCAACAGAGACAAAATGCTGAGTTATTGAAGTATTCTTCATTCCTGGGATTTCATGCAGGATGCAGATAATGTTTCCTTCTAGTTGTAACACTCCCATATTTCCTCACTGCCATTTACATCTTTTCTCTTATCAGAAACAAATATTAAGGAATAAAAGATGGAACAGCTGCATTATTACATTCTGATTGGTGGTGTTGGCCCCTTATCTGGAAGCTAGCTATGACAGTTTTATTGTGACTTTGGTTCTTTGGCATGCCCCCCCACCCTTTCAAGTACACAATTTTAATTATAAGCAGGACAATCTGAAGGGGCATGCTATGTGAGATAAGCAAGTAGGATATCTATAAAAACTGTTTTAAGCATGCTCCAATTTCTGTGACTTTCAAGCTGTAATTCTCAATCACTCATTTTCAGTTTGTGAATGAAAAGCTTTTGGCAAACAGCTAAGCAAACTGCAAAAAGAGGTCCAAAAATATCCAATGGCTGGTTTCTTTTTTAAGGATCCAGAGACCCAGTCTAGCTCAAAAAGCACAACTCAAGCATACTGTCAAACCTTGGGAGAAAAGGCAATGTATAATTCCTGGTGGAAGTACAACCAGGCTCTTCCATGCTGAAGTAGCTCCAATCAGAGGGAAGCAACACCACCTTGTGCTGAGCATGGCTAACCCACCTACCTCTACTCTCCAGTTCCCCCTACATAGGCAGAAGAACCCCAGTCAGGGGAGGTCAGTGAATTAAACCTAAACATGGAATTCCAAGGGGCTCGGTTGAAAGTGGCTGTACTGCAAATGGGATGTGACTAGAAAGGGCAGTTATGCTAGCTTTCTGACAGGTCTGGCCAGGCAGCTCCATGGCGTATTAGGCTAGAGTGGGCAGTAGTAGGATTCTACTTTTGTTGTTGCTAGTGGTGAAGTCATGTCCGACCCATCGCGACCCCATGGACAACATTCCTCCAGGCCTTCCTGTCCTCCGCCATCCCCTGGAGTCCACTTAAGCTCACACCAGCTGCTTCAGTGACTCCATCTAGCCACCTCATTCTCTGCTGTCCCATCTTCTTTTGCCATCTATTGTTCCCAGCATCAGGCTCTTCTCCAGGGAGTTCTTCCTTCTCATTAGGTGGCCAAAGTATTTGAGTTTCATCTTCAGTATCTGTAGAACACATAAATATCTGACTTCTTGTCCTGCTCCACCCAGCATACGTCCCCGGCTGAGTGCACTTTAATCAGAAGTAAACAATGAATTGTTTTCCATCCCACAGGTTAAGTGAGAGCACAGTAATGTCTGGGAAGTGGGAGACAATCCTTGCCAATCCCAAATTCACAGGGGAATATACTCCCCTTATGTAGCCTGGATTTCTGCTGCTTAGCATTCCCCCTCCCACTTGTAGAAACATGCATAAGATGCTGGTATCTGAAAGCGCTTTAAAACCATATGCTTTCTCCCACAGAGATCAGGGAAATGCTGATGAGAGCACAATGAAAAGGGAGAGATTGTTATGCCAGATTTTATCCATGCTCATGAACATCTGCAGGAAAGATTAAAGAGGGACAACTGCCTCCCTGGAGTGTGACCCATAATCCTCTATTACTACTCCATAGTAGAAGTTCTACTTCTAACTTCTAAATACTATGGAATGTGACAAATATAGAAACAACAAAAAGAACACACAAGGAAACTGTACAGGTGTGCTATGCAATGCATGCTATGTGCACAAATTACAGTCACAAACTGGTGTGCAGCTTTGCCTTACTTTGGAAAAATTCTTCCAGACATCAATGATGGAACAGTACTGGTATAGCAGTAGTCTGTAGGAACAGTGGTTGAGGGCAGCAAAACGTCCTGCTGAGGGCCAGCTGTGTACTATGGGTTGTGCACTCCTAGGGGACAGGTTTCCAGCATGTGGTGTGTGTGTGTGTGTGTGTGTGTGTGTGTGTGTGTGAGAGAGAGAGAGAGAGAGAGAGAGATTCATCGTTCAATGAATCTCAGTATCTTCCAGTACTGTGGTGGCCCCTTTCTGGATCTTTGTCCTAAATAACTCATTCTTGTTTAAAGATGTCAACGTACTGCTAAAATAAATTTCGACATCCTTGAAGCTATCCTCTGGCCACCACAAGTGGACTATATAAGCTCCCATGGAAGCTAAGAGCCTCATGCCATGGTGATGCAATGACAAATCATCTCCCTCAACTACACAATGGACTGAAGACCTCACAACATCCTATGAAAGAATATACTACCAATGACAACAGCATCTCAACACTCATTCCAACATTTCATCAACCTATCTCAACCTGTATTAGTGATGTGGAACAGGAATATTTATTTGTGTGTGTGTGTGTAAACAATGTGTAAACACAGGCTTATTTATTTCCTGTACTGCCCATAAGCTCAAAATTACTCTCTGGGTAGTGAGAGAGATCAAAATCCAGCAGCACAAAATAAATGCCAAATAACAAAATCAGTAACATTAAAATAGAATATACATGGAATAAAAACAACAGCGGGTATACAACAACTGCATTCATGTTAGTCCAAAGGTACAACGGCAGAACAGTAACTACAACATCAACACAAAGTTATTAAAATGTTGGGTAACATTTGCCGAGAGGCATCATACCCAGGGGCACACCTAGCTGTGCACAAGAGTTACCCCTCTCTTAACTGCTGGAAACACTTCCCATGCTTCAGTAATGCTGTTGTGAGCTGAGGTTCCTCCTTCAAGCAATTACCAGCCACAGGCTGTTTTCCTTGCCAAAGCTTCCAAGTATGAATCACCCAGAACGGATCTCCCAGCATGCACAGAGGGGTTTGCTGAACCCAATCTAGCAACTCCCCCCAGGAACTCTCCTTAGAACAGGCCTGGCATGGCCATCCCCTTGGGAGGGCTTCTGAAGGCAAGCACGCCTTCTCCCCATATGCCACTCATTCAGCTGGGCCTCTTGCCTCTGCTGATGCCTCGCCATGGGGTCAAGGGCAGTGGGGGTGGTCTGTGTCTGAAAAGTCCTCATCCTCAGAGACTCCTCCCTCTGGCTGTACATCCTGGCCATTCCCAGGAACTGCCTTGTCCAGCAAATCATCTGGCATTGAGCTAAACACCTCCTCCTGCTGTATCCCATGCTCTCCAATCGCACTGAAACATTCTTCATGTTTTCAATTCTGAACCAGCATCTGGAATGTAGCCAATAATCCATGGGAATGCTTGCCCAAGCCATCATCCCTCTTGCTCCCAACACACACCGTGGTAGGACCACGCAAGAGACATGGGGGATGCGCATACTTCAGTTCCCAAAGATTCAGCTGGCTTCAAAAACACATTAAGTAAACAAACACATTTCTGAAGATGAATGTTCATGAAAATGTGCATGAAACAGAAGCATATTTTGCCTTTTACTCCAGAATGAGTTCAGAGCTAGAAACTATGTAATGGGGTAGTTCCATGATATGAAGAAATATCACATTGATATTAAAGGGATAAAAGAGATACCGAATCCCGGAATTTGAGACTGAAAGATTTCGGCTTTCCAAATTCAGGGCAGTGAAAGGTGGAGGCAAAGGTATTTGACTTGCTAGCATGTACAAGCTTGAAGTGCACATAGTTTCCTTTTCTCTCATGTCTATTTTATGCCAAGGGTTATACTCATTAACTGGCTGCTTTAAAGACTTGTAGGGGGAAAATGCAACTTATGTATTATGTGGAAGATGAGTATTTGGATAAAATTCAAACTGACATACTCACAAAGCTATCACTTCTGTCACTCTCAGTTATACTTAAAATGACTTCTTGCTCTTCTGCAGTAATAACTGGAGGCAAGAACAAATGGGATTTTATTATGAAACCATTCTCTTTCAATGGCTTATTGTCAAAGTCCCAGCAAAAAAAGATATATGAATCTCTGGGTAATTGATTATTTTAATTTCAATGTGATTTTGATTAAGCAAATCATTCTAAGATTAACAGTGCTCCAACGTACTTCACATACAAAATTAAGAAAAGGATTTAAAAGCTATACAAAATGTTGTAATTTCAGAATGACATGAATACTAAGAAATACTAAGAAAATGCAAATGCGGATTTTGGATTTCCACTCCTTTCCCATTCTGAAGAAGGCTTACTGTCTCTTACAATGCACAATCATAGCCTTCTAAACTTCATTTAAAGTTTGTATTATTAACAACTGGGGAGTACGAGCTAGTTAAGCTAAGCAAATTTAAGCATCATGCAGCTACTCCTTATTTTCTTCCTTAACATTTTCTTTTCTGGTAAGAGCAGAGCAGAGAGAACCAGGGAGCTGACTGGGCACCTTTGCTTCCTGCTCCAGAGGGGACGATTCTGCAGGTAACCTGGTTGCGGAGGCCTCTGGGACAAGCAGGGACAAGAAAGACAGACAAGTGCCACGTCCTCCTTGTCCCTGCCTGATCTGCCCCTCATCTTCTCTGGGGCAGTTCAGGGCGTGAGCCCTGTTTGCACAGCAGAGGCAGCTTGACAGCCCTAACGAGCCAAACGCATTATGGGCTCATGAGCACAGCTGTCAAAGAAAGCAGTTTTGTTCCTCTCCTGGACACCACCTGGAGGACTGAGAGGGAAAGATGGTGGGGGAGAGAAGTCATACTACCATGATCATCTGTCAGACACACCAAGGTAAAAAAGAAAAAGAAAAAGTGAACCATAGTAACCACACAGGGTTGTTTGTCATAATGTGTGAACCTAGCTGATGTGTGTAACAGACGGTGCACAATGTACTGTGTGAAAAACGAATGGTAACAATGTCAATTAAATCTACTTCAATTTCCACAACAAAATGTGGACACTTCTACAACAAAATGTGGAAAAGTCAAAGGTGGGTAAATACTTCTGCAAGACACTATAAACATGAATGCATAACAAAAGTATACATAACATGCATACTTTATAATTTAAACTGAAGATTATTATTAATTCGTCTGAAGATCGTAAAATATCAGTGACTGAAAGGGATGTCTGTTTAGCATAACAAATTTTTGCATATGACAATTATTGTACTACAGCAAGTGTTAGCTTTTTGGAGGAAATGCAGAATTCCAAAAGGTTTCTGTTACTCTATTAACACATATTTAAAAGTTTTAAACAAAAACTGTAGTAATGGAAAACTGTAGCTGAATACAAAATAGAGCAGAATACTAAATACGAAAGGGTGGTGGGGGGATTACCAGACCATGAAATGTATAACAGGATAAAAGTAAAATTACTGATTAAAAATACTTTAAAAGGCAATAACAAATAACTGAAAAAAATATTCAGTTGGAAATATTTGATCCAACAATGAAATACAAAATCAGGACTGAATGGAAATAATTGCAGGATGCTTGCCACTGATACAAGTTATAAACATGTTGCACATGTTTCCTCAGAAACAAATTCCTGAGAACTCAAGGGTGTTACCTAAATTTCTCCCAATGGACGAGTAGCCATTGATAGTCTTTTCCTCCATTTGTCAAATCCTTGTTAAGCCCATTCAAATTAGCACTACAACTTGTCCAGGTGAATCCCAGAATTCAACTAGGCACTGTGTAAAGAAGTACTTCTTTTGCTCTATCCTGAATCCAAACAGCTTAATGGGACGACCGCAAGTTCTAGTATTATGAAAGAGGGAGGAAAATGTCCTCCTGCCCACTTTCTCCATAGCATGCATAGTTTTCTACGCCTCTATCATGTCCTTCCTCGCATCTCTCCTTTTTTCTAAGCTAAACAATCCCAGCTGTTGTAACCTTTTCATACTGGGGTGGGGTGGGGTGGGGGTTATTCCACCCCCTTTGTCATTTTAGTTGCCCTTTTCTGAACTGCTGAACTATTAGATGATTATAGAATATCCATTAACATTTCCAACAAGACAAAAAAACAAAACCACACTCTTAATACAACATTTTTAAAAGATAACTTGGGGATTTTATCACAAGAGAACCATAACTTGAAGCACAGTTGATGTAATAATCATTTAAATTAAGTGTATCTTTACGTAATGTCATAACTGTATTCCTTTGCAAATGCAATTTTTATCAATCCCACATAGTCCTGGTCTGATTCATTTTGCTTCTTGAAGTGAGAACATGAGCCACATTGTGCTCCTCCATGAAAGTCCAGCTGCATCCCAAGATAATGCAGCCGAACTCTCATAAAAAACCCTCTCGTGAGAGTTCTAGGGGGACTCGTGGCTTTCACGAAAGCTTGGCCATGATGTTCCAAGAGTTTGGCCAATTTCAGGAAAAGCAGGCTGCAGACAACAGGAGGGCAGGTGGCTGTTCTAGAGAGGCCCAGCCAACTCCTCTTTCACCACAGCAAATGCTACAGTGGGAGAGCAGCTGGTGACACTTTCTAGAGCAACCACTGGACAAGGTGGCAGGAGGAGAGCACTGTGATTCACTGCTCTGCCAATTTGATGCAGGTGCATCAGCCCACTTCATAACAGAGCCATCCCTGATCCCACCGTTATCTTTGACAATCCTACCATTAACAGGCAAACCATAGGAAGAAGTAGAACAGAAATGTAGGCTATATGCAATGTATTTACACCCATATATCAATACGTTGTCCCCAATAAATTCTTCTGCACCAAGGGAATGGACCCATCTTTTGCAGACATGCTTCAAGAAAAAATGAGAACCAATTCTGGGTCAGATGAGGAGAGAAGAGGAAGATGCTGCCAAGGCATCAAGGCTATATAAACTGGAGATAGGGGACAACAGCAGAGGAAGAAAGAAGACCATTCAGGTGCAGAACTGCTATCTCAGATGGAGGCCAAGCAGTGCATTCAGAAACCATAGAACTGAAGATGCTTATTGGAGCTACCAAGTGACTGGGAATCAGGTTTCTATGGGTTACATATCAGAAGAAAAACACAGCATGCTAAGAGTCTGGCAGCCTGAAAGTCCACCATGTAGCAAGACCGACTTTGAGTGTTCTATTTGTCTTGAACCAGGAGTATGGTGGCAGTCAGAGTCAGTTTTGTCTCTACTTTTTTCATGACACTTTCAATTGAGTAACTCACCAGAACTTAGTTATCTCACATTGTGCAAAGCTTGTGTGGATCTTTTGTCTCTATTGACTGCATAGAGCTATTGTTTGCCTGCTGCAGCAATACTTGCTCCTACATCATAAAGCCAGCTTTAACAACTTCTGAACAGTGATGAGCAACGTCCCATAGCAACTCATTCTAAAGGGAAAAGGAGTCCAAGAGGGTTGGGAAATCCTGAAAAAAATTCCTAAAGCACAACTACAAACAATTCCAACAAGACAACAACAGGGAAGGCCCACGTGTTTCTCCTGAAAGCAAAAAAGGGCAAGTACAGGAGGGAGAAGGAGGGCCAGGCCATAAAGGGAGAATACAAACAAATAGCAAGGAATTGCAGGGACGGCATCAGGAAGGCTAAAGCAGGAAATGAACTGAGAACAGAAAGAGATGCTAAGAACAATGAGAAAGCCTCTTTAGGTACGTCCAAAACAAAAGACATGTGAAAGAGAAAGGTGTCCAGCTACTTAAGGTGGGTGTCAGAGTGATAACAGATGGCAAGGAAAAGACAGAGGCACTCAATTCCTACTAATGCCTCAGCCTTCTTCCTCAAAAAGATCTACAGCCTACCAACTGAAGAGGAAATACAAGCTGAAAGTACAGAATGGTAGCCTAAGGTAGACAGACAAATGTTCAAGGAATGTCAAACCGGACTAAATGTCAAACCGAACCAAGGTTTCGGCGAATGGGGCGGCATAGAAAATTTTAAATAAATAAATAAATGCATTTTCCAGGGCCTGATGAACTCCATTCCAGAGTCATAAAATGCTAGCAGAAGAGCTCTCAGAAACACTGTCTATTATCTTTAGGAAATCATGGAAAACATGAGTGCCAGATGACTGGAGAAGGACTAATGTTGTCCCTGTCTTCAAGAAGGGGAAAAAAGATGAACTTGGGAACTGAACTAGAGACCAGTTAGTCTGACATCAAGCCCTCAAAAATTCTAGAGTAAATTAGTTTTTAAAAAAGCAGTCTGCAAGCACCTTGAAGAAAATGCAGTGATTAATAAAAACCAACATGAATTTCCCAAGATTAAATCCTGCCAGACTAATCTAATCTCTTTTTTTGACTGTGTAACTCCCAAATGGTCTGGAGAAATGCCATAGACATAATCTATCTTGACTTTAGCAAAGCTTTTTAAGTAGTGCCCCATGAGATCCTGCTAAACAAACTAGCAAAAAGTTGGCTAGATAGAACAATATTATATGGATCCAAAATTGGCTACAAAATTGAGCACAGAATGTTTCATGAACAGCACCTTCTCGAACTGGAAAAACAAGTGGGGTGCCACAGGGTTCAGTCCTGGGCCCAGTGCTCTTCCACATTTTTATTAATGATTTCAATGAGAAAGTACAAGAAAAGATAACCAGGTTTTCAGACAACATAAAACTGGGTGGAATAGCTAACACCCTGGAAGACAGAAAGAAGATCCAGGGCAATCTAGATAAGCCTGAATGTTGGGCTGAAAACAACAGCATTAAATTCAGTAGGGCCAAATGCCAAGTCCTCCACCTAGGAAAAAGAAACCAGGTGCACCACTACAAGATGGACAATATTTTGTGCAACAGTACTGCAAATGAGAAAGACCTTAGAGTTACTGAGGACAACGTTAAATATGAGCCAACAATGTGATGTAGCCACAGAAAGGGCAAATGGTATTTTGCAATGTATCAATAGAAGTATCACCTCCAAAGTACTAGTTCCCTTATATACTACACTAGTCAGACCTCATCTGGAATACTGTGTCCAGTGATGGGCACCAAAACTTAAGAAAGATTCAGAAAAATTGGAAAGGGTTCAGAGGAGGGCAGCAAGGATTATCCAGGGTTTGGAAACACTGCCCTATGAGGAGAGACTGAAAAAAATGGGCATGTTCAGCCTTGGAAAGAGAAGACTGAGAGGGAACATGATATCCCTCTATAAGTACCTCAAAGGCTGTCACAAAGAGGAAGATCAAGATCTCTTCTTGCTTTAAGACATGAAATTATGAACTCATGAATAATGAACTCAATCAAACCAGATTCAGGATAGATATCAGGAAAAGTTTCCTTAATGTCAGAGCAATATGACAATGGAACCAGCTGCCTAGAGAGGTTGTGGGCTCTTGCACACTAGAGACATTCAAAAAGAAACCCAATGGTCATCTGAGTGGAATTGTGTAACTTGGTATCCTACAACAGCAGGGAGTTGGACCCAACAGCCTTCTTGGCCCCTTCAAACTCTACTATTCTATGATTCTACAATTTAATAGTTAAATACAACCATATTCTACTGTATGTGTTTGAACTGTGATCTACTGTATTACTTGCCAGTGATTAAACAAAAGATACCACTGATTTATGCATACACACACACACACACACACACACACAGAGAGAGAGAGAGAGAGAGAGAGAGAGAGAGAGAGAGAGAGCGCGCGCGCATGCGCGCGCTAGGTCCCTGTCATCAGTATAGTGAACCTATATTACAAAATATGGAATTCTGTATTACCAAATACAGAATTACAACTTTCCAGCTGGACTTCAAAGGAAGCCAAAGGCAGCATCTGACAAGGTCTTGTTGAGTAGAATAGGAGCATTAATTAAAATGTGTATTTCTTGTACATGTAAACAACTGAAGATTATTCAAAGGAGAGCTTACTTCATGTATGTAGTAACTGGTGTTCTATAGCCTCCTATGCACATTTCAGTTAGGCTCTCATAGAAGAATAGAGAATACATATTTTGTATTTCTGTTGTTTGCACATATATGTAAGTTCCATTTAAACTTCAGAACCATAAATACATCCTACCACATTTTAATCTGTTAACAGAAGACTTTTGAAGGAATATATATGGAGAGAGAGTAAGGGGGGGGGAGACAGGACGAGAGAGAGAGAGAAGAGCAAGCTTCTAGCTAGATGATAAATGAGCATCTCATCTAATTAAACAACAAACACCACATTCTCACACAGAGTCATCTTTAGGGAATGAAGGGAAGGATTTTGTCACATAGCTTCCTTTTAGCTTTTTGACACTAGGAACATATGTTTTAAATATCTGCTCATGCTCATTTAATTAAACGCAATAGCATATCTTTTCCTGTAGTAAGTGCTCTTTGCTAATAGGAAGTGTTCTCTTTCAGGCTCTAAAACTAACCATGGTCTCATACATCTGATTCTCTGCTCAAATATCATGTGAGATCAGTTATAAAAGCAGGGAGCAGGGAGCTCAAACACAAATGAAATACTGGTCCTTCTTTGAATAATTCTTTCCAAGTATGACAACACATACTTTACAGAATACAGTCTTTATTTGAAGAACTATCCTGTCCATCTTCAGTTTAAAGATTTTTTTAAAGAAAAAATCAGATGGAGGGAGAGTAGGGACCTTGAAGTTGCCCATCAATACTTGCCACCTGGACAACAGACGAGGTAAGCATACAAGTCACACTCTTTCCCACTATACTGTGATGTACTGTATTTCTACTTATACCAATTATTTTTAAATTTGCATTTATGCATATTCATTGCACATGTACAATATATTTAAAGCAAATCCAGATTCTCTGTTTTCTATTTTGGGATGCATTTCCTCTTTTTTGTTATGTACAGGTAGCCAGCTTAATCGGGGCCTACTGACTTTGGGTCATGTGACATGCCTTTAGTTTAAAAAGATCCCTCTTCACAAATTTATGAAAAACCATCCTGGTTCAGAGCAAGGAAGCTATTTGGTCTAGCATTCTTTTACACAGTGCCCAAACAGATTACTATGGGAAAGCCACAAATAGGACATGAGTGCAACAGGAAACTTGATACAATAGCATTTAATGACAAGATACGTTAGGGTTAGGGTGGGTATCAACAGGAAGCATGATTGGGCAGATGACAAACTGAGAGAAACTGGAATTGACAGACCTGTCTGCAGAATTTTCAGACCCCAACAGTGCAGCTGCTGCATTAAAGGGAAGTTCCAGATTCCAGAATTACTCTTTTCACCCTGGGATGTAGGCAAGCCAACAAGCCAGGCACAAATGTCAGGGCTGTTGGTGGAGTGCCCAGCTAGCCACCAAGGCTAACCTCTGCATAACAATATTTGGAGGTATAGACTTCACAAAGGTGGATTCCAATAAACTACTTGCAGTACAGTAGGTGACTTCTGGCAGCATTAGGCTGCCTCAGAGCTTATTTAAGCATGTCACAGCAAAGGGGACAAATGCTTACACAACCAATAAGTGCCAATTGTTTTTTATTTACTTAATTTTTGTGTCACAATAAAAATGCTTTGCCTCTTCACAGTACTGAGTATTTTGTATACATTTAGGGGCAACAAAGGGGTGCAGGTGGCGCAGTGGTTTAAACTGCTGTGCTGTTGGGCTCATTGAGCAAAAGGTCGCCCGTTTGAATCTGCACAACGGGGTGAGTTCCCACTGCTCCATCCCAGCTCCTGCCAACCTTGCAGTTCGAAAGCATCCAAATGCAAGTAGATAAAAAGGCACCACTTCAGTGGGCAGGTAACAGCGTTCCATGCACTTCGGTGTTTAGTCATGCCGGCCACATGACCATGGAGACTGTCTGCGGACAAATGCTGGCTCCCTCTGCTACGAAACGGAAATGAGCACCACCCCCTAGAGTCAGGCATGACTGGACTTAACGTCAAGGGGAAACCTTTACCTTTACCTTTTTTAGAGGCAACAATGCCAATTAAATTCATTTCAATTCCAGTTTGTAGCACAATCAAATATGGAAAAGCCAAGAGTGGCCAGAGAGGATAAATATTTCTGCAAGGCACTAAAGTCATGCATATCTAAATAGTATCATTTCATTATCTTAAAGGAAAAGCCTCTATCAAGCTGACATTTCCATGTCTGAAAAGTTATGAATGACTCTGCAGAAAGTTTGCTGACAAGTTGGCTGACAAATACATCTTTGCATCTGTTGTCTAAAAGAGGCTATACATTTGGCATGAAGTCTGACAAATGCATGTTAAACAGGTTAATCAAGAAATGCGAGTCATTTGAGTAAGGGTCTCATTCCCTGTTGTACTAATTACAAATAAAATACCTAATT
This sequence comes from Varanus komodoensis, assembly GCF_004798865.1. NCBI lineage: Eukaryota > Metazoa > Chordata > Lepidosauria > Squamata > Varanidae > Varanus > Varanus komodoensis. Next base: position 15,616,059 of record NW_025335550.1, on the reverse strand, counting down.
TACTACAAGACAAATAGAATTGAGTGAAGTATCCATAAATTAACAATGCTAGGGCTGTGAGATCCATGAACACCACTGCATTTATTGATGTCAGCTCAAATGTCCTGATGCCAATTCTAACAAAATGTTTGTCAATGGTGTCAGTTCACACATTCATCCAAGCACAGACAATTTAGCATATATACATGAGAACAACCTCTACAATTATCCCTTACTAATACCCTAGATACATATTTTAGGCACTGCCTCCCTCTTTCAGGTCTTCACAATAACTATTTCATCATTCCCAGGAATTACTTGTGTCTCAGTTCCGAACCATCAATTTTGTTATTGAGAAATTACATTTTGGTTTATAAACTGGTAACAATTTATACATTCCTAGGTTCAATAGCAACACTAAAGATGAAAGATGATGATACAGTGGTAGGAAATACTCCATCTATATTTAAGCACACAAACTTTATCCAGAAAAACTACTGACAGCAAAGGAAAGCGCTTTCTTTCAGCTTCGGCTGATCCATCAGCTGTGTCCTTACCTAGACTAGAACTGCCTAGCAACAGTGACACATATTCTGGTAACCTCCCAGTTGGACTATTGTAATGTGCTCTATGTGGGGCTGCCCTTAAAGACAGTCCAGATACTTCAAATGGTGCAAAAGAGAGCTGCCAGGTTGGTGTTGAGGATCAATCGTTACTCTCATATAACATTGGTCCTCTATCAGCTTCACTGGCTTCCCATTGAAGTCCAGGCCCAATTTAAGGTGCTGGTTATGACCTATAAAACCCTAAACAGCTTGGGACCAGGATACCTAAAAGAATGTCTTTTTCCCTACATGCCCTCCTGCCCCTTAAGATCTGCAGCAGAGGCCCTGCTCCAGGAACCCTCCTTGAAGGAGACAGAATATCCGGAGGAGGGCTTTCTTTGCGGTGGTGCCCCGGCTGTGGAATGCGCTCCCTAGAGAGGTCGGCCAGGTGCTGTCATTATATGCTTTTCAGCACCAGGTCAAGACTATTTTATTCACCCAGTATTTTAATGTTTAAAAGATATTAATTATGTTTTACTTCAGTCGTGGGTTGTTAGTCTTATTGTTCTTTGGGGTAGTAATGATTTTTTATATTGTTGTATTTATTGAATTTTGTTTGTAAGCCGTCCAGAGATACATAGTGATTGGATGGGTTAGAAATATCAATAAATAAATAAATAAATAAATAAATAAATAAATATCACAAAACTGCTAGACTTGGACAGATTGTGGTCTCCATTGTTACACTGCAGCTGAACTGTGTTCAGAGGTATCAAAAACAGATCATTTTGGCAGTGTGGACTAGGTTAATAGCTCTGTCTTTCTGAAGGCTATCAATCATTCTTCTTGTCAGCTCCATCACTGGGCACAGTCACAAGACTGTTTGGTCTGGTTGACAGAGTTAGAACTTGAATTCTGAGTTATGGAATGCAAATTGCATTTCAGCAGTGATATCTTGACTGGTCTAAAGAGAGATAAAGAGATAAAGAGAGAAATAGCAACAGCAATATGTACCAGCCAAGAAAGGGTTCTTTCCCCATTTTTAAAGGGATGAAATTGTCATTGGTTAGGAAGAGTTCAGAGAATACCTGGGGGAAATCTCACTACTGGGAACAGATGTACATAAATACTGGTAATAAGAAACTTAAAGAAAGGGCTTTCCTTTCATATCTTAAGAATTTGCAGAACTCTTTGAAAGCTATACAAGATTGCTTCAGTCTAGACAATGAAGGGTCATGTAGCTACTCTAGGCTGTTTCTCAGCTTTTTCTCACCTTGCTGCACAGGCCAGGACAATAACAGTGGGAGAGCCAGGGAAATGTAGTGGTCAGAGTGTTGCAATCCGCCTGTTCACCTGCCCATTGTTCTAGCTCAGACAATGGATGTTAGGAGAAGAAAGAGTAGTAGCTTCCAAGCAGTAGTGCCCAAGATAAGGAGCATAGTTTCTGAAGATCACAGTTTATATTGGCAAATGCCATTAAAATAAATACATAAGAAATAATAAATTGAATGACTCTCTACCCATAAAGCAAACAAGTGATAGCAGATCTGAGAAAGATGGTGAGGAGCAACAACAGCCACACAAAATGGTAGTGAGAAAGATTAACTGTAGGAGTTTTGACTATGGGTCTTCAAAAACCTGGCATCACCATTGAGTCATTTAATTAATTATTGTTATATGTTTATTTTCATGGAAAGTCATTTGTGGCATTTTCTGTGTCAGTTGCCATCCTCAGAATCTATGCACTTTGTCTTAAGGAGAAGAATTTAATTTGCTCTTCCAATATCAAGCAGCAAATTACTTATCCTAGCCCTGATTTTCCAAGTAGCAACCAACCAGCTGCCTCTGGAAAGCAAGTAAGAAGCTTTATGATGTGAAGAAGTGCCAGTTAAATAACTATTGTTCTTCAAAAGTGTTTATTTCAGGTAGCTTCTGTGAAGCTATAATATCGCGGAGCAGGCCTAGGACCTTGCTTTGTTACTGTCAAAGGTGTGTGTGACAGTTGTTTCTGAAGTAGAAGAGAGAGAAAACTGCTTTGAATATTGTTAGATGAAACTGAATCCAGCAAATGCAATTCTGACTGGCTTGGGATTCTAGCTACCTGGAAAAGTAGTTGACCTTTGGGTAGTCTGAGGATAGTATGGGAGGAATAAGATCTGCTGGTGACTAGGAGAAAAATGAGGAGAAAGTAAATAGCAGGGCTAACTATTCTTTCTCGGTGACATACACATAATGGCTGGTCAAGATCAGGAGCAGGTGACCGTGTCATGCCGAGCACTGCTCTAAGTTTACACAAACTGGCAGTACAAACCCAGGTAAAATGTCCATGGCACCAAAATACAACAAAAGGAGATTAGGGTGTCAGAGGATGGATATACCTAAAAGCTGGAACTGATTGTATTTATGGCTGTGGCAGAACTTCAGGGAATTTGGCCTGACGTTGAAGAAGTCATTACAAGCTTGTATTAGCAACAGTGTTTCTTGAGTCCTTAAGTAGTATCAGCACACATTCTTTTGAAAATACTAGTATTTGCTTATGTCCAAATATCTCATTAATAAATTGTTTACTAATTTACTAATGTTGGTAGCCATCTCATATTTAAGCTTCTTATAACATTTGCTAAAAATAAGAAATGCTGTAGGTAGAATTGCCCACTTTTCATGTACCTTATGACAGTGCTGAGAAAGGAAAATTTCCCATGAATGTTGATGGTTATTTCTTATCATTAGACCCCAAAATTTGGTCTTCAGAAATGTATTACTTCAAATCACATAGCTTACAACCACTGATGCATCTTGTAAAGTGATGACCATTGTTCAGAGAGGGGAATCATGCCCTAAATACCCACTCAGTACATAGGTATATATTTTGTAAATTTAAGTGTAAGTGTAAAGATATTTTGTGAATTGATGAGCTGAATGTGTTTTTAGTGTTTCAGATGACAGAGCTGGAATGATCCTAGGGGACTGGAGCTGGACATGCAAGAGGGAGAGAAAACTAATGAAACCAGTGGAGAAGATCGATAACTGTGTAAGAAAATTGAAAATAGCTGCTGTATTGTATTTTAAACATATGTATAGATAAAAATATAAGGTAAACAACAAATTCAAGTGGAAATACAAAATGGGTAGGTAAAATGCCTGCATGTTGGGAATAGATGCCCCTCCAGAGAGCTATTCAGTTTTCTTTCGACCTTTCTAACTCAACTTACTTTCAATTTACATTTTCAGATTTTATTAACAGAGTTTCTGCAACAGTAACATTTTATTATGTAACAGATTATTTTTAAAAAGTTCATTGTTATTTTTCTGTTAATATAGCCAGTCTACTGTGTTCCTTGAATATACGTTTGCTGCAACTTAAAACTCAAATGTCCAAGCATAAGCTCAGCAACTATAAAAGTGCTCCTGAAAGAGACTTTTTAAAAACACCTAGGACCATGGAAGATGTTTTGATTTGGTGAACATTAAATACTTGAGAGTCTGTACACTGTTGTTTTACATATCATCCTAACTTTTTAATTTTTTAAAAAAAATCTGTATTTCCACAGAATGTTCAAGTTTAAGGGTGTGGTGAGGTAAGAGGCATCCCCTGGAGGAAATGTGATATCCATTGCTGGGAGACATTCTTTAGTACAATTTTAGTTATTAGTTTAGCCAAAGATGGAATATGATAAAGACAGAGGAAGAGAGATATTCTTCCCCTAGCCAGCAGAGACTAGCTGATGTATCACATTTCTGAGGGTAAAACTGGGAGCACTATGCTATATTATTGCTTCTTATTTCTTATATAATTTGGGGCCTACAGGAGCTACAGAACTTCATGTCATAGATCCATCCCTGGATGTGAGAACAGCTTTGCTTCCCAGGCCACTTTGGTCCTGCTTTAAAACAAAAACAAAAACTGACAATACTGTGAGATTCCATAACTACTAAGCTTTTGAAGCCAAACACTTCAGCGAGAGAGAATTACAGCTAGCCTTAAATTTTTCTTTGTTATTTCCAGATGCCAGGTTGTGCTTTTAACCTTCTATCAACAAAATAGGTTGTAATCCCCAAGGACTGGCCCAAGACATTTTGCTGCCTGAACCAGAGCAGGAAGTGCAGTACTCACCACCCATATCAAAATCATAGGTCCAAAGCCAGCCAAGATATTGAGGCACATGCAGCAGAAAATCCCACAAGAAATGGCAGTATAAATACAACATTTATTGTTGTATTGACAGAGCACCTTTCCCCTTACCAGCCTGCCTGTTCACTGAAGTTATCAAGTGGACCATTCCTGGTGGTTCTGCATGGGCCTACAGCTCATTTGGATCTACTGACCCTTCAGTGGCTCCATCTTTATGGAACTTCCTGATTGTTGATAAGAACAGAAGGAGAGCCATGCTGGATCAAACCAATGGTCCAGTGTTGTATGCTTCAAGTATCCACAACCACAAAGTGCTGAGAATTACCATGTAGTGTTTCAGTTCCCATACTAAAACTAGCAAAATTGCAATGTCTGAATTTCTGTGGTCCTGGAGTCAAGTCTACACCTACAGAAATGACAGAAAACTGAAAAACCATTCACAAAGGGAGCTCTGCAAAATGTGTTTTAAATTTATCAGTGGCACGTCATGCTCATATGCACATATCAGAACCAGGGAAGATTCATAGCTCAAGACAGAGAACCTGCTTGTGACTCAACAAAAGTATTTTTCTCCATCACATATATTTTCAGACCATCAAAGCTATTTCATAATAAGAGCTGATTGTAAGACTCTCCCATAGTGCTTTGTACCATATGAAATAATTGTGCCATTCTGCGGAAGATGCCCAATAAGGCAGTACAGTCAGCCCTCCATATTTGTGGGTGTTAGGGGTGCAAGACCCCCGCAAAAGTGGAAAAACCAAGAATATTTTTCGCACCTCCCAGACCTTAACACTTATTACTGTTGACCATACATGTACTAGTACCTGCATTACAATTCCCTCTTTCACAATCTGAATAACCTTTAGTTTAAAGCAAGCTCTGATACACTGGAGCATGGCTTACTCTGGGGGAGCTTGTCCTGCAGCACATCATGAGCCTCTGGTCCTGACTTAAGGGCCTGCTCCACCCTTACACACCATTCCAGGCCAGCCGCAGCAGCTGCCAGGAAAGCAAGCGTTCCCTGCATGGCTGTCCAAGTGGTAAGCAGTAGACGGCAGCAGGCCACAAAACTCCAAAAAGATCCTATTGATTATTGATGGGAAATGCATAAATAATCAAATCCATGGGAGCTAAACCCATGAAAGTTGAGGTTCAGCTTATATTCTATCCAAAGAACGGCCTAAACTGCTGGATGTGCAATGTTTCCAAAATAACATACCTTTGTGATACTGACATATATAAGAAAAAGGAAGAAGGTACCCCACAGCTTGAAATCTAAGCCATCCGATGACTGAGAAATTAATACAAGATGGGCTACAACAATTGATAATGTTTACAATGGAGTGCCTCAAACCTAGGTAAACAGCTGAGAAAAACCTGACTCTGTTTGGTGCATTGAAAATCAAACAAGTCAACAAAGGAAAAACTCCACCAGCAGCTAACTTTGCCTACCTTTGATGCCTGTGCCCTGTTCCAAGCCCACAAATACAGAAGTGTGAAGACTGACTCTTTTTATTTTCAAATCGGTGGTCTAATATGTACCAAAGAAAGGACATTGGTGCTCATGTCTTCAAGTGCATAATCATGAAGGAATTTCAGACAATGAATCCAACTCAAAGATCTTTTGTTAGTAAAATAAAACTAAAAGTGGTGTAGATGCCTGTTCACCATGTGGACTCCCACATACATTTAAATGCATTTGAATGCATTTAAAATGTATGAGTAATGCCAGATAACAGAAGGCTTGGCTAAGATGTCAAAAAAGAGCAGTCCTAGCATTGTAACGGCCTGCCACTAACAACACCAAAATAAAGGGCAGCTGTTGCGTGTGTGGGCAATACAATGACAGCATCACAACAACATGGTTCACATAAGCATTTTTTGTGTCTTGGTGCACAGATCCACGGAAATTTAGGCTGATAAAGGCCTATAACTCCTATTGTGCCTCAGCCAGTATAGGCCTTTTTTATGTATATACTTTACGTAAGTAAAGCAGTTATGAAATGTGGTAGTTGTGCATAGGCCACTTAAGTAGCATTGGTTACAAATTTTGTGAATTTGCTTGTTACACATAATTCTGACTGTTTCACCCATACTACTTGTATAAGTAGTAAATCATGAAGTCTTACCTCTTAGATTTCTGCTAATACAATCTAAAGTTTTGATCCTGAATATTCAAGAAAAGCATCTGATGCAATTGTCCTGGAAAATATGCAATTCAGCATGCAGCTGAGAATATTTCACAAAAGAATGCTTTCCCACATGGCTTCCCACTTTGCTCACAAAAAGTTAGTATTTCAACAGTTTAGTAGATTCTTACTTTCTAATATACTGATATTTAAAAATATAAGAAAGCATTTAGACAATAATTTCCATAATTTGCAGTGATGAAGCTCCTAGAGGAGTATTTTCTTTTTTCCTGCTTTTTTTCTAAACATGTTGATCAATGCAAAAAGGAGAAATTGGATCCAGTAAATACCCCTTTGCTTTTGACAGGTGAATTCTGCAAACATGGTCTATCTACAACTGAATAAGTTGTGAAGTGTTGGTCCTTTGATTCTTGAGATTCCAGCTTAGAAATGATAAAACATGGCCTAGGGTAATAAGAAAGCAGCTACACGCCTTTGGATAACCTACTGACATTATATACTACAAGATTTACAGGCTTGTAAATAACCACTTACATGGCTTCTTAAGGAAAGTAACAATCATGTGCAAATTACAAGCCAGGGAAAGCCTTCTAAAATTGGGAATTAGTTTACGTTTACTTGAGGCAGTGAATGAATCAGAAATGACTAAACAATTACTAAATATGTATTGCAAGCAAAGGGCATAGGAAAATCTTCTTGGACTAGTTACTTTTGTGGACCTAACCAACAACACTAATACAATATTAAACAATGACTTCACACTTAGGTTCCTAATATGGCATAGAAACAGCATTAATATATGTTAATCAAATCATAATTCATTTGATTTTCTGGAGTCTGTCAGCAAAAGATTTTACACTTCTTTGCTTCCCACTGAAAATTCAAGCTGTACATTAACATTACTTGATTTTTAAATGAACTGATTCGCTGATACTACATTACATCATAACATGACCTGACTTAGAAGAAATACATTCTAGTTGGAATCTTTGGGATAATTTGCACAGTACCATCACTTATTACCCCTATACAAATACTTGCAGTCAGATACAAGACCAATTTATTTAAAAAGAACAACAGGCAAAGCCAACAAAACAGATAGAAAACGGTTGCTGACTAGTCTAGGCAACATGGCATCAGCGGCATCCAACCCCCAATGATTCAAGTCACACATCATTAATCACAGTGAGGGTTAATTGCATCACCTTTACAAAGAATCTTTATTGTTTTGGCAGCAAAGCTTTGCTTGATTCTACTACAACTCTCACCAATGAATTTATGCACTTGGTTAAAACAAAGTGTTGATTTTGCCCGATGCGTGAACTCTCTGGGTGGGATTGTGAGAATCCTGGAGATGCTTTGTCAGAAAACAGATGGATTACCACAAAAACAAGAGATTGTTTAATGCTTTGATCCTCTTTGTTAACCAAGCAAAATTTATCTAAGCGATCTACCTCATCTAGCTAACGATGTTTCTCATCAATTCTATCCATCTTCAGAAACTATATAAATAGAAATATAAAATGCACATATTTTTGTTGCATTTTGTTTGATACTGAGAATAAAGCTTTAACATATCAAGCAGTTCTGGGATCAATCAATTATATTAGTTCAGAGGATTTAGAACACAGTGGGCACAATCCTGAGGGAATAACATTTCCTCAAGTGCCATTGAAATAATTCTTCTTTCCAAGAGATAAGCCTTCAGTATATAGTGCCACAGCAGTGGGTACCATAATAACCCAGTGGTTTCAACTCCCAGAGTTACAACCCAGACTAATCAGGAGAAATGCATTTTGGTTGACCACAAAAGAACAACACTTTGATTTATCAGTAAGACTCTGCCCATCTCCAAGTATAGAAGCTGGAGGGAATCTTTAACATTTAAAAGTATGAGTCAAATTTTTTTCCAAAAGATTACTGGCACCACAGAAACTGTCCCCGTGGGTTCCATCCTGCATGCTCTTCAAAACAGCAGTACAACAGACTCATTTCTCATCTAAGTAAGGATATCAAAACTTTCTTTTTATTTTGCCTATTTTGGGAGTTGTTACAGCCTACAAATGGGTTGTGTCTTCTGGACCGCCTTGTTATTTTTCACTAGCTGTCTCTTCCCCACTCCAGAGCTGCTTTCAGCATGAAGAGCAATGCCAGGAGTTGTAGAACAGACTTGTTTCTTCCTGTGTGTGCCTAGACCCTACTGACCTTCTTCATTTGCTTGCTTGTCTCAGCTGTTTGCGCTGAGCCTTTCTAGGCAAGTTCAAGTGCCCACAGACCTCTCCAGTGCCCAATCCTGACTGCAGTGTTCTCTGGCAGAATAACTACAGTTGCACCAAATCTTCCTCTTGCTTGCCATGACTGTCCTCTGCAGGACACACCTCCACCAGCTGACACTCCTTTCCCTCAAGGATGCTCCAGTACAAGTATCTCTGGGTTGAGAGGAAGCCAGAAGGATCAGCTACCATCAGCCATTTCAAACCTAGGCTGAATCCTTGTTATGCTCATTCTTTATAATGTCTCCAATTTCTCTCTCTTTATGTTTAGAATGTAATGAAAAATATACCTAAGCCTATGTGCCATTTTCTGCATACACAAAATAATTAAGTGAAAGATAGGACAGTCCTACCGTATCTTCAGTTTTGTGATTGTTATTCAGCAAATCCGAAAGAAAATCTTCACTGAGGCTCTCTCTCCGAATTAATGTAAATTCACGAAGAAAAACAGCCCCCTGGCTTTGGTCTCCACCAACCTAGAAATGTACAATATATTGTTCATTAAGGTGATAGTTTATTTTTGTAAAATCATAGAAAGAATGAACAATATATGTTTAATATAACACCTGGGAGCTGATTTCATGCTAATGTATTGTGTAACAGATTTCTTAAACCGAGAAGCATTATCCAAGATTAAGAAGAACTTTCACCTTACACTTGGTAAATTGCACATGATGAAACAATATTTAAAGCCATTTCTTTAGAAAATTGTCTTTGCAACAGCAGTTTGGAAAAAGACTTATGCCTGACAAAATTGTACGGTCTTTAGCCAACTGTTGAAAAATGCCATATAACAGTCCTCTTTCAATTAATGAAAAAAATAAATATTAAGTGCTTGTAATCCAAGCAATAGAATACAACTATGTGACATGGCATGCTTCCTTTGATAAAGGAGGCAGCACTTAGCCAGCAAGGCTAGTAGCCACTGATAGCCTCCTCCCTCATGAATCCCTTTTTAAAGCCATTCAGATTGGTGGTCAGCAACTTCCATAGTTTAACTATACACCGTGTTAAGAAGTACTTTCTTTTGTCTGTCCTAAACCTCCCCACAATCAGCTTCACAGGATGACCCTGAGTTCAGGTGTTATGGCAGGGAGAGAAAATGTCTCCCTCTCTACTTTCTCCACACAATCCATAATTTTAAACACCTCTGTCACGTTTCGCTTTACCTGACCTTTTTCTAAGCTGAACAGTCACAATAGTTGTAGCTGCTCCTCATTGGGGAGCTGCTCCAGAACCCTGCTAAGTTTTGTTTTGTTGCCCATCTCTGCACTTTTCCCAACTCAACCACGTCCTTTTTCAGCTAAGGTGACAAGAACTTAACACAATATTGCAAGCACGGTCACATCAAGGATTTGTATAACGAAAGTATGATTTTAGCAGTTTCTATTCTGTTCCTGGGGACTGCAGGTGGCGCAGTGGTTTAAACCGCTGTGCTGCTGGGCTGATTGATCGAAAGGTCACCGATTCGAATCTGCACAACGGGGTGAGTTCCCATTGCTCTGTCCCAGCTCCTGCCAACCTTGCAGTTCGAAAGCATGCAAATGCAAGTAGATAAAAAGGTACCACTTCGGTGGACAGGTAACAGCGGTCCGTGCACCTCGGTGTTTAGTCATGCCGGCCACATGACCACGGAGACTGTCTGCGGATAAACGCTGGCTCCCTCGGCTAGCAAACGGAGATGAGCACCGCCCCCTAGAGTCAGGCATGACTGGACGTAATGTCAAGGGGAAGCCTTTACCTTTACCTTTATTCTGTTCCTAAGGACACCTAGCATTGAGTTTGCCTTCTTCACAGCAGCAGAGCACTGGGCAAACACTTCCACTGCCCCAATATCCCTTTCTTGCTCAGTCACTGCTAGGTCAGATCCCACCAGTCTATACTTGAAGCTGGGGAATATTTGCCCCAACATGCATTACTGCAGTTGCCATTTTGATGCTCATTCTCCCAGATTAGAAAGATCCTTTTGGAGTTTCTTACAGTCCTTTCTAAAACACCCTAAATGGCTTAGTGCCATCAAGAAAATTTGGCCACTTCACTACTTTCTCTTAATTCCAGAACATTCCCACTTGGAGCCACCCCAGAGGAGCAGACATTATGCTTGGGCTGTGATTAGAGAAGGAGCTGTGATCTCTGCAGATATCACAGATCCACAAGGACAAAGCATTCTTTTTCATTCAATTAGTCCTGAAGTCAAGGTACACAAAGTTGGACCGCCCTGGGCTAGCTAGAGGGCCATTTTCCTTGGCAAGCAAACAGAGTATAAATTGAATAACTGTAAGGTTCAGGCCATGGATGACAGGAAGCTAAGCAGAGACACCAGGACCCAGATAATACAGTCAATTAACTATATGGCCAAAGTCCATTCACCAGTCAAATCCAAGTTCTTATCCTGAGCAAACCAAGGTCAAACCAGGAGCACAAAGAGAAGTTAACAAAGCGTAGTCCAGATAGCAAAGCATAACCAAAACAAGCCAGGGGTCAGGAGCCAAGAAAACAGCACGAGGGCAGGAACCCTTTGGAACAGGAACAGGATCAAGGTCCAAGAGCAAGAGCAGGTGGAGGAACAGATGCCGCAGAGAGTTTCAGCACACTGGAGACCAGTGCTGCTGAGGCATCTTCTGGAGGGAAAAGTCACATCTTAATAGCTCTTCCCCCAGGTCTCCTAGGTGGTGTTTATGAAGGCCCTGGCAGCTGCAGCAGAGTCTGGGACCAATCCTGCAACTACCAGTGCTGTTATTCTGGTGTTTGCCAGCAGGAGGAGCCCTGAAACTGCCCAGATCCTGACAGTAACAAACAAGCCAACCAGTAAATGGAAGTATTTCCAGCAAGAGCTAGCATTAGCATTTGGGCAACTGGGCATCCACCTCTGGCATCCTGGCAGGACCCACTGGTACTGGTTCTTCTATCCTACCCTGTCTGTTGGGCACGGAGTTAGAGCTTTTCTACATGATGCTGTTAATCCTCAGTATCTAGTGGTTGTCACAGACTTGAGATCCAAGCTGAACATTAAGAACTTCCTGCTTTTATGCTACATTATCTGCAGGTGGTGCTGTGCTGTAGTAGAAGACAAATAAGCAAAATGTTTTCTCTCACAGCCACAAATCAAAGCTTTTTAGAAACATAGAAACAGAGCAAGTCAGAAGGGGTCTCCTAGGCCATCTAGTCTGACCTCCGGCACCAGCCGGCTCCGCTCACAACATGCCCACCATGTGGACGTCCAGCCTATCCTTGAACACCCACACCAATGGGGCCTCAATGACCTCTGTACATGAAGCACTGGCTGTGTCCTTGTCATCCCTTATTCATGGTCCTTTCTGGATCCTTTGGACAATGACATGTCCCTCCACTTTTGATTTTATTTTGAAAAGGACTTTTTCAGAGTAGGGAAAATGGATTATTACCTGTGAAGGTGAAAGATACGTTCCTGTTTTCCTAATCATGTTATTCCGCTGTAGCACAGTGCCAGTGAGAGGTTCTGTAGTAGAAAATCAGAAAAGGAAGAGGTCTTTGTATAAATTTTGGAATTATTTTCTATATGAGGCTGTTATTCAGCTGAATCTTTTATTCATTTCAGAATTGTGATTCAAACACGGCACAAGGAGTGTTCCCTTTACTATTTTTCTGCTGCATCACCTTAGGCAGTGCTGTGGTGTAGTGAAGATAATGTAATTATTTGAGTTGGGAAATGCAGTTTGTTTTGCTTTCAGAAATAATACTGCATTACCCTACTCTAAAAACATGAATGAAAGAGATGTTTAAAGACAGAAGTGAAAGTGGAGAGTCCAAACCGCATCTCAAGAACCCATAAACAACTGTGCTTAAGGAATGATGAGCACACAATGAATGCATTCTTTGCTGCTTTGCATCTTACAGGTGGCGGGAAATTTGTCATTTAACCTGGTGACAGTGCTCTAGCAGGAGGCTTATATAACCTCTAACATCTCACAGGGTGCTCATCAGGGAAGACACATCCCTGTTCCTTCAAGCACTGTTCAAGCACTGTTTCCTTGCTGGGTCTATGTTTAAGACCTTTTCTCAATGAGGCATTATCATGTTTCCCTAATGGTTGCCTATGGCAATGACATGACCCTCCAGTTTTGCTACTGTTTTTAAACAGTACTTTCTCAATGCAGCAATGGCAGAAGGTTCTGCAGTGAGACCATGCAGAACTTCTTGTGAGGAAAGAAAAAGTTCATATCTCATGGCTCTAAGATGAGATAAAGCCTTCGCTGTTCTTCTTTGAAACAGCGAAGTATCACAAATAGAAACCATAACGAAGATTGGATGGAGGAATGGGTCAGATATCTCCCTTCAGCAAGTAGCATGGTGACCTTCTCTGCTAGGGAGGTTACTATTGTGTATACAGTCCCAAGGGGTGGAAGACTGTTGAATTCTATCCATATTTGCTCTCCACAATGGCAAGAACCCACCGATCTGATGTTATGGCTTCCAATTCAGGAAAGTAGATGGCTTTCAAACCATATATGCACTGGTAGAGTGGGATTGGTTTGTTGCAGCAGTCAATGGCATCAGCTCTTGGTATCCAGCTTTTTCCTGCTGGACTGCTGGAAACCAGGGGGATGGTCCTATTGGGGTGGCTGGGATGGTTGCTGCTGGCCTGCAGGCTGGTGGTATTAGCCCTAACTCAGGAAACAAGATGGGCCCCAAGGCCCCCTACATGCCCTTCATGGCTGCAAGGAATGTAAAGCCCATCCTCCTCACCATAGCCCTGGCCTTCTGGACGCTGTCCATTTTTTCATTGGTCCAGACACTGAAGAGTTCCTCATAGTCAAAAGGCATATCTTCACTCCATGACCCAGCCTCTTATGAAAGGCTTGCTGCCCAGAGCAGGTGTGCCACCAGATGGCTGCCACACCAACAAGGACCCTGGAGTCACAGTCAACATGGTGACGAGTGGTGTTATTCTGATGCCTAGACAGCCTGTGGGCCTTGGCCAGCATCACCCCCACCAGTTGTTCCAAAAGGAAATTGATGAGAGTGCCCATCTTCTCCCACAGGGAGACTTGGTATCTTCCCATGCTAACCTCGTAGTTTGAAATGGAGAGGGACCAGTCCCATCATTGCATACATCTTCCTCATTGTGGTGTCCAAAAGGCATCACTCCCAGTCTGCCAGGGTGCTGTGCTCCCTTTGCACCCAACCATACATTGACTCCACCGTGACAGAATTCAGTTGCAGACGTTGTAGTGGGAATGGGATGCCCCTCTCCTGTACTCAGTACAGGCTCCCCAAATAGTGGGATGTTAGTTGTGGCTGTGCCAGCACCTTCCATGGTTCCTTCATGGAGTGGGGGTACGTCCTCCATATGGATGTTGTAGACTGGGTCCACTGGTGGTTCGGTGAGTTGTTAAGTCTTCTTGGAGAGAACTGCTGGTACATGGGTGAATGCAGCCACATGGTAGATGCCAATGGCAAATGGCATTGGGCCTCTTCCTTGGGCTTGTCCTTGCTCTTCTTCTCTGCCATTCTATGGGCTTTTTTGGCCCTCTTCTTAGGCCTCTCTTCGCTCAGTGTGCTTCCAGACTTAGGTGGCATGGACATGGCATATGAGAGGTGGAAATAGCCCAAGATGTAAATGGGGTGCTCCAGTTAATGCCTGGCAATTAGGGCAGAAATTCATCCAGTGATCTTCACCAAGGCAAAATAGGCAAAGAGAAGGCCCATCAATGAAGGACATTTGTGTGCTGCGACACACACACAAAGGCTGCCTTGAGTACCATCAGGGGAGAGAAAGAAGAAAAGAAGGGTGTAGACAATCAAAGATTTGAAAAGGGAAGGCCAATAGAAGTGGGGTTTGGTGGAGGGTTGGATAAGGGAAGTAAAAAAAATGGATATGAAAAACAAGCTAAGAGCGAGTCATGAAGTCAAGAATAAAGAGACTGATAAAGGGATCTACAGTAACAGGAAAAGTGCTAGGACAAAAAGGCCCGAGGAACCCAAAACAGGGGACAGAAAAAACTGGGGAAATTGAGGAAGAACTTCCTTTATATACTGGGAAAGGAGGAATGGGGCTCCCACCAAAATGAAAATCTCAGCAAGGGGTATCTTCTTGAGTACAAGCCCCATATGTGTGATCCAGAGAGGCCCGGAAGAAGAATTATGCTATTTCACTATACCACAGTGCCACCTAGTGTTTATGTCATGAAAAAAACAGGAAAGGAAATGCTTTTCATGTAGTGCTTAGATTTCCAATCTGCAACAAAACCATAATACAGCCGATTAAGAGCTTCATACAGAAAAGCTCTAAATTGGCCCAATCTTGAAGCAAAACATGTTTATTAATATTAGTATTTGTGAATGGGAGCCACATTCTTCAACTTCTCAAGTGTCAATATGTTTTAATCTATTTGAATCATATTTGAATCATTTAAATCACAGCACAATAACTTGCATTTTTGAACCTGAGTCACATGAGAGATCGTTTCACATGTGGCATTTAAAGAAGTGTATTTCATAGCTTAACAGCTTATGCACTCCTACTGCAGAAAGTGGCCCAAGAATTAGTTGCTTAACCGATTTTATATTTGCTTAGTTGTTTTGTAGATTGTAAAGCTGCTTGGGAAACATTTAACATGACTGTCTATACATCACATGTCTTTGTCTCAGCTACAAAATCAGACTCTCCACTCACTGGCAGATACTTGGTAATTTGGTCTGCAAGGGTACAGTCTTTTCACATGAAGAACAAGAAGTGATGTATTGCATAGTTGCTGCAGATTTAGGGAGATGGCTGGAGGGAAATCAGCTAAGAAGGAAAGGAGAGGGGTGGAGAAAGAAATAATAATAAAAGGGTGGATGGAAAATCCAAGGTCTCACAGCACAGAATAACCTGAATTTTATACTTCGTAATAAGCTGGAGAGAGTTTGTGGAAAAAGGGTGGGGGGGAGTTATTCAGGCCTTTTGAGTGCACTAAACACTTCTGCTGTAAAATTGAATGTTAAAATCATATTATTTCTATAAGATAAACATGGTTTTATGAGTGTGGGGGATTTAAAGAACACAGACTTTGCACTATATGGTTAACAATGAGGTGTACACCACCTAGTTGCATTATGTAAGACTCAAAATGCCATAGTAATGAAGAATACAACATGACTCAGGTGGGATTTAAAAAAAAAATCTCAAAAGAAATAGGAAAGTGCCACAGAAAACTTCCAGCTGAGAAAGTGGCAGCTATAGTTAGTACTAAAAAGCAAAGGCCCAACCCCAATCAAAAGTTAAATGAAGCAAAATACGCTTGCATTCTCAGGGCTAATCAACGCATGAAAATCTGATTGCATTTTAAGGGGTAACTTGCACACTTCCTCTCCAAGAAGATGTTCACTGTTCAAATGTGAGTGCAGAAGAACCGAGGTTTCGGCAAGGGGCGGCATAGAAATGCTATAATAATAATAAAAAAAAAAAGAAGGGGAAGGAATTATTCTGAATGATGCAAGTTAAATGAATCATTTATGTGGTAAGATATGGTACACCCCCTCCTCACAAGCATGTGGTTTTCTGGAAAGTTTGCTTCATTCAGAGCAAACTTCATCGTAAAAGCTGGTGCTACAGAATGGCTTGCCAACTTTTCTTCAAACAGAAATTGGCTCTTTTCCCTTTGCAGGTTGCTGCTTTCTACCACCACTCAGCTCATTGAATTGATCTTCAGAGAACTTTAGTAATGTAAGTGCTATCCTTTCCTAAGAATTGATTTTATATCCTGCCTCTTAGGTGGTTCCACACCACTCAGACTAGCTATCAACAATTAAAACCAGCCATAACACACAATACACTTCCCAAACAACAAGCATACAGTAACAGATAAAACAGAAGCACTGAATCAAAATAGGAAGCTTTTATCAGAGAGCAAAACATCATATGAGAAGGAGTCAACCAAGATGCCTGTAGGAAAACAATCCACACATTAGGTATTGCCCAGAAAGAGACCAGCAGCTAGCAAAGCTGCTGTACAAGAGAGTCACATACTCCCTGTAGCCCAATCTGGTCAACAGACTAGCCATGGCCTTTTCAGCCAGCTTAAGTTTTTGAACAATTTTTGGAAGCTGCTTATGTAAAACATGTTAAAGGTAAAGGTTTCCCCTTGACATTAAGTCCAGTCATGCCTGACTCTAGGGGGCGGTGCTCATCTCCGTTTCCTAGCCGAGGGAGCCAGCGTTTGTCCGCAGACAGTCTCCGTGGTCACGTGGCCGGCATGACTAAACACCGAGGTGCACAGAATTCTGTTTACCTTCCCACCAAAGTGGTACCTTTTTATCAACTTGCATTTGCATGCTTTCGAACTGCAAGGTTGGCAGGAGCTGGGACGGAGCAACGGGAACTCACTCCGTTGTGTACGTTCGAACCGGCGACCTTTCAATCAGCCAGCACAGCAGCACAGCAGTTCAAACCACTGTGCCACCTTCATCCTGTAAAGCATGTTACAGAAGTTCAAACAAGGTGTAACTAAGGTATATGTGACCATGGCCAGGTCAAACCAATGATTCTAGGAATGCGCACAGTTTGCTCATTAACCTCGGCTGTGTAAATGCACTCCTGGCCACCACCAAGACCTGCTACATCCCAGAGTACATCCAACCTAAAGCCAAATTCTTTTGGGGAAGTGTGGCCCCACCCAACACAGGATGAATCCATGTGGCCTGATTTGCCTTTTGACCTACCAAACACACCACTGTCTTGTCTGGATTAGGTTTCAATTTGTTTGCCCTCAATTCATTCCATTACCAGCTTCAGGCACCTATTTAGAACCAAAACATTTTCCTTTGATTTCGTGTCAGAAACTGACTTGCTGATACAAGTTCCAATCAAACTGGAATTGCACTAATTCCAGTAATTAACTTTAAGCTTCTACAGTTCCAGTAAAGATTTGTAGATAACAGATTGCAACATTGTTCCTTGACCAGGATTTATTTATGAGTATTTCAACAAAAGAGACAAGCAGACTGGATTTCTGCAAACAAAATAAATCCAAATGAGGACTTGTGATAAGGCAAAAAAAATTGGGCTAAAATTCATAAATGGCTTGAGGAAATGTTAAAAAAATCTTTAATATTTAAACCTGAAGTCTTCTTAGTAGGCATCGTGCCTGATGATGTTGATAAACAAGCAATATATTTGATTCTACATGTAATTACTGCAGCAAGGATTGTATTTGCCCCACATTGGAGGAGTGAAGAACCACCCACTTATGAACTGATTTTAAAAAAGATTCTGGACTGTGCTGAAATGGACAGACTGACTTTGTCTCTGAAGGAGAAAGAGGATACATACTTCTATCAAACTTGGAACTCTTTTTATTATTGGCTAGAGAAACGGGACTATGCATAGATTTGAATAGGTTTACGAATTGCTATTAAAAAAAATATGGGGGGCTGACCCAGCAGGTCTGATGTTTTTGATGATTGATGTTTTTTAGTTTCTTTTTTTTTTTAGTTTGTAGAAAATAATAGTAAAAATTTACTCAAAAAAAAATCCAAATGAGTTTATAGGTGCAACCAAAAAGCAAGATTTGACTGTTTCTAGGTTGGAAAGATGTTGCTTTGACTGTCTGTTGCTTTCATATAAATATAGGGGAGTGCTTGCTAAAGATTGCTGCTGGACAAAGATAGCTCACAAGGGCATGCTCTGCCACACCAAATGCTTTCTTCTGCCCCCTTTGCTGAGAGCCTGTCTTAGGACACACCCCAGAAGCCCCCTCTCCTGAAGAGTCCTCCCTTGCTGCCCTGTTCGAATGGCAGATGTCCTACCCAAGAAGCCAAAGTCTCATTCATGGTCAGTTCTAGCTAAGAAGGAGTGACTGTACCCACATCTGTAGTCTCACTCCCTCCTGGTTTATATCCGGATAGATAGTCTGGTAGAACTGAATTGTCAGGCATTGGGTTTTCCACAGCTGGGTCTGCCTCCACAGCATCCCTCTCTGAATCAACGGGTTTCACAGGCAATACTTCCCCAAGACTAGGTCAAGGCTGATGAAAAAGGGAGATCTAATTGAGTGCCATCAGTAGAACTCTAAACAATCTCTTCCAGCAATTTCATGTATGTGTTAAATACCATGAGGACATATGAAGCCATGAACCAATGCCCACAGTGTAAAAACAGAAATCACCCAGCACCACCTTCTAAAATCGGCCCTCCAAGACGGCCTACAGGCACAGTATGATACTGCCTCCTATTCCCATCTCATATAGACACTTCAGAAAGATACCATCATCAATAGCACTGAAAGGTGCCAAAAGGTCCAGCAGGGACACCACCTCCCTGTCCAGTTCCTAGCATAGATCATTCACTAAGGTGACCAAAGCAAATCTTGTCCCATAACCATGCCAAAAGCCAGACTGAAATGAATCTTTATAGTCTGTCTCAGCATGTAGCCAGTGTCCAATCAGATTCTGCGTTTTCTCCCCCCCCCACCCCCCAGGATGGGCTCTGCCCCTGGCATGGGCATTTCATGGTCTGCAGGTTGTATGTGGCACCTGCCACTGGGTGGTGGATGTCCTGAAAAAATGGCATCTGCAGCAGCTGTGGCGCACCAAAAGGATTAAACTAGCTTGTTTGCTTGCAAGAAGCTGCCCCCCCCCCCCACATCTCCCAGTCTTGGTGCTGTACAGACAGAATTGCAACTAATTCATGCCATCCCCTTTGCAACCAGAAGTATCTGCAATGCGTACCAAGTCAGCTGCCTAATCTAGGATTACATTCTAGACAGCTGTTTACTGATCCGTCATACCTGTACACTGGCTAAAGGTGACTGTACCCAATTGCGCCAGACTCATGGTAACTGGTCAAACAGAAAAGTAGGGAAAACAACTTCCAGTCATCTTCTCTTCTCTTGTAACAGCTGGCATACTTCCCATTGCCCACAGTGCTTATAACAGGTACACTCAGCCCCCCAAGGCTTCCTCCTTTTTCATGATGCCCACTTCCTCCAGGAGCTCCCCAACTCTTCACTTTGCCATGGAAGACCATTGCCATCCAGCCCCTGCCGAATCTTCACAGTCCAGATTGTAATCTTCACAAGCAGATTACGTTCCCTCTTCTCCCACTCCCCATCTCCTTCCTTCAGGTTTTCATTGAAACTTGCAGACACAGGGGAAAACATAACATTCAACCCCATTCTACAGCTCATCTCTCACTGGAGGCTACAGAAATAAGAGAGGAAAGGCCATCAACTCCAAATGCAGCTCTTGTCAGTCTCAGTTAACCACAGGATTCTCTTTCACTGACGCTTCTTGAACTATAGTACCCACAGAGTAAAAGTATGGGTCTACCCTCATCCCCACATAGGATTCTCCCTTAGGAGTTGCCAAAAAAGAAACAAAGCTGGGAGATCACTGAAAGAGAACTATGGCAGATTTTGTTTGCTCTCAGAGGAGAATGGGCTGAACCTCCAGACGGACTTCTTGTTTTCTGCCGTTGCACAACAGCAAGGATGTGTTCGGATGGGATTTGAGACAATTGCCTTTCCTCCAGTCCCAGAGACAGAAATGGCTGCAACAGTTTGTTCGATCTCATGGGGCAGAAATACCTTGCTGGAACCTCTGGTCCCTCTCCTGGATGTTAACGTGTGGCAAGGTCAAACCTTCCAGGAGATAATCTATTAACAAATTAAGAGTTTACCCTATTAATGTATAACCTATTGATTTCATACCTTTAATGGTATTGATTTGCACTGTTGCCCCTTGATAATGTTCTTATTCTCTTAAACAAGGGCTAAGTCCAAAATCACTTTTCCCACTCAGAGGATGACTTTTGAAGTTTTCTCTGACCACATGTACTTGATACATTCCCAAGATGCTGCTAGCAAGATCCCAGATTGCTCTTGGATCTAGTTCATAGAGTTATCCCCAGAAAACTATCAGTGCATTACTCTGTAAAACTGATCCTTCCACACAAATACATTATCTGTGTTCCAAGCATTTAATTTTTATTTTCCTGCTCTTTACATAGTAAATACAGAAGCTCCTTAAGAGTAGCAAAGAGTACTGGCAGTTTTATATCCTATTTCTGATTGTTGAGGTTTAATAACAACTAAAAGGTTTAAAAATGTCTAGATTACAGAACACAGGGAGAAGCAGCAGACAAAAAGCTTCATGGAATCTGTCGTTATAATTAACTGGCTCAAAATCTGCACTCCCAGCAGGAATGGAATTAGAAATGTTTCACTGTGAAATGACATTTAATGAGTGCTAATTGCTTATTATAAAGGCCTGATTGCTCCTGACTGACAGACGGAGAAAGCAAAGCAGTTTGGTCTACTTCTTTGTTCACCCTGTTACTATATCACAGGCTGCTTGCACTGAAAAGTTCCTTGGACAAGGAATGAATTCCTGTTAGGCCTCCAGATGTGTCTGAATTGCCGCTTGTTGTCCAAAACACTTGCTGATTAGTTCTGTTGTGTTGCTTCAAGCAAGGGTGGATTTATTTTCATAAAATGGGTGGGGAGGGAGAGGAAAACAAAGGATATTGAAAAGAGACAATATCATAAACTAACAAATTTAGGCTACTGTGTTGCAAAAGGGACTGTTAAAAGGAAGATATAACCAAGATGTGTGAAACCATCAGTGAACAGAAATTCTTTCACAGATACCATCTTCTCTCAGAAAAAAATATTAACCCTGAAAGATTTAAACAAAACAAACAATAGCACTGCTTTTCTTCTGTAATAACTAAACATAGGGCCAATTTTAAAGTTGAAATAAAAACGGACAAGGTCAATCCATAGCTTACACTGCCAGATAACAGGAATGGGTATCAGGAGCAGAAATCTATAATGACCTGTGGTTATTTGGAAGCCCCTACACCTGGCTTTTTGTCAGCGACACTGGGGGAATGTGCAACTATTCTATTGAAATCAGTGAAAATCAGACTAGATCTGGATGATTTATAGTTGAAGGTTGCAATTCCTATACATACAAATCTGTGGGTTCGTCTGAAGTCAGCGAAGCTTGCTTCAAGGTAGACACTTGAAGGATTACACTGCAAAGTGTTTACAATATTTCCGAACTATCATAAACTAGGGACTGCTTCATAAGCAGCAAGAACAAACAACAAAGTGGTGGATAAACAGCAAAGTGGTGGATAAACAGCAAAGTGGTGGATAAACAACAAAGTGGTGAAGCAGCAAGGCTTCTGTGTAGCGTCTTTCCAAAGAACAGTGCAAATTACAGGAACTGTGAACAGTTTCTGATAGGCAAAAAATGGCTTCCTAAATATATGTAGTACTAAAGCTCACAGTCGAATTATAACAGAAGAGTGAGTCGTATCAAGCAAGAAAGTAGTTGCCTTAACAAATCTTCCTCCCCATTTATCAAAATGGTCATTTCATAGATACTGATGCAAAAATACAGGTATCTGGAATAAGCCATCTACCTGTGTGTGTAGTGTGGGACTTAATTAACTTGGTAGTTTGCATTTAACTTGTGTAGCGCTAAGTACTTAAAAGATCTGTGGCCCAGTTTCACAGGACATAAAGCACCATAACATATAAATGCGTTGTGTGTGTGAGGTATATAAATGTAGACATCATTACTAGGATTTATTTACATTTCACAAAAGGAATATTAATTTCTTATCCAAATTATCTCAAAAATACATTAAATTAATCTCTATCCTTCCAAGATCATCCAAAAAGCTTTGTTTATGCTTAATTGACAAGACAGGAGGGAGAGTAATAAGGCATTATTGTTATAAGAAGAAGGAAGAACATATCAGAAAACATATCATCAGCCTTAATTTTTTGAAAAGGGAAAAAGGATTTTAATCCTATCCTCTCAGCTGCACTCTGTCCTGAAAAACATGTCACAGTATAGCACCTAAGCTAAAGGAAAAATAAACACACCCACACCTACTACTAACAGACACTCGGCTTCTGAAGAAGAGGTCTGGGGTCTTGGGAAATAAATTTGGGTCCAGGTGCCCAGGGTTTGTGCTAGCATGGCAACTGGCCAGGAAAGAAGAAAAAATTCTCTGTTTTCAACTGTTGGTAAAATACAGCAAGGAGGTGATTGGGTATAATCACTTTATTCATCTGAGTCCCTTCCTAGATTCTCCTGCCAGAGTTATATATTCAGTCTGCTGCTTACAAGAAATAAAACAAAAATCCAGTCAGTAACAATGACAAAGCACCCAGATATTAGTCCTACAATAAGTCTCTATTACCCTCTTCTAACAAGGAAAATTAATTTTTAAATATTAGACTTTGGAAGAGTATCTGCTGAAACTTCCGACTGCTTCTAGAAGAATGTCCGTGTGTTTGGTGAAAAGAGCAACCAAGTGGGATTGGGCAGAATTCCTCATCCGCTTTACAAGGTGGTTCATTCACCAGAAAGGTGGAGGTGAACATAGTGGTGACTTAGAGATGGAATGTAAATGCGTCACTTTTTGACAAGGTAGCCAAAGGTGTCTCTTAAAAAAGTGAAAAGAGGAGGCAACCATCTTACACTTCCCCCAAACAATGCCTTTACATGTGGTCATGTAGCATCAGTTCCACAGGCACTTAGAAACCGACAGGACTTCCTGGAAGAGTTGAGCTGCCACCTGAGGAGATAGCAAACTGGGTGATTTTCCTCCCCTAGTTAAAAGCAGATGGAAAAACTACATTGCCTATCTAGTTTAAAACTAAGTACATCCGCCAGAAGTGTGCAACTCCCCCACCCACCCTTCACCCCTCAAGGATTCCCCCACCCCCACCCCACCCCCTGCTGGAAAAAATTGGGTGGAATATTTTGTCCCAGCACTAATGGGAGCACCACCAGCAGCCACACAAGGCTTACAATAAAGACATATTGTTAACTTCTGGCTTACCATGTCTCCGAAAGGCATACGTTTAACAGTAGTGTCAAATTAGCATTCTTTTACACCAAAACTGTTTTCCTGTACATGTGTAAAACATACATTTCTTTAAGTAGTTTCCTGAACTTTTACCATGGCATTTACAAATTTATAAACAATTTATAACCACGGAAAACTGAATATTCCCTTCCTCATTTACATTGCAGTCCAAAAACATGGTGACTTTCAAGTACGGATGCAGAGGAGTCAGCTGCATATTAACTCTTGAAAACCTATGCAAGGTTACTCAGAAAAGGATTTATGTTCCATTGTGATCTATGGAGCTTATTTGCAGCAGGGTTGTAGCCCTTGACCAGTTTATGGCTTCATCTATGAACCAAAATCAAAACTGTCCACTAGTGTGGAATCTGCAGTTAGCATTAGCACAAAAAGAATTTAAAAGGCATATGACTTGACATGCTAGGCCCACATCCCATAAGAACAAACAACTTTACACAATCTTCTGATGTTTCTGCTTTTTCTGTTTCTTATTATCTACAATTTTTAAAAATAAAAATAGTTTATGAAATAGTTCTCATTATAGTGTAATGCATCAACTGCATTTTAACTCTGTTTTTTTCAAGTCATTACACTCATATAGTTCTCCTGTGACGATGGCTAAAGTGACTCATGGACAACAACTTTGGTTTAGAATTATTTTGTTGAGATCGTGGTCTAAAAGACATTATTTGTTCAATTTTTCCAAAGACATAAAAACTGGCCAAACTCACAAAGATGCTCCAGCATCCATTCTGGCCCTATTTAAAAGAAAAGGGGCTTGCATTGATGGGGCAGTCTGAGGATGTGTTAAAACAAGCCCCACAAATTCCCAATCCAAATAGCAATATATTTCACAAGGGAACATTCTATTCTGTTTGAAAATGTTCCCACCAGAAATTTCTACTTGCCCTTGAAATATGTTTAATGTCTCACCCCTCCCAACCATTCTTTCTTCTGAAACTGAATTCACAGTTCCCCTTTTACAGCAGGAGTCTGACTCCTTTTTAGCATCCTGTGAAGGAAATGTGGCTTTGTGCTAATTATTTTCAGTCCTTAAACAGCCACAATAGATGAGCCTGGTTAATGTATTCATCGAAATAAATTATTTAAGCTCCATTTCAGCCTCTCTTTTCTCAAGGAACAAAAGCAACAAAAAGTGATTTGCATTCAAGAATTACAGCATGAAGTGCCCCCTCAGACAAAGCGACCAGCAACTTAACATCTAAGACAGACATTAGCAGTGACGGCGATGTTATTTGTAAGGCCCGCACACGCCTACACTTGACCTGCAGTGTTCCAACAACAGAGAAACCAATATGGTCCCAGCAAATGGAGTGGCAAGAACTCCCAAAAGCAGAATGTACAAAATATGCTAGTGCTTCTGCTGCCAAGCAACCTTGCTTGAAAAAAATATGGGCAGCAGACTGTGGGAAAGAAAGATGAACTCATATAGGAGCAAACAATCAAAGCTCTGCATCTACTTTAAAACGCTGTTGATTAGAACAGTCTTGCTGGTAGCCTACCCATTGCTTGAGCAGATTGTGGGGGGGGGGGGGGGGAGGAAACCCAAGTAAGTGTGTGCAAAATGCTTTTTTAAAGAAATGTACTTATCTGGAAGTCTTGCTCTTTTATAAACTTGAAGAATGTTTTTTGAATTAGAGCTATCACCCAGAATTGAAGGTGAATTTGGAGAACTTCTCAGGAGATACTCTTGATTTTTGATGGAACCAAAGCACACCTCAGCAAGATGAGAATGAATTTCAAGCAGATTCCATACAATTGTATTTTTCATCACTCCTGATTAATTAAACCAAGTTTTAATACAGAGAGTTGATTCTGATTTGCAGATTTTCCTAGAAGCCAAGATATAGACATATATTACAGAGTTCTATCATAAGGAACTGCGTTCCATACTCTCAAGCTTATATGAATTCTTTATCTAGGATTATGACTTTACAGGTCCTGTAGAATGCCCTTCAAATTAACAGATTTAAAGGTGATCTATATAATTATAGGGCAATTCCCAAATGCACTATTCCTGGCTAAAGTAACTGAAAAGATGTGGTAATACTAATACATATGGAATGGGCAGATGACCTATGCTGAGGAGCACATACCTACTAGGTTTCCTGGACTTCTGGGTAGCTTCTGAAACCATTAACCGTAGTACCATCCTGGATAGCTTGGTGAGGTTGGGCCTTGGGGTAAGATTTTGCAATGGTTCCAGTTTGTTCTGTGGCTAATGTCAAGAAAATATTGTTAGGGATTGCGTTCTATCCCACAGCTTTAGGCTACATTGCTGCAGTGGATTCTGCTCCATTTTCCACACTGCCCAGTATCTATGTGAAACTTCTGAGAAAACTCATTTAGGCTGAAATGCCACATACTATTTCTTGACACTTGATACCAAGGAAGCCATCAAGGTCCTTGAACATTGCATGAGTTGTAATGAGATGGGTGGGAGTAAACAAACCGATGCTAAATTCATACCAGGTGCTCTTGTTTAGTACCTGATTCAAGGATTTGGTTTCAAGATGCTCTGGAAGGGGCTATGTTTTTCTTCAAGTATCAGGTCTGCAGCTTGGGAAGTATTTCTTGATTCTATGCTGCTCCTAAACCTTCAAATGGCGTTGTTAAAAGAAATATTTTTCCCTGAAATGTAGTTGTTAAAGTTGAGGAGCCTGCCATGGAAAAAAAGGTGTTGCAGAACCAGAAACATAGTTAGCTTAAGGAGCAAAGCCATGCATGTTTAGACGGAGTAAAGGCTTGGAACTCCCAACTGTGCCTTGCTAGGGCACGCTGCTAATTGCAGGCCTTTTCTCAGTCTAAAGGTTACTTGTACAGGATTGTATCTTCAAGAGCAAAGTTTTCAAAGCCCTCTGCTTAAATGGAAAAATCTGAGTTTTGCTTTCTTTCCACATTCAGATAATTAAAAACTCAAGTTACTTCCCTTCAATTTATGAGGAAATTTGTCTCATCGGCAAATTCTTATCAAAACCAAGCTAAACCTAAATTCACACCATCCCTAGTATAGTGTCAATTTACATGTTACTTGCACAGCACATAACTGGGTCTATTGACTCAAATCAATGCAGGCTCCTTTCGTCCATCCGTCCTTCCTTCCTTCCTTCTTTCCCAGTTCCCACAAAAGGCAGGATTTCAGGAAGTGAGTGAGTGAAGGGCAGTTTTAACCCCTTCTGGTATTTGTTGGTCCCAAACCAAACTGCAGCCATGTGCACATACTTTCAACTAAAAAAAGGAAAAGAAAAATGATCAGCTGCATGCCTTATCTGGGGTTTTCAATGTGATGTCCATGGGCAACAGTTAAATGGGTTTCATATCCCTCCTGTGTTTTATTTAAGGGTATTATTATTATTATTGAACTGAGAAGTCAACATATTGCAAAACAAAGTGCCAATTTCCAGAACTATCTTTACTTGGGTTGAAAAATGTGTTTTGCTTTGCTTTGTTTTTTTGTTTTGGCTCAGCTCATTTCGTTTTGTTTTGGAGTCCAGATCCCACCTTTGCTTTGAACTTTGGTTATTGGACAAGTTACTTTTCTGTTAGTCTTAGCAATTTGAGTTCTGGGAAATGAGTGGCTTGTTATTGGACATGCTTATCATGGCAATGGACAAATCCCTTCTTCAAGCACAGGCATTTTGTGAGAACAGCCACAAACTCGTTCAAAATTCCAGTTGTGCTCACAGATGCAAAATGTTTGCAGTCACTATGCTATGCTAATTACATTTTGTGCATTTTATTTTGACCCATAAAATACACAAGGCTACCTGTGAGAAATACACAGAAGCTTCAATTAGAGAAAGCTGCAGTAGCTAGGCTACAATCTGCTGTATAATATCTGGCCTTTCCTTACTGGTTTTCAAGCTCAACTCAAATTGTTGCTCCTAACCTTTAAAACTCTAAATGGATTATGACATGGGTAGGCAACCAGTGTGCTTCCAGACCCCAACCTTGATGCCTCCTGAGGCATCCCACCCAACCCACTTTTTATTGAAAAATATATACCTTCTTGCTGACATCTGGGATTGCATCAAACTTAAGTGGGAGCTTCCAGTGGCTGCCGTTTTAATTTTTCATGAATCTCTCTGGACACATTACCTGTCCTTAGTGCCTAGTCTCACGTACCTATGTCAGCTATTTTACTCTTATGCCCTAGGAAGATATCTCAGATTTCCAAGTATGGTCATGGACCCAAAAGGTGCCTATGTTTGGCTTAGGGCCCACCTATCTAGGGGCAGCACTTGTGTTATTATGAACTTCCCTTTACCAGGTATGCAGGAAAGGGCCTCCTCCTGTGTCACTGCCGAACTGTGGAATCCACATTCTCCAGAATTATGTTTTTAATACTCCCTTGCACCATGATTAAAGAACAGTGTGCTAGGTTCGTGCTGGGTATTATCTAACTCAGTGCAGCCATCACATAAAGTGAGGCAGACTTTCCCTACTGTAGGGCTTGCCAGGGTCTGTTGACAGCACCCATGGCAGATGAGCAAAGCAGGATGTCTTGAAAAGAGAATGCATTCTTCTTTTTCTTTTTTAGCAGGAAACAAATTATTATTTTCTTTGATTTTCACTATGACAATTCAGAGAGGTGCATTGAGCTTTGGTATGCCCAGTGGGTCTTCTGATTTCCCTCTCCCCTCTTAACACCCATACCATAATCAGGTTTTGCAAAGCATGTTGCCTTTAGGTTTGTGGGGGTGTTCTTTGGGAAACATAATCCAAAGTCCCTTTGGGCACATGGAACAAGTTGTGTAGCTCTTTGGATATTGGCCATTCCAGCATGTTCAAGAAAAACTGAGGTTCTTTTAGATCTTCTCTTCAATTTGTTGCTAGCTAAATTAAATTTTTTCTTTTGTCCAACGGGGGGAGACTTTTCATCATATCTAATATCTGTTATTCCTCACTAGTTCCACATCAAAAGGAAATATGCATCATTTAAATAATTTCATTAAATCCATCTTTCCGTGAGAAAAGTCTTGTTATCTACAGTTTGAGGATCTTTTTCCCATGCTAGATTTTTATGTCTTTTCTTCCACTCCAAAGATATGTTTGATGGGATGGGATTTTTAATGTTTCTTGCCAATGGTAAAACTGGTTTTAATAACTGTTGCATCTTTATTACTTTTTTAAAAATTCTATATGCTATGGGGATATTGCTTTTTGTAAAAATTATGTTGGAAGTTTTTTCTTTTTATCTTTCCAATTTTGGTATGCTATAATCATTGTCACATATGTTATTAATGAAACAAGTTCGGCCGCACTCTTGCAATTTGAACCTTCTAACTATTCTCAGATACTTGTGTAGTAAATACGGAATTCACTTTTTAATTTCATGATGGCAGCAAATTTAAGGGTGGGACATTCTATTTTAACAAGCACATTATGGAAGATACAGTCACCTGATGTGAATCAATGAAACTCCACTTTAATAAGTTTGTGCATCCTTATCATTTAGTGCTAGAACTGTTCTAAAATGCAATATCCATGTAAGATTTTTTTCAGCAATCAGATATAAAGATTCATTTTAGCCCAAGGTAAGCACTTTTAAGTCCCAGTAATTTTAATGGAGCTGTTTAAACATCGCCCAGTGGAGCCAACAGGCCTCCAAAGTATTTAATATAAAGGCTGAATCATACACTTAATGTTTATATACAAGGGCTTTTTATTGTACTTTCAAGTTTTTTTTAATAAATGTAACTGCAATATTCCTGTAACTCATCTTTCCTAAGCTAGAGGAGATTTGATACTCCTTATATCACTTTTCTTCCATTAAGAAAGTAATTCTGTTACAATTGCCTACTTCCATAAAGTCAGTGTATAATTAATTTAAATTGATATTTCAAGATCAGCATGTAAACTTAGAATGAAAATTCTCCATTTGCAGATGGTCAAGTGGATTGGGATGGAGGAGTACTTGGCATTCAGACACTGCTTTCTGAGTTTAAATTCTCCAGCGTTGGACAGCTAGCATCATAGCATGGTTGACTACTGCAACTATGTCAGACTCGGCACGTGAACAAGCCAAAAGGCAAGTCGTCAAAATAGGCAAATGTCCCGTATGGGATTAGGATAAGGCAGGAGTGATCCAGATAGAAGCAAATGCGAAAGCACCAAGCAGGCAGCTGCATTGTGCAGTCCAGAAGCAGAGACAAGCAGGAGCTTCCAACACAAGGCGAGGCAACAAAGCATCAAAGCACCAGGGCTAGAAGAGGAGCATGGTTTCCAGTACCAGCAGATTGAACAGAAGGTTGGTTTTGCCACTCAGGGCCCAGCTGTAGTTCATTATAACCCTCTGGCAAGGCTAGTAATCATGAGGATCAGCCTTTGTAAACGAACAAATGCTACCTCTCAAGGGAGCCCAGCTAGCCCAGCTCTTAAGACAATGAAGTTCCTTGTGTCAGGGGATTGCTCAGTCTCTGTCTCTGAGGGATGGACCATTAACTATGTCTTCTTCCAAGTAGGTGAAACAGTGTTTACGAAAAAGGCATCCATAAACAAGGGAAGCAGGGAAGAGAAGGATAAAATTGAGAAGGAGAAATCTGTGCTTTTGACTCAATAGGGAACAGGAAGGAAAAAGTTGAATCTACTTGGTTATGTTGATGCAGTGTGACAGTGAATTTCCTTAGGGAGCAGACCAATTGCAGGAGGAGTGATAAGGAAATGAGACGTTCTCCTCCAAAGCCACCTGGGATACATGCTGTGGCCACCAGGAAGTCTGAGGGTGAATGACCAATGGGGAAAACCATGGTAAGCCACAGAATACTGGTAACTGGCTGTGGCTTGCTTGCTAACCCAACCATCAATGCATTATGGCTCATTCTAAGCAGAGCTAACATAACATGGGAACTTGCAAACTATGGATTATTTTTGTATTATTTAGAAGGTAAAAAGGTAAAGGTTTCCCCTTGCGATTAAAGTCCAGTCAAATCTGACTCTAGGGAGAGGTAGTCATCTCTGTTTCCTAGCCGAGGGAGCCAGCGTTTGTCCGCAGACAGTCTCCGTGGTCATGTGGCCAGCATGACTAAACACCGAGGTGCACGGAATGCTGTTACCTTCCCACCAAAGTGGTACATTTTTATCTACTTGCATATGGATGCTTTCAAACTGCAAGGTTGGGAGGAGCTGGGATGGAGCAATGGGAACTCACCCAGTTGTGCAGACTCAAACCAGCAACCTTTCAATTTAGAAGGATGGATTATTTTAAAAAGATGGATTATTTTTGCAAAACCTGGTTTGCCTCCTTTTTGCCTGCATCCCAAGTCCCTTGCAGCACTGTAGTACTGGCACATACAGCAGCAGTTTTTTATTTATTTATTTATTTATTTATTTATTTATTTATTTATTTATTTATTTATTTATTTATGACACTCTTGCTGCTGCCTCTGTAACCTTATGCATCAACCTACAGTTCTAAGTTCGTAAATAATGACAACCTATAGTTTAACCCTAGAATTCACAACCTGGCACCCAACCATGGGTTCTCTTTCCAAGTTATTTGTAACAAACAAATCATAGTTTAATTATGGGTTCAATTATGTGTGAGCCTGATTTCATATTTCAACACAGATCCCAACACACACCTTTGTTCTACCTCTGCAGCTCTCAGAAGAATTCTAGCTACAATCTGAAATCATTTCATCACCTGATCTAGCCTAATTTGAATGTAAGCAGCCTCAATCAATATTTTAACTTGAGACTTTAGCTAGGTGCAAATTCCATAGCTTGAACATCATTCACCTCTTCCCTTCCTGTGCCCTTTTTGCATTGTTTATCATCTTTCTTGGTTACGAGTTCCAGAAAAACTGAAAGCTTGCATCCATTCCATTTTGTGACCTTTATTCAGTTTAGTAAAAAAGATTGACCAAATATGGAACAATATGGGAGATTATAAAGCAAATGCTGAACGGAGTCCAATACGGACATGTTTCTTTACTTCAAAAGGTATGAGATTTTAGTGTGCTGAAAATCAATACGAATACCTTGGGATATTCGGGGTGAGTTGAGGAGAACTACCTCCTTCTCCTCGGGATAATTTATCATAATACAGAATCACTACCTCTGTTACACAGAGATGGGTGGAGTTCATCATTAACAGCAAGGAAGCTAGAATGTGTCCTCCACTATCTAGAAGTAGATGTGCAGGGTGACATCCTGTTTTCCCAGCTGTGTTTGTTTATTTGCAATTATCAGCGCCACCCTCTGAAGTTGACCCAAGAATTTTGATTGTGTAAACAAATCCTTTGTTAATGGCCTTGCGGGTGCACTGTGCAAGCCTCTGCATGTATACTCAGAAGTAAGTTCCATTAAAGAAAACTTCAGTGGAGCTTAAGTAGATGTAGGACTGCAGGCTAAACATGTTTATTATAGTTCCAGATTCCCAAAGTAGAAGCATATTACTTTCATTCACCTTTATTAATTTCATACATTCTGGGAATCTCATATTTAACATTGGTGTTTCTCATTAAGAAGGAAGTGCAAACTCAGCCAAAATACTCAGGGGGATAGTATCTCTGGTGGAGATTCTAGATGTACTGGTATTTGATTAAATATATAGGCATTTTTAAAATATTGTTTTTATTATACAACGCCACTAGAGGTTTTCTGCTCCAGCACTCTGCTATCCTCTGCAAAATATCATACACACACACACACCCCATATGTTTAGAGAACCTGAACTCAAGTCTTGTATTTTTTTAAACATCTGTGAGTGATAGAAGTCCAAGAGTAACAAACAAGAAAATGTGAACCAGTCAGTTGGTCAAAATCACCTGTTGAACTTCTCTTTACTGAGACAGACAGGATTGGGAAGCAGCAGGAAGGAGGAGTAAAAATAGTTTTCAGGAACTTGAATATTTTAAATACAGACATATGGCTTCATGAAAATATTTAAACCCTGAAAGGCAAGCTAAGAAACTAGGAATGTGTACAGTTCACCCTATGCTTTGTCCTGATCTAGCTTTAAAAACTTAAGTATGTGAATCTCTTCTTGAAACCAGAGCTGCATTTTTAGGGACTTTATGGTATATGGATAAAAATCTCTGAGCTTTATCCTATCTGTATAAGCCTGGCAAGAATTATAAAGGAAAATAACTTGATCTAGAATTCAAAAGGGTTGCTTTTCTAAATGTTGCATTCCATGAATAGCTGATGTTTAGCCCAGTGATTATATACTTTTTTCCCCTTTTTTGCTCAGTCTGTTGGTGAGTTGGGGCCTTTCTGGGACACATTTTTTTTTAGCAAAACTGATAATGGAATTAAATGTCTTTCAGAATTTCTACTTCTCTGTGAAACAAAATTAAATATTGAATATTATTATAATCACAATTGATGTGAGTATTAATATGGCTTTTCCTTATTTATGTGTTGTTCAAAATTAAAAACAACATTATGCATTTTTAGAGGGCTGCTTTCCTAGGGTCAAGGACACACTACACACATAATGCATAATTGACAGACTGGTGAACCTGGGGCTTGTTACATGCATTATCAATCCACAATTTGTATGTGAGATAACTCTGTATTGATCCATCTAAAGCAGAGTGTGATGGTAAAATAGACTGTACCAATAGAGACTACAGGTAGAAATACCATTTTCAAATGTTCCTGCGCAATTGTTTTTAAAAATCCTTTCAAGTACAGCAGCAGCACCAGAAGAGTCATGCCAGATCAGAATGAGGCTCTATCTAGCTATGCTAGAACTTCAGTATAAGTACCTACGAAAAGTCAGGCTGGAGCAGACCAAAGGGCCACCAGTCCAGCACTCTGTTCACAGGGTGGCAATGCCCAGATGACTCCTCAAGAAGGATGGGTGCAAGTCCTCCTCCTGCCCAAGCTCCTCAGCAGCTGCTGTGTGTGGGCATGCTTCCTCCGGCGAAGAAGAAAGCACACAGCCAGCACGGCTAGGAGCCACTGACTCTCCTCCCGCATGAATCTGTCCAATGCCCTTTTAAAGCCATCCAAATTGATGGCTGACTCGCAAAGAAAATAGTGCTTCCTCAGCATGCTCCCTGATGATCTAGGTTTAAAAAATTGAGGCACACTTGCAGTGATATAGTGTATTCTGCCATTTAAGGACATTAGCACTTTATTCTACTGTTCATGAAACCAAAAAGGCCAATTATGGAGGAGGGTTGTTAATGAACAGACTAAGTCTCCTAACTTGTGCAGCTTATACTAACTAGACTTTTAATCCCTTCTGTTATGAAAACATTTAAAATTCTGGGTTGCATCCAGATTTGGGCCTATATGGGAGGGCTTGCAGAAGCAGCCTCTCCAAGGAGATCATAGAAGTAGAAGAAGGTTCCTCTACTTCCTACTCAGGAACCATCCTTTCTGCTCATCCAGCAAACCCACTTATCTTTTGCATAACAATACCAGGGGACTGAAGCTGCTTCTGAAGCTGACAGAAATTACAGTAAAAGTAAAATTCAGGAGAAGAGGAATATGGAACAGAAAGAATCAAAACAATAAAATGAATGGAAAGATTTAGAATAAAATGTATGTGTATTTTTAACACACTTCTTATCAAGTACCATACATGGTAGGTAGCTCTTTGCTTTTCAATAACTTTTTATTCCCTTCCGCTCTTCCATCTAGTCTTTCCATACATTTTAGTTTTTCTGCCTTTTAAAAAAGTGTCCAAAATATAAGTGTTTATACATTTTATGATACATTTTAAAATAATTTTATGATTTTTTTCTTTACCCAAGAACAAATCACAGTGAACTTGATGGGGCCTATTTCAGAGTAAATATAATCTGTTTGGGATTCATATTATATGTTTTAGGAACTCTAGTCTCCCTTCAACAGCATCCTTACCGTTCCAGTACTTGCACTGCAAAATCTTCAAATATCTTTATTAAACATCCAAAAGTGAAAAAGGAAGCAGTATTTTTTTCTTGTCCACATTTTTCTGAAGAGCTTTGATCAGAATGCTTGATTTTAATTCCTATGAGTTTATTTTCTGTATTGTGTATGGCAGGAAGTATACCAGGAACTGTACTTTATTACATAAGCTCTCTGGCTTAAAATTCAACTAAAGAGCAGTAATGA
Source organism: Varanus komodoensis (assembly GCF_004798865.1). Lineage (NCBI taxonomy): Eukaryota > Metazoa > Chordata > Lepidosauria > Squamata > Varanidae > Varanus > Varanus komodoensis. Next base: position 15,581,050 of record NW_025335550.1, on the reverse strand, counting down.
ACTCAGCTAACCTTTTGGCACACTTACAAAACTGATAATAGTTGGTTTATGTTTTAAAAATACAATTTACACAACCAACATGCTTTAGAGTTATAATACAATTTAAAATGAATAACACCTAACTATATGCAAAATGTATGTGTCCTCTTATTGGGCTGTTGTTATCATCATTATAGTACAGAGTATTTTTTTGAAAAACTGACAATACACCAAAAAGTACCAGGGACAACCAACATCAAACCTAAATGAAGCACTGATTTTATCAGGACATGCTACCTTTCACAACTCATTCATGTACCACCATATATGGTATGATCCATAAGCCGATTCATGCACGGTGGGAAAATTTTTCAAATTAGAAAGCATTGTCAAGCTGGATAAAGCCTATGGAACTTGTGCAAAGCACTCTCTAATTCATTTCATAGTCCAAATCTCACACTATACTATGTATGTGATTTCTTAAACATTAGACTATTATTAGCCATCTGTTTAGGCTCTTCTCCTGGATTTAGTGGAATAAGGGGATCTCAAAAATGGCAAGCAATCACTAGAATACTTCCATATTTAACAATGCAAGAAACAGGTGTGCATGCACAGGATTTGACTCCCACTGGTACCGTTCCACAAAATATACATACACACACACTACTGGGGGCTCTTCTGACACTTGTATTTGTGTTAAATTTCAAATGATACAGAAGCAGCAAATAGTTGATATAAACTTTGAAAACAGCAATGACTTCATTGAGTATAGTTTTTGTTCTCCCAAAATATCACAGTGTTACAAAATTTTGTTCTTGGGTGAGAACTCCAACCTAGAAAAGCTTATGCATTAGCTCAGGGGCAGGTAATATAGTGCCCATGGACACCAGAGCAAACACCTTTCTTGTCATCTGCCAATGTGCACTATCCTTCCCAAGAAATAAAAAATAAAAAAAATCCTTAAAAAAAAAAAGGACTAACCTATTTTCATTCCAACACTTGGGATTGCTTCAAAGCAAAGTGGGGATGTCCAGCTGCCACCACCTTCATTCCCCTTAAATGCATTACCCATAAAGGTCATACACAGGGATACCGGTCATTGTTAGGAATTGAAGGTGGCAGGAGGATACAAGTCAATACTTTCTTCTGCAATGCATCCAGCCACCAAGAAGGTTTCTCAAATTATTAGATGTACCCATTGGCCCAAAAGGGTACTCATGGTAGTAATCTGATTTCTAATAATCTCTAGCATGAAATTGAACTTTTTCCCAGCTGTTCTACACTATATCAACATTTTCGCTGGACCATCTCTTAGTTTAGAGATAGTCAATATTAGTTTCAACTGTGTTGCTGAATGCTTGAACTTGGTTTCTCTCTCTCTCTCTCTCTCTTCCCCACACACCCACCCAGTGCATATCACTTTACACTTAATTATTACATTTGGTTGCTTATTTCCCCAATTTGGTCAGTTCCTTTTGGAACTTTTTGTAGTCTTATGTTTGTTTTCCCAACTCTGGCTACTTTGATGTCATCTCCAAGACCCTGTTATACCACAGCTTATTTAGAGTCAGTAAAGATGCTTGGAAAATGTTACTCCTTACATCCTTTCACTGTGGGAACTTTGTGGGAACTTTAACAGTAGCATCCAGAACAACATACACAGAGAGATGGCCAGGAATTAGCATGTGTCCCTTCAAAGCAAACTCAAAGGCTATAACAGGTCAGATTCTAGATCAACAGAAACCTCTCCTTTTTGACAGTAGACAGAAAGGAAATGAGACTTTGCTCTATGCATATACTGTTTCTAACAAGGTTTTACATTGTCCACCAAGTGGTCTATAAACATGCTGTATGTTATGACCCTGCTGTAGCAAGTTAGTACTTAAGAGTTGCAGGAGAATCTTTAGTTATTGTACATCTAATATGCTTGGCTAGAGTCAGGTAGTTTTCCTGAAGACTGAAACAATTTGCGGGAGCACTGGTGTTAGCTTTACAGGCAAGGTAACAAATGGGAAATTTCTTCTCCTTTCACCTCCTTTTCAAATGCCCTAATGGGAAGAACATTACATTATGATGTAAGACCACATAGAGAAGCAAAGAGGAAGGTTGGCAGGCAGGCAGAAGAGCATCTCTATGAGGTGCTCATATGACAGCCATATGTTTTCCCTTTACAAGGGTTCCTTGGAATGATTCTGCATGATGTTGAAAACAAAAACAAAAGGCTGCAATGGAAGATGAGAATCCAGAAAAGTGAGATCTGCTACTATTCATGAGGCTTGAAGCAGTCATTTTTGTACATGCTTATTAAGAATAAATGAAGAATTTATATTAATTTAATGAGAAACCTGAAAAGTCAACAACAAGCAGTTGACATTCAAAGACAAAACAGGGGCCATTATATCAGACAAAACTAAGTACGTACTTTCTGTTTGTCAGTAGATACGTCAGCTTGGGAGTGGGGGTACAGCTTGCCCTAGCTGGCTTGCCCTCCCTCTGAATGCATTTACAGACGCTACTTACGGGTGCCTTGGAGCCCATTTCCGATTCTGCCTGGTGAACTGACTGCTTCCCCTTCTTGAGAGAGCTGGATCTGGCCACAGTGCTCCATGCCATAAACATCTTCAATGTGCTCTGACGCGTCCCTCAGAGCTGTTTGGAAACTTCCACTAGTGGCCAGCTTTTTGTCTGGCATTCATTTTATAGACCACATAATACCAATTTGAAACCGCTTCATTGAGATAATTCAAGTGGGTGGTTCTTACCTGTAAAGCCCTAAACAGGTAGATGGCAGGATATCTGATAAGCTCCCTCTTCCATATGACTCTACCTGAGCCTACATTCTATAGCTGTGTCCTTGTTATATGTCCTGGTTCCTGGAGCAGAGAGGTTGTCAAGGCAGACTCAAGGCAGGTCCATCCATGTAGCAACCCCTCCAACCATGCAGCTTTCATCACCGTTAGGTTAGCTTATCTCCCTAATTACTAGCCTTTAGGTAATGCGGCTCTGCTGAGTTTTTACTGATTAAGTGTGCTATTTGATTTGAGAAAGTTCTGTTTTATTGACATTAATGTATTTTATCAGCTAAATCTAAGTTTGGAATTGTTGCATCTTATTGTTTTTATAGGTTAATTATTGTCTTGTGCACTCATTCAGTTTTACTGTTTTTCACAAATATATTAAATGAACAAAATAAATAAATAGAAAGAACACATGGGAAAATATGAAATCAGATATAGATAGATATAATGAAACACATTATTTAATTTCTCAATTTGCATTTTCAAAATCCATATTTATCGATACATACACAACAGCTAAGAAGTTGCAAAGAAAAGTTGAGCATCAAACAGTGTAGCTGAAGAACACCAAACAAATATTAAATTGAATGAATTGTTCTCACAAAGAACACTAAGGATCCATGTTGGGACTGGTGGTTTTAAAATCGTTCATAAATTATTTGGACTTAGTGGTGACCTAAAAGGTAGCCAGTTTTGCAGATCACTCCAGATTGGTTGGAGTGGTTGATTTGATTTGAGGTGGGGGATTGTAAACAGATCCAAGAGGCATTAAATGGGCATAAAATGCAAATATAGTTCAATATTATAATAAGTGCAAGAGATGTACATTGGAGCAATCTTTTCCCTAACTTTGCATGTACATTGATCAAAGGTCAAAGCTGGTGGTCTCTGACTTAGAAAGGGGTATTGTAGCTGTAGTAAGTAGCTCATGCAGATGTCAACCCAACGTATGTTAAAAGTGAAAAGGGCTAAATCTATGTCTATGATCTAAATCTATGATCTAAATCTTAGAAAAGGGATCCAAAATAAAACTGCTAAGACTGTAATGTATTTTTTTGAAAGAATGGTGTGATAATCCTGGAAATATTGTATAGAGTTCTGACTGTCACTCCATAGAGCTGCAGAAGCTGCAAAATGATAAACCAAGAACAATTACAGGACTAGAACCATGTCCTTATAAGGGAAGGTTGAAATATTTGGAAGGAAAGGAAAAGGAATAGAAGTAGATAAAATACCTAACTTTAGAAGAAATTAACCGAAACGACTTCATACCTTGCTGGGTTCCAAAAAGTAAGAAAAGTGTTGTGGACTCAGACAACCCACAAGTTTCTCAGGTCAATTTCCAATTCAAAAATGGGGCAATTTTCTCAAGCTGCTTCAGCTCTGTTTGGTATCAACTTGTCAAAAGACAGCCAAAGGATGGCTCTAAAGGTAGTCCTAACACAATTCATACTCATGGCACCAATTTGGAGCCTAAACAGAAGCTAAACCATTATTATCTTACCCATATTTTTTAGTATTTGATAAAAATTAGATGGAGATGGAGAACCTTGCTAATGGGGCTTCCCCTTAAGGTTCTCAATAAGATTTATGACTTGTGCATTTCATTCTAGACCTTTGGTTTGAACTTTGTGACAGCTTAAGCTTACTTCTTCACTCCCTTGGAATCATAGCTATCCATTCTTATTGAGCTTACAGAGTGGCTGAACAGCCTTACAGGACAAACCGCAAATATGTGTACCATGAACACAATTTCAAGGACTTAATGGGCACTTTACAGAATGTGTAAAGTAATAGATTCTCTGAGGCAATGTAGTTATAAGATGGTTCAAATCAAAAAGCACAGAAAGGGAAACTCTACCTGGGGAAATGTGGAATTAGAGTGGCACAGGTAGTTGTGCTTGAAAAAAGTAAGGAAGAAGAATGTTAAAAACAATTGGACCCCAGGTAATTCTCAGAGCTGAAACAAACCAGCATGGGCAATAATCAGAAAGACAGACAGACAGAAGAAATGGGCAATGGCGTCCCGAAGTCCAGGCACAGTTTTAGGATTCAAAACAAAGATAATAAAGAATGTGGTAGCTCAGAGGCTGGATCCATCAAAACAATATGACTAAATCGTATAGTTATGAAGACTGAATAGGAAAGCTTCAGGAAAATACCCTTGCTCCTTGAGTAATTTACACCACTATTCTAGCTATTCAAAGTAACCTATTAAAATACACAAAACAAAAGGTGTCATTAAGGTAGTGCTTGATTTTGCTGATTTGTCTCCAAGGTTGGAGGTACTTATGATTGGGCCATTTTTGTTCTAGTGCTGAAAGGTGCCCTGGTGAATTAGTTGGCTGAGTGTTAGTTGGCAATTAACCAAGCAATTAACTTTTCTTCAAGTAGCCTTCTTTAATCTAATTCAGGAGAAAGTATCTGCTTTTCAGAACAAAAATTGATTTTTGAGCCAATCCATGAGTCAAAGAGACAGAGCATGTGAAGCTCCTCTGTTACAGTAAGAGCATGTCAGCTTCAGAGATTCCTGAGTGAAACAAATTCTCCAAGCTGATTTCAATCCAGCTCCAAGCCTGATTCTGGGGCTGAAATAGCTTTAGTCACTTTGCAGATTATCTATGCCGGGAACTAGACAAGGGGATTTCCCAGTGGTGTTGGATTAGGGAAGAAAAATAGTTCAGTGGTAAAGAACATATTTGCATGAAAAAGATTCCAGGTCAGTCTCCAGCACTAGGGCTAGAAAAACCCTGAAGAGCTATTGGTGTCAGTCAATATTGGCATTACTGGCTAGGCAGACCAGTGTAAGACAACGCCCTATGCCTGTGATACATGAGCCACTGTGAATATCTGGACAGCCTGGTGGGAATTGGTTTTGATGCTTCTGTTTTGCATTGTTTTAATCTTTCCTTGGGGAACCATTCCAGTGTGTGATGTGGGGGATCCCTTTTGGATACCTAAGTGATTGGCATATGTGGTCCTCCTCGGATCAATTCTGTCCCCCATGTTATTTAAGATCTAAATGAAGAGGCAAGGTTTAGAATCCTTTGTTGTCAATAGGCTGATGACACACGGTTCTATTTCTTTAATAGGATATGAAGAATGGAATTAGAAGGAATGAAGGAAGCTGCCTGGGTTAGAATGAATCTACAATGAAAGAAGCTGCCTGGGTTCTGAACCAGAGACTGGATGAGGGCTGGCAAACTGAATCCTGCTTAATCAAAAGGGAGATAGACTCCAATGTGGTAATTAACTTTGGTAGCATTGTGCCCTGAGCCTCCATAACTGATATACCATCGTATGATAGAATTTGAATGGTCTTTCCTACTCTCACTATTTTATTTTCCTTTCTTTCCTTTTTTGGTTTCATTATTAGATCAACAAAATAAATTTAAAAGCTGTTAAGTGTGGTTGTTCAGTTGTGGATTTCCCCCCCTTTTTTTAACCTGAGGCAGTATAACCTTTTCCTCCTGGCAATTCCACTATGAAATCATTTTCCATTTAGTTTTTGACAACAGACCATGTATTTTCCCTTGAAACAATATAATAGTTTATTGTACATTCTACAGTTTGCCAAGACCAAAAGAATGTTAAACCCACAAACTTCCAAAATTCATTTTGCCTTGACAATATTAGCTCAGGTTTTTCTTTTTATTCTTTTTTAAATGTTTACATATATTACATGCATAGTGCAAATGTATCATTAGATTATGTTTTCTGTGAGATCCCAGACTGTTTCACTGAGGTCTATGGCTTTACACAAATTTTTATTCTAAGCATCTAATTTTTGCTACAAATGTGGAACAGACAAACTCAGCCATATTCACTAACTGCATCATCATGTTGAATCAACCCTTAACTAGACCATGGATTTCTCAAGTAGAAAATATCGAGTACAACTTTTCAAGCAGCGGACTGACTACTGCAAAACTATACAGCACAGTCTTACCCCAACAGTATGGGGCACACCATGGAGTTTAACCACTTCACTCTAGGGCACATCATCATCGTCATCATCTTGTAGCCCTTGAATAACTCTAAAGTTGTTTAATCTCAGAGCCAGTGTGGTGTAGTGGTTAAGAGCATGGGACTGGGACTCAGACAACCTGGGTTCTAGTCCCCACTCAGCCATGCAGCCAACTGGGTGACTTTGGGCCAGTCACAGACTCTCAGCCCAACCTACCTCACAGGGATGTTGTGGGGATAAGATGGAGGAGGAGAATGATGTAAGCTGCCTTGAGTCCTTTGAGGAAAAAGGCAGGATATAAATAAATAAATAAATAAATAAATAAATAAATAAAAATAAATCCACATTCACCAGGATTGCACATTAATCCCCCCAAGTGGGATATGCAAAGAGGCAATTTTTTAATAATTCATGTGAATCAATATACTATTGGGCCCTCAGTAAGATGGGTAGGAGCACTGAAAAGTCCCAGAGCAGGTTTACCAAGCTGGTGCCCTCCAGATATTTTGGGCTTCAGTTCATATAAGCGCAGCCAATACAGTTAATGGTGAGGTAACCTGGGAGTTGCTTCCATAGACCCTGCTGCTGTATGTATGGTTAAATAAATAAATAAACAAATAAAAATAATGCCAGGGATATAAAGTAATGTTTCCCATGCAGGAAAAACTATCCAAGAAGAAAGGCAATCTGTAAGATGCTCTTGGTCCTAAGCAGCTTGAGGGTTTAAAAGCTAAACCTAGCACCTTGAGTTGAATCTAGAAAAGAAACTGGCAGTGAGTGTAGCTCCAATAAAATGGGTGCCTCATAGACTTCTGGCTAGGCAGGGAAGCAATAGACTTCCCTGGTCCCACATTCTGGTTCCTATCTATCAGGAATGAATGGAATCTCTTCAAGAAAAAATCAGAAGGATGCTATGTTCAACAGTACTGAACGCTTCTGAAAGATCCAACCGAATCAACAGGGTTGCATTCCCTCCATCTGGCTCTTGACATAAGTACAGGTAGTCCCTAGATTACGAACATCTGGGTTACTTACGAATGCACAGACTACCAAAAGCCCTCTTTTGGTTCCATCAACAGAACCATTTCCAAAACTGAAACATCAATGTTTGATTCAGTCTCTGATGGTGGGAGTTCTGTTCATGGAACCTTTTAATCATGGACAGAAGGGGCAATTTTCACCAATCCTTCCTTGTCCTGCAATCATTGCTCCCACTAAAATCCGTTCCACAGGATGGAGGGATCCTTCATAAAAGTATGGAGGTGACACGGAAGGCTATAGGGGGAGATCACCAAAATTGTCCCCTTCAGTGACCAACCTCCTTTGGATAGCCAGCCTTTCTGTACTGCAAACAAATGAAGTCCATCTGGTCATGCAAAAGCAACTCTGAATCCATGTCCTTTACTACAGAACCACTGCTGTGGCTCAATTAACAATGGTTATGAAGGCAGCAGGATCACAGCTGTCCCACTTCCACGTATTAAATTTTATTTATTTGTTATTTATATCCTGCCTTTTTTCCTTCAAAGGAATAGATGGTGGCTTACATAATCCTCCTCCTCTCAATCTTATCTCTGCAACAACATCCCTGTGAGGCAGGTTGGGCTTAGAGTCTGTGACTGGCCCAAAGTTACCCAGTGACCTTCATGACTGAGTGGAGACTAGAGAGTAAACTGTCCATTTCCCAATCCTACAATCTTAGCCACTACATCACACCAAGGCTTACTCACATCACACCTGATTATTGACTGATTGATCGATTGATTCATAATATTCTATGCCACTCTCCATCTAGCATGATTCTCAAGGAGCGAACAATAAAACAGAAATAAAATAGAAGATTAAAAATTGTAAATCAGATTATGCCAACAAAATCATGGCTGGTCAGACAGAAATATCTTAAGCAGATGCAAAATATCACAGGGGCCACAAACAGAGTTCCACAGAGAAGGAACTGATACACTGCACATTGTATTCTTAGCAGCCTCCAAATGGACTAGAAGGCCATGCAAAATTATCAGGACAGGCATTCATCAGCAATCCCAGTTGGTCCCTTACATAATAACCTCATATGGATAATGCAGTATTTTCTGGAAGACACCATTATTTGCTGCAGAAGCCTAGGCTAAACCCTGGTCTCCAGAGTCCTGGTTGAATATCCTACATATACCACATTGCTTGGCACATGAACAGGGCTTTTTTAATATATATGTATGCAAGCATTATATATTTAATATGCTCCCAAGAACAAATATTCTCTAGGTAGATTATAAATTGCTAAAAGACTAACATGCCGTGCGCGCGCGCGCACACACACACACACAATTAATAATATAAAATACAATACAAGCATTAAAATACCCATAACAATCTAGAATTAGATTTCTAAAATGACTTGGAGAAAAGAAATGTCTTTGCTAGGAACAAGAAGATGGCAGTGTTGCTGCCAAATCCCAACTTCTTTGGGTTCAAAGATGTTCCATAAGTGGGATGCCAGCACTTAGAAGGTCCTTTATCTTATAAACTCCCCATGCAACTTCCTTTGCTGGAACATGCAGAGGAGGGCTACAAAGATGACCTAAGGATCAAACCCCTGAATACAGGAAGAGACATTCCTTTACAAACTGTGGCCTCAAGTGTTCACAGCTTTCAAGGTCAACAATAACACTTTGAGCTGAGCTCAAGAATAGGCAGGAAACCAAAGCAACCTATGAAGGCTTGTGAACTTGCTATCAGAGAGCACAAAGTAGTAGTCATAATGTATCAAATAAAGAAGCACATACTTAGCTCTTCAGTACATACAATAAAACATATGCAGAACCACCAGGAAGAAGATGGTTCTAAATATTCAATGTCAAAATGTAAAAGGCATGGTGGAGATCATAAATGGAAGTGTCATTTCTCCCAGACCAGGAGATGACCACGTCGACCCTGACGCGATGTGAACATTTTCCACATGTTAACATGGCAGGGCACTCTTCTGTTAGCAGTGTAGTTCCAGGGTAGACAAAACTCTAGCAGGCTATATACCATACTACAGATACGCACACAGGTCAACTGATAGTCACATGAACGGTAAGTTTAGGTAGCCTTACTGAGTGGGTCCATTCAAAATCGTCTTAAAAACAATGGGCTTCATGCCCTGTCTCACGGTTTGTAGTCTTTGAACTGATGTTGCATAAGTCTGAAGTGTCTGCATTGCCCTTAGTTCCTGCTAAAATGAAAAGCAGAGAAAGTTATCCACTCCCATTCTAAAATACTATGAAAAGTATGTCATACACTTGCTCTCTCCACCCCCATTAGTTAAACTCTTCTACTGATTTGATTATTGTGCAGTGAAGAATTACCAAAAAAAAAAGCAAAAAACTGGGCAGCTGTCAACATTGCATTTGGCAGGGCCTGAAGTTTATTATGTAGTCCAGCAGCCATCTGCCAGACTTGACCCCTGCATCTTCCCTGTTAGCAATCTTCATATACAATCTCTTTCCAACTCCTATTGGTCCAGCCAACAGCATTCACACAGAAAGACCTTGCAAATTTCCCCTTGTGAATTATAAGCAATACACAACACTGATTCTCCTAGGAGTGGAGATACCTTATGGTGTTGTGTGCAGTGCTTGCAAATTGTCTTGTAATCCCCATAATTATACTGAAACATCACACAAGCTTGTAATTTCTGTGAAGAGTAGCAAAGCAGGACAAAATGCACGATTCCTCCTTGCCTTCTCCTGCTAATAATTCAGAGGCTGCCAAAGTAACATGAACCTCTCCCCTCTACACACCCAATCCCTAGGTCACTAACCTCCCCAACAGCACTGACTGCAGTAATTCCCTGAAAAAAAAGTAAGAAAGAAAAAATCTAAAAACAACTTCCCATACAGAAAGAACAACTTGTCAAGGATCTGAACGATGATCAGAACATTATACTACCCACGACATGTCTGGAATCTTTCCCTTTTGTTGTTACTGTAAAAACTATTTTTCAACTTGCCCTCAGTTCTCCTATCTTCTTGTTTTTATGCACACCCACCCACACACTTTATGTCGTTATTACATCAGAGAATACTGCCTCAGTGATGTAGAAGAACACAGGACATCTGGCAAGTGAGGCAATAAATCATGCGGCTGGCTTTTGGAGAATTTCTTTTTTAAATGAAAATGAATAATTTTATCAGCTGCCTCTGGCCTACTTGCAGCTCAACTCTTTAGGCTCATACAGCCTATTTTAGCTTAAAAGAACTTATTCACTAGCTAACCCCCCCCCCACATGCACGCACACGCACACAAACACACACAGAGAGGTGATATGCTGTGCTTCATTAACTCCAAATCCAGAGTGACATTATAAAATTTCATTTAATACTCTCTTCCCCTCCCCCACATTTCAGATTTCTATTTGCTGTATTCTGACAGAATGACAGACATATTGAAGATCGGCCCAGCCCTCTTGTTTGGCAACAGAGTTCTTAAACAATCCTAGTTTTTTCAAAGCTAATCTTCTGGTTTAAGAAACTCCCACTGCCTTCTAAAACTGCTTGTTGTTTCTTAAATAGTTCAGCAAGGCACCCCTCCTCCTTCATTGCCTCATATTTTCTTAGCATTCTGGGAAGCATAATTTCTTCAACAGTTTTTTCTAATTAGACTTAGAATATGCATGTAACCAAATTAAAGGTTTTTACTAGTATCAGGCATATACTGGTCAAAGCGTCTACCAGTTATGTGTTCTCCCATAGAAAAAATCTTTGAAGTTCAAGGTGGAAAATACACACTCACACAATAGCGGGAGGGAGGGGGGAGGACTCCTTTTGCTGTTTCTGATGAGCCATTAAGTTTGTTTTGCAGAATGTTTCAATTGTGAAGTTACATGGCAACAGAAGGAAGCAACATATATTAGGTTTTCCAAGACCAACAAATGCCAGGTGCATTCCACAAAGGTATTCTTGCTACAGAGAGTCTTCTAAGTGACACAAAAGATACTTTAATTATAAAACAATCATTGCTTTTCATGGACCAGAAGTTGAGTTCAAACTGTAACAGCTAGCAAAACTTTATGTATTTATTTATGACATTTGTATCACATGGCAAGACATAAAGTTCTCCTGTGGGTTCTCAAATGTTTCAAGTCATGAGCAATGCCAAGTATAACTGTTCTCCTCAGATTGGCCTGGAGATCCACTGTAACCTTTTGATGTAGTGGTGCTGAGAAACTATAGAACAAACTGTTGTTTCTGTTTGTGTTTCTAAAGACCAAACATACCATGCTGAAATACCATGACAGGGTTCAGATGACACAAGAGACCTTGGCTTGTTGTGTTGTGTAAAGCAACCCTTTGGATCAGTGATTCTGCATGTCTGTTGGACCAAGAGATAGGCACTTCCTATTCTACGTCATCTTCCAATGTCATAGGTATCCTATTATTATGTCACACATCCAAGGAGATATACACGAAAGCCTTTTGTTTAGCAGAGAACACTGTCACAATATCTATACAAAACACATTTTCCATTGTTGGGAACATGCTAATGAATACAATAGTTTCCACTGTGTTGAAAATATCTTGTTGTATCTCACAAATTGTGGAAGTAGGAAGAGTTTAAAAGTGGATGTATGCACTGAAATGGGCCTTTTTAAAAAGTCCCCCATTTATTAGCTATGTACAAGTGTGAAACTGTAGAGGAATGGGCTCTGGGCAGTTTAAAAGAGATTAAGAATTTGATCATGAATGGTTTGATACATGAATGGTTGCCCCCTTACAGATAATTCGCAGACCAAAGCAAAAAAAAGGTGACAATTATTTTATTTATAATTTATAATTAAATTATTTATTTATGTACCACCCAACAGCCAAAGCTCTCTGTTAAAACAGGAAGAAGTAAAATTATACACAAAAATCTAAAATGATTTACAAATCTTACAAAAAGATTAACAATGCCATATCCAGTCTGTCTATTCAAAAGGTACAGCAGATCTGCTCTTACCAGTATCTGCATAAAACTGGGGAACTACACAACTGGAGCTTCCATCTAGGTGACTAGGTGATTCCTGCTAAAACAACACCCCAGTAGCACATCACTCCCACCAAGGCGTGGGCTGCAAGTTAAAGGCTTTCAACATGTACCTTCTTAGGTCTTTAAAGCAGGCAGTCTTTACACAAACGCCACAAGTACCTACCAACAGTAACTAACGCAGTCACAAAAACTATTAAACAGAAGCTTTGCCCTCTACAATGGGAGCTCATTATTATTATTCTTGTTTATTCTTTTTGTACGCCACTTCATTAGCCATAAGGCTCTCTGCAAAGGTCATGGCAGTAGGACTCCCGCACTGACTCAGTCTTTGTCCAGCAGAAGTAGCTGGTCAGCCATGCTCTGAAGAAGATGGCAGCTGAAGGCAAATTCTCCCACTGGGGAGCCACAGGGAGCAGGCAGGCATCCTCTTACCTCTTCTCCCACACACTGCCTTACATCTGAGTAAGCAACATGGAAGATAATGTGGTTTATTTCTGAGTAGATGCGCAGTTGTTCTTTATGGGAGGAGGGGAAAATGCATTGCATTTATTCTAAAGGATAGTGGGCAAGTCAGAGAAAGAGAGAGAAGCTGGGAGGCTTAGGAGTGCAGGGAGGCTGGAAAGCAATGGAGGCTGATTAACTCAAAGCCTGGAGCGCAGTAGGACCCATCCTCTTGCAGCACCAATCCCCACCAAAAGGCCTCTACCTAGAACAATACCACAAGTGTAGCACGCACTGGAATTTGTACATTAGGAAAAAGTAGCACATAAAACAGTGATGCAACTGGTCTCGAGAAATCTGGAATATAATGGCAGACTGGGGAGAAGGTCAAATGACATACCAGTGAGTTAGGCATTATGCATGGTTTACATATAAAAGCCCCTGGTAACTCCAAATACAGCTGGGAAAGATTCCTGTTTGAAATGATGGAGTTAATACCATGCTAGGCGGATCAGTCTTGAGCTAGATGTATCAGTGGCCTATCTCTGTGCTAAGCCTCCTTCAGGGAATCAAACTGGTTATGCATGTTCTTTGGATCTCTGCTTATTTTTAAAAAAATCAAAAGTGACATCTCTTAAGAACTACATGCTTGGTTATGCTGGACCAACTCTCTTATGAGGAAATATTACAACATGTGGGACAGTTTAGCTTAGAGAAAAGGTGAAGGAGGGGAAGCATGAATCACAGTGTACAGAATTATAGATGTTGTACAGAAAGTGGATAGAGAGGCATTTTTCTCTGTCTCTCAAAATACTAGAACCTGATTGGTAGGAGATTCAAGGTAGATTAAATGAAGCACTTCTTCACACAGTGCATGAACACTGTGGCTTTAAAAGGGAATTAGACATATTCCTGGAGGAGTAGGCTGTCAATGGCTGCTGGTGTTAGGGGCTATATGCTACCTCTAGTAGCAGAGGCAGTAAGCGTACAACAGTTGCTGAGAGACATAGGCAAGATGGTGCTATTGCATTCATGTCCTGTTTGTGGATTTCCTACAGATAGTTGACTGGCAACTGTGTCCAAAATGATGGACAAGATGGTCCTTTGCTATGATCCAGCAAGGCTGCTCTCATAGACTCACCAGGAAATTGTAGCAAAGCAATAATGTTTTCTAAAGAACAACTGATGGTCAAACTAAAGCTTTTGGTAGACCCCAGTCTGTCCCTCTGTTGTTTTCCACTGAATTCAAGTTTCTTGAACCAGTAAGCTTATTTACTTATTAAAATAATGATTTGCAATAACCATTGTTTAAATAAATCATGACTATTACCATCTTTTGATTCAACTTCACAAAGAAAATAAGATGTAAAACAAGGCTTTAATTCATTATGCAAGCAGTATGAATTTTACCATGTGTGTTTTTTGTTTGTTTTTTAATTAGATGGTACATTACTCTTGCTCTAAAATGTTTTCTGTTCTTGTTCTCACTTCTCAAGTTGCTTGATAGCCAGTAGTAGGAAAAAAGTATCTGTGTACTCCAACAATTGAAGTGGAGGAACCAGAATCAGTCTTAACATTCCTCCTGTTATGGGGTGGTACAGAGTTCATGCTGTTGCAGAAAGCATTACTGAATGTGTAATTTTTCTTCACCTTTGAATACACACTACTGTTTTCAGAAGACCCTTTCTCCTCATTTGAATCTGTGACTGGATAATATCATCTTGTTTCTACTATATGTTTAAACCAGCCTTCAGTCATGCTGTTTCTATGTTTGTCTTTGTTTTCAGCTTCTCCATGTGTCTAAAGCAGTCTGCCCCCATGAAAGGCAATCACAGAGAAGTTGGCTTCCTCACCTCCTTATGCATACCAGTCTGATCATGAATAATGAGGGGCATTTCACTTGGCCAGCGAGAGGGGGTCCTAACAGGAGCTGTGCCAACTGCTGCCATGTGTTTCCTTAACTTGAAAGTTACAGTAGGCAAGCTAACATTAGACAAGTGTCCTTGGGAAGTTATTAGCACAAGAGGCTGCTAATTGCTTAAACATTCTTCAACCAAAATAGAAATAAGTTAAACACTCTGCCCTAGGTTACTAGAGAGTTTGTACACAGCGATTACCCTTCTCTCTTTTCTCTCTTCTCTCTCTTCTCAATAATAGTCACAGGCCAATGTAGTAATTATGTTCACCAATAACCACTTCCTGCAACAAACTTACTTAAGCATTATATGAAAAAGTGGCCCTGAATCTGTCCAGTTGAAGCACTTAGGAACCCATAACATACCAAAAGAAATACATACTGCTTCCAAGGCATTTATATGGTTATGTTATCCTTAGGCAATGACCTACCACCAGATCCTTACCTGGATCACTTTTTCGACTTTCATTTATATACTGACCAAATACATAGTGTGACTGCCTGGACAGAAGGACAACCCATGTAGTTCAAGGGGTCTTTCAGGGCCCCTCTCAGTGAGCACAGAGGAAGGAGATCCTATCTTGAGAGTGTCCTATATGTAGCACATATAAATATATGGCAATGAGTCATCACCTACTCAGCAGAAAGTAAAGGGATGCCATTGGAGAGGGGAATCAGCTTGCCCTTTGTCTCTGCTTATCTCAGCAGGTTTGCACATCTCTAGTCTTGATAGCCATAGCCAGGTGTAGTTTGTTCCAAAGAAATCCATGCAAACCATTCAAACCAGCTCTAATGTAAATACCCCATTTGGATTCCTGCTTTCTTGGAGCATGGGGATGTGTTAAAATGCTTACAGAAAGGAACTGTATTTTTATTGGGTATGTGAAATTGATATTTTCATTTAGTTATTCCATTAATTTAATTAATTATTCCAGTTAATCATTTGTTGTCATTTAAGTTTATTAAGGGTACAGTAGTATGCTAGTTTAGACAGCAAAAACGTACAGGTCTTGCTGACTGGGGCATACTGAGGATTTTAGGCTTTTTTTCCTGTGTAATCATCCACAGGATTTCACTGTTAGTCATGGTTACAAAAATGGATGAACGAGTTTCAAAACTCCTGTTGTTGTTTGCCACTGATTGCAATGAGACCCCTACCAGTCTTTAACAAACTGGCATGCCAATTTTTCAAATATTCTGCTATTCCTTCAAGGCATTAAAACCCCCAGTTTTAGGAAATATAGAGACTAAGAATCATGTTTTTACACATATTAAAAGGAAAGTAGTAACCTATTTTTTCTGAATGTTATTACCTTGAAAAAGAAACAAAATGAGTTGGAAGGCATTCAGAGAGCTATTGGGAAAGAGCAAAGTACAAGTTTGAATTCTATTGTCACTAATGATGCCACTAGATCAATGCTGAAAGGAAGTCTACTGGTTAACAAACACAAAGGTGAAAGGGAAATTTGATGCTACTTAGCATGTGTAACTGGAACAAGGAATGTCAGAAGTAGGAATCAAGGAAAACTGCAAACCGTAAATCAGGAAATGGAATGACTAAACACTGCAGTACTTGATGTGAGCAAACTAAAGTGGACTTGAATGGGACATTTTCAATCAGAAAAACCCAAAGAGTTTTACTCTGGAAATGAAATGCAGTAGCCCTAATACTAAGACAAGAAAAAGCACAGGCAATAAGAGGTTATAATGCAACATCCAATCAAAAAATATCAGTCAGGATTTATGGAGAACCTATCAACATACCCATCATTCAAGTCTATACTCCAACAAAGACTTCTGTGCAGGTGTTCAGGAGGAAATTGATAACATTAAAGCCCTAGAAGCCTTGGAAAAATAAAAAGGTTTCAACCTGGCAATTAAAACATCACAACATAGGCAGTAGGTGAGGAAAACATTCCACAAGAAAGATACCACCAGTGAAAATAACTACTCTTTAGTAGCCACTAAGCTCAACTCATTCATCAGGGGCATCATTTCTGGGAGGACAAACATAGATTTTACCATAAACTTTATACTGGACTTGTGTTACCAGGGACTAACTCAAATCACAAACTCTTGGTCTCACCTGTATATGCGCGCATATATATATGTATGTATGTACATGTTTGAATCTACTTTAGGAAAAAGGTAATACAATATGAACACAAATGTCAATGGGAAAAGATACTAGTTTGATAATAGTAATCTGTTGAACATCATTTTTGATTAGAGGTTCCTCCAAAACCAATAATATTCACAACTCAGTCTACAAGCATACTGACTCCCTATTTTTCAGCCTACATTTGCAAGCCAATTGGCTGGCTTTGAAAATGACTGAACAGCAAAGTTCATTTTAGCTATAACTCAGTCTTAATTTTACCTGTCAGCAATTTTATTCAGCTTCCCAGACATAATAGCTTATTGCCAAGTTCATTTTTGAATGAAAACCGCCCTTCTGAAAAAGTACTATATGAATATGTCAACAAGCAAAGAAGTATTTTCATTGCACAGTTCTTGTTATGAACCAACTATTTTTAAATGGCAATTTTATTAGACACTACTATGAATATTTATTTGAAAACATCTCTGTTTAGTGGACTCCCATTTTCCAAATCTCTGGACAGAGCAGCTCTTGCAGAAGACTCTTAGGCCAACTTCTATGTCAAAATCAACAAATGAATACACTTCACCTTAACAAGAAAAT
This sequence comes from Varanus komodoensis, assembly GCF_004798865.1. Lineage (NCBI taxonomy): Eukaryota > Metazoa > Chordata > Lepidosauria > Squamata > Varanidae > Varanus > Varanus komodoensis. Next base: position 15,563,234 of record NW_025335550.1, on the reverse strand, counting down.
CAATCAAGTATCAGCAATTTAAAAGGTTACTTTAGCAACAAAGGTTATAAAGAAGGAAGAGCACCAGAATTGGATTCATTTATGGATTCATTCATCTTGTTGCTAAGATGAAAGAGAATCAAGTGAAGGACCTCTAATTCTGTCAAGGGTTCTTCAGTGCACCTCAGCCTTTGATTGACCCCCATGACTGTCTGAACAAATCAGAGGTTGAAGCATCTCAAAGAAAGTTAATGAGCCATTATCCCAGGATGACCTGTTACACGAACAGTGTGATTCTGGTCCTAAGACAGACCCCAGGTCTTCTCTTGTCAGAAAACCCAGCAAGACACCTTCTGAGGAAAGGACAGATTAAAGCCACTGCTTGTTTCTATAGGCAGGCACATCTGTCTACTCTTAATCCTAACAGCAATACAAAAGGGAATCTGATCCCCTGTCCTCAAACACCAGTTCCTATCTTCCAAACAGAACAATAAACCTCATCATTTTCTTCATCATGAGGGAAACACATAGGTTATTTTCAACACATCTGGTAGACAACTCTAAATTGTTCCCTTTGGCTTAAGATGAAAGATAGTGTTGTTCTTTCTTTCATTATTGGCTAGGAGTTCTCTTTTCTCATCAAACTACAAAAGGTAAGTGTTAAGATGCAATACACACTCTACATGTTGTTTTTATGAAGCGCGGCAGTCCACAATATCTACCACAATTCATCCCTATCATGTCACGTGGCTATATTACTTGCCAGTTGTTTAAGTTAATTTGTGTACTGTTGCTGCAATATTAACCTTTTTCATCATTTAAGTCAAAGCAGACAACTCAGAAAATATTTATCAGGATTGTTTATCTGCTTTTTGAGAGGACCGCATAGAAATAATAGCTGACTGTGACTAATTATTAAGCCACAACACATTTACAAGTTAGCACATAGAAGCAGGCTAGCCTTATCACACTACGCTCATTCAAAACAGCATGTTTCAGTCTTAGCAAATATACCAGCGTGATGTGAAAAGTAGTACCACTGTTTTTGTTACAGATGATTTCTCAATGTTAATTTGAGTTACTGTAAATTTGAAAAAAAATCTGAAATCTGAAAAATTTCTAGAAAGTACATATGCTTTAAGAAAGCTAGAGATGCTTTATTGCAAAGTGTTTGTTCATAATCTAACTGCATGAAAATTTTGCAAGGCTCATTAAAATATTTAACAGGATTATAGAGTACAGGAATATGCAACATTTTTTTGTCAGCTATTAGCTGTTCTGAAATACCGAGAATTCTTTATAAAGTGAGAATAACAAACAGCAGAGTAAACAATGAGAGGATCATCCAGTGTTTGGCCAGGACTCTTCTTCAATCAGAATACACATATGAAGAATTAAGAGCTCAAGGGATTTAGAAACGTGTGTGAATGTGTGTGTGTGCCCACACGTGCATACAAGCGTAGGTAACCTTTCATTAGTTTTGTTCATTTTTGTTACTAATGCTTATTTAATATAAGCAAGCATTGCTTAACTTGTCCTAGTACTCAGCTTTGCCTCTATATGTGAAACTGATCCATCAAGAGCATGTGCTAATGATTTTTCAACAACAGGTGTGCACCTGCACTGTGAGTTTAATTAAATTTGGATGATACTATAAGCATTCCAAGAGTGTGGTTGATTAATTAGTCATTTGAGTAGTAGGCCTGAAGCACAGGTATAAAGACTCAAGCCACTGTGCAATTTTCATTTTGGATATGTACAGTGGAATAAACTCTAGAACTACAGCAGGGGGATGAAGTTAGTGTTTGACAAAGTGAAAAAAAAACTTAGACAGTAAGTATATGAGAACCAATGTGGTATGATGGTTATAATACTGGACTGGAAACCTGGGAGATCTGGGTTCTAGTGCCCACTTGGCCATGAACCTCACTGATTGCCTTTGAGCCAGTTACTTATTATCAACCTAACCTACCTCAGATGGTTGTTGTTGTGAGGATAAGATTGAAAGGAGGAGGAAAATCTAAGTTTGAGTTCCTTGGAAGGGAAAATAAATGGAGGAGAAATATATTAAATAATTAATAAATAAATGTTCAGAGAAAAAAATGGGAGAAACTCCATATATGCTGTCACATTCAAAGGAACTAAGGTCACATAATGAGAAACATAGAATTATTGGAAAGATTTCAGTCATGTAAAAGCCCAGAAACTTACTTTGTGCAGCCTAGTGCAGATAAGGGAAAATCTAAAACCCATGCTTCCTTCTGAAGGAATCTTAGTGCATCTGTACGATGAGTAAATTAAATGGTAAGCAAAACAAACCCTGCCAATGTTTTATCCCACTTCCATTTACCTGACAATAATTGTGGGTACACTCTTTTTATGCAAACATCTCACCAAAGGATACATATAAAAATGCCCTTCCAAACTGATAAAGAGTTAGATCATAAGTCTACAATATTTGGCAGGAGGAATAAGGAACAGGTGTACATCTGGAACTACAGTGAAGTCTTTGTTTTCTAAACTGGCCAGAATTCAATCTGAATCCACTCAATCTGCTGGACATGACAAAAAGGACTAATTCTCCAAGGAGCAACATGGAGCCCCAATTAAGTCAACTAGTTTTTATTAAGTACAAACCTTACAATAAGCTCTAGATACTCACCTATTGAGTAGCAACTTCCATTAAGTAATTACAGCCAAAGAGAGTATTTGTCATGATTTCATATTTCAAACACTTTTTCAATCAACCTACCATTTCAACAGGAAATGACACAGAGCTAGAAACACAATGGTGTGTTTCAGTAGATAATCTTGCAATGTAGTGTTCTAATTTTAAGCTGAAATTCTAAAAATATTATTTGAAGCCTTGGCTTTCCCCTCACCGTTTTGAAATATATGTCATGAAAATAGTAATAGAAAAGTATACCATTATTAAATAATTCACTTGTGCACCTTAAATAAGGCATCAAATTCATGAGAAATAGAAAAGCCTATTACCTTTCATATACCAGGTGTGGACAACCTATAACCCTCAAGATTCTGCTAGACCCAACACTTAGAATTCCTAATCTTTGGCCATGCTGACTTAAAAGAGTTGGGTCCAACAATTTTTGGAAGACTGAAGTTCACAGGTCACATGCTATACTATGATGTAGAATGATACAATTCTAGGTACTAAGGGGATGAATTGTTCGATTTTGCATTCTCTTCCTTTTTATTTATTTGGCCCAGTGCTTTTTTTGTCATAGAACGCACTGGAACAGAGTTCCGGCACCTTTTTTTGACAGATTTTCCAAGTTTTAAAAATAACTTGAAAATTTGATGTTTGGTCCACGTGGATTTGAATCGCCCTGTCGAGTGTAGCAGGTCGGTGGCAAAATCATTAAAATGGTGCATGCGGGCTGCTTGTGTGTCGAATCCGATGCATGAGTACTTCGTCCGCGCTGGTTGTGATGGCGCTGCTCGGCTTGTGATTGGTCGTGTGGTCGCGTGCTGAGTGCTTACTGCATGTGGCAACCGTTATGTTTCGATACACAACTGATGTGTGTGGGTGTGTGTACAGTGATTGACTACGTGCGAAAGGTAAATAATTTCATGGGTTCCAGCACCTTTTTTCTTACAAAAAAGCACTGATTTGGCCATTGGACTTTGTCCTACCTTTCCATTTCCTTCCTGCTTTGAAGGAAACAGAATTCAAAGCAGCATTAAAATTCTTCAGGCCTTGATCTCAAACTTAACTAGTGTTGATACTATTTTGATATAAAGGAACTTTGTGAAACAATGCCATATATGCTAGGTGCAGATAATAACTTCAACCATTTTATGGCTGAATTTCAGTTATTTTCAATGAAACCAAATTTGGAAGAAAAGTAATTTCAGTCTAACTTTCACAGGTAACTAACTGCAAAAGTTTTTTTGATCTGAAAAAGTTAAATATGGTTGGGATCAGGCAGATAAGGGCCAAAGTGCGTGTGAAAGTGTGTCAATACCAGTTCAAATGACCACCATAGTCCACTCCATAGTCTGTTGTAGGTATATTTGAGGGTTGTTTAACACTCATAAAACCCCTGCCATCCAGGTCTAGATGGCACAGCAAAGCATAGCAATGCTCCACTGGGTAGTGAATATTCAAAGTGCCCCAGTATGCACTGCAACCCCCTGTAGATTAAATAAGCCATGATGGGCGGCAGTGATCATGCATACCCAGTCAATGGCATAATGCACTCCTGGGCACTGCATCACCTAGCTTTAGTTATAAGTATGGTGGGGGAATTTTTCAGCAGAGGCATAGAGGGAGGGGAAGTTCTGGTGCCAATGGGAATGTTTTCGTCTAACCCTCATAGCCATAGAAGAAGATCTTTGTTGGGATCACAGCGCAATAAAAAAGAAAGAAGAAGAAAAACCATGTATCACAATTAAAAAATATCTCTGTTCTCACAAAGGACCACCTTCTCCCATATATATGCCACTAAGATCTGGGCAGGAGGTCCATGGAAAGGAGCCAGCACTGAAGGAGATTAGAGGGATGGCAAATAGAAGAAGGACCTTCTCCGTGGCTGCCCTCCGCTTATGGAATAAGCTTTCCAGAGAAAGACACCTGGCACCAACATTATTATCTTTTCATTGCCAGGCAAGTACTCTTTTCTAGGTACAGTGGTAGCTTGGCTCACAAACTTAATCTGTTCCACGACTCCGGTCACGACCTAAATTGGTTGTGAGCCAAGTCAAATTTCCCCATAAGGTTCAATGTAAATAAGGTTAATCTGCTCTGTAAATTCTTTTTTAATCACAGGGAAGACAGGCATGCTCTTGGGAGCGCTTGTGGGGAGACAGGCACAATTGCGGTCACATTCATGCAGGGAAGACGGGCGCGATTGCAGGCGCGCTCAGGGGGAGACAGGTGCAATCACGGCCATCTCCCCCCCCTCCCCAAGTACAACCGCGATAGCACCCGTCTTCCCTGCATGAGTGCGACTGTGATCGCATCCATGCAGGGAAGATGGGCATGAGCGTGATCGTCACCCGATGCGGAGTTCATGTCCTGAGGAAAAATTTTCCTGAAATTTCTGTTTGCAACCCGATTTGGTCATGAACTGAGGTGTTCGTGAGCCAAGGTACCACTATATTTTAATAAATAACACTTGTAACAGCTAGGTTAATGTTTATATTGTCTATTTTGGTTGCCTCCCCAGCAGTTTTAGTATTTTATTGTAATGGCCTATTTGTTGTTGTTGTGATATTAACTATTTAATGTTTTACTGTTTTTTTTTTTTTGTATTGTTTTAATGAGTGTGCTATTATAAGCATCGTAAGCCACCCAGTGACTTTATTAGGAACAGAGGGATGGCATATAATGCAAAAATAAGTAACTACTTAAAGTGCAGAGGAGATCCCACTTCATAATGACACATTAAATATTATGGGTCATTTAGTCCTTAGTCAACTTGCAGTTAAACAAAGGCCACAAGAAGAAAAAAATCTTGTGTTCTACAGTCAAGCAGATATTAAGGGATTCAATCTGAACAGGTTGTGCTTCCTGCAAAGAACTAGGAGGTAGTTAAAGGCAATATCCACTACTTCTGGCTGGAAGAGGGAGATGCTACAGCTTGAGAAAGCTCAGGGGAAAGGCTTTGTTTGAATCAAGGTTACAGGTTTGTTTGAAAAGTAGAGGTTGCGTGATCCTGTAAGGCACAATCCACCAACTCTGAAACCCAAGACTAGAGAAACAGTTGAAGACGTTATCATATTATGTTATACTATGTTATATTATGTTATACTATGTATTTAATTAATTAATTAATTAATTAAAAGCTTTTGCATGCCGTCCTATTATATGAGATGTCAGGATGGCTTACAATATTTAAAGAACAATTAAAACAATTTCAATAAATAACAGAACAGAACAAAACAATAAATCACAAAACAAGCAGAGTGACTGAACTTAAAAGCTGTTAAATTTTAAAAAACTGTTTAAACAAAAAGATTTTGGCCTGGTGCCGAAAAGAGTATAAACCTGGCGCCAGGCGTACCTCTCTGAGGAGTACATTCCAGAGTCTGGGTGCCACAGCAGAGAAGGCTCCACTCTGAGTTGATGACCTTTTTACTGTTCTTAGAGAGGGTTCCCGGAGCAGGGCTTCTCCCAGAGATCTTAAGGGGCGTGAGGGCATATAAGGAAGAATACTAGTATTATTACTGTATATAAAGTAATTGGAATGATACTAGTAACCAAAAACATTGGCTAGCAACCTGTTTCCAGGACCAGTTCAAGGCTTGAAAGAGCAATCTGGTCTGTTTCGCAAGTATCCCAGGTGCCATCTTCTTCTTCTTCCAGACAGACATCACTGAACATTATAGTACGTAGATTTTTTATTGTGAAATTGTAAAGACACCAGCATAACCTTCCTTGAAATTATTTAAATTTTAAATTGTTTTCAAAAAGCACTTACTTAGAACTGTTGATACAGAAATCACTTTTGGCAACCAAAAAACTATTGTCACAATTTTCTGATAACCATCCATCTGTTTTAACTAAGTTTGACTCTATTCCACTAATGAGAGTTCTTGGGGTACCTTCAGTTGCACTATCACTATTTATTTGCTCAATTTTTATTCTGAGAGATATATGCATTTCTATAACAAGTATGTATTCCTTATATGCAGGCTAGTGATAATCACCTGAGAAGCATTAATAACAGCATTGAAACTGCCAAGATTGGCTAATATTGTATTTGCAGTTGGCACCATTCATTTTTATTAATGAACTTATGAAATGGAAAAACCGTCTGCAGAGAAAATTTTCCACCCCGTATCACTAGTAGTAAAGAGCACTTTATTTCATCATGCCATTTCTGTTTAGTGTTTCTTATCTATCTGAGGTCTCTGGAAGCTGTGCCAAAATCTTTTAATCTGCTATTTGCCAGTTTGGCTTTGTTCTGTCAGTCATATCAACTTATGTGTTAATTTATATAAATTTGGTTCCAGAGAAGAAGAAGAGTTCTACTTTTTTACTGGCTGTTCTGACCCGAAAGCCACAAAATGACCTAGTTTGAACTGGGACTCGGGAGGTCCAGGTTCTAAACCTCACCCAGCCAGGGAGCTCATTCAATGACTATGGGTCACCCACGGACTTTCAGCCTAAACTACTTCACACAATAAAATGGGGAGAAGAACCTGGTAAGGTACTTTGGCTCTTTACAAGAAAATAAATATGGGCCATAAATGTAATGCAGTCATCATCATCATCGAAGATATAGGATGCCCAGCAATAGCTAGCAAAGGCAATCAGCGGTAATCAGCCACCCGACCCCATCCCACCCCTAGCAAGAAGAGAAGCCTGCTCCACTCACATGGTAAACTCTCTGGATTGATTGGTTGGTTTTTGGAATTCAAAAACCACACCAATTATCCTAAATAGATGTTATGAACTTCTTTGAAAACTATTACAGTTTATTATAGTTCAACTATCACTATTATAGATGAAACGTAATATACAAAGAACTTTAACATATGCAACTTAAAACAAAGAAGCATTAGAAGAAGAATATGATGAAGGCAAACTTAAACCCACTGAAATCAATGGGCTTAAGCATGCCTAACTATGCACTGGATTTAGGCCTTACAATGAATCTGTTTTCCATGGATGGTATTTTAATGGATAAGGCATTCCTCCATTTTTCAGTCTAATCAACTAGAAAATGAAGATTTATTTTGCCAAATATATATATAGTGAGAGAGCTTGATTTCTTCATAGTAATATTAAGTATTTATAGCTGAAGATGCAGAAAGTTGGTTAAGCATTCTGTTCTATGGTTCAAGGGGGACTCCTATTTAAAATCGTCCCATGGAAAATTTTACAAATGTACTGCCCACGCCTGTGTTTTCAATGACATGAAAAGCTGGTTCAGGTTATTTGCATGGCATCAAATTGCACACACAGCCACTGACAGCTGAGCATTGCAATGCATGGCAGTTACTTAACCTTTGGTTTTGCCAACTATGAAGAGAACCATCATTTGCAGAAGTAGCAGAGTATTTCAGCAATTGATATGGCTGCCCTTCTTCGGGAGCCAGGAATTACCTAAGCTTTGTCATGGTGCAAGGAAAGGAGAGCCCTCCGGAATCACTGCCACCATACTAACTGTACTGCTGTGAGCTGCGGGGGAGTGTGTGTGCATCATCACATTCAATGCAGCCTATTCTACTGGGCCACATTTCCCACTTTCTTTCACACCATACTAGGAGAAGAATGATTTTGTGCAGTGTGCTCAATACCCATAAGCTTCATTACTAATCCTATTTTCTTGAAAATGCATCAGTCACTGCATGGTCACACAAACAATGCCTTAAAAGAAGATAAACAATGACCTCCAGCTCAGTTCAAGCTCTGTAATGAAAAGCTTCTCCGAGGGCTGATTCACAGGTCATGTCCCTTCCAATGAGGAAAGATCTGTTTTAGATTCTAACGCAGAATTGCAAAGCCTACAAACAGCAGCCACTACCATCAGTGGAAATAAAGTACTGCAGTACTGACTTATCAGCCTGGTTCACACATAATGGAAACCTATAGTTTAAATAATCCATGGGCTCTAGTGGGAAAGAGCGGGGTGCTTCTCATGCACCTGCCTGCATAGCTATACATCAAGCTTGCATGTCAAGTTATGTTTGCGAAGTTGGAAGGTGCAGGCCCACAGCTGGACACATGATCACACATGGAAGTGGAGCAAGGATTCAGACTTAATGGCCTTATAGGCCCCTTCCAACTCCTATTCTATTCTATTCATCTGCCACTTCTGCTTTTACTAAACATTCTACATGCTTGATATGTGAACTTAAAATGCTAGTCTGTTCAGAGGCTAAACAACCTAGCAGTTAACCCATAGTCCCAAGATTTGCGTTAACTCATTCTCACCTTGACTCATGATGCTAGCAAGTATCCTACACTATGCGTAACAAAGTGTCCTGTGGAACCTTAGAATGAATATTCATTTTGGCATGATGAACTAATAATCCTTCCATCTTGCAAAGGATTAATGAAATGGACCGAAGAGTTAGTTCCGATGATACAAAGTGCTACAAAAACTAGTTTCATAGAGCAAATCTTTTAAAAAAAACTATCAGTAAAATACAGTGGTGTGGCCATATAGACCATTATTTCATAATAATTATGCACTTGAGGAAAAGCAGAAAATGTTTCACAAAGGCCAACAAATGCCAAGTGTTCATGAAATATCTGGTGCACTTTTCATCATTCTAATGCAGATTACTGGAATTGTCAGGAAAAAAAGCTTTCTTTCACAATATTTTGCCATTAAGTCTCAGTCAGCTATCATGGTAAATATTATTTGGGCTGCAATATCAGGCCTTCTAAAGATACAGTCACACAAGGCAAAAAGGGGGTGTGCAATGCATTGCAATGTTGTACGGGCTGCATCCATACCAGTTAACTGGAAGGACTACTGAAGATTTTAAGGGTACCTATGTCTTTAATTACTTTTGCTTTCATTTTTACACAGCGATTTTTAAGTATGAAAATAAACCAAATGGAACTAAATCACTATTTATCTTCCTCCCATCCTGGCACATTTAAACAGAAAGTGACTTTAAGAAAAAATTAGGGCAGGTTGCTTAAGAGAAAACTAATACGCTATTATTAAACCTTTGAAGAGCCATGCTCAATAAGGAAACAGTAAGACAAGTTGAAACTGTTGGCAGAAAACTTTAAATTCATAACGAATGCACTTTCTAATGAATGGGATTTAATTATGGACTTCGTTTGTTTTAGCAACTTCTCACTTATTATTATTTTTTTTTAAGGCAAAGGATTCCATTCTTGGAAAAAGGCATTTCTGTGTAATATAGTTCTGAATGAAGTGTTGTGTAGAACCACTGGGAGATGTGCAAAAGTCCTATTAAAGGACCCTAGAGTTAGCCAATCAATCCCAAAACAGTTATGTGTGCATAAAAATACAGATGCAAAACTGTCACGAGTAGCTTTATCCATGAAACAGAAGAATAAAAATTCACGTGAATGAAATGAGAAGAAAGTAAGCCAAACAACTCTCTTAATACAAAGTTGGAAGCTGCTCAGTCCCAGGCACTCTTGCAAATCTAGACACTTGTTCCTCTTCATCCAAATCTGCTTGCTTTCAGTGACTTTTAGTCTTGTCCTATTATTCAACACATGATTCATTTGAATACTAAGATCTGTTGAGTCAAGCAAACTTCTCACTCTTCCAACTAATGTATCTCCTCCATACAGCCATAGCATCCATATCCAACTGAGTTTCTACGTGTTGGGGGTTGACCCTGATAAACCCCAGTACTTAGGACTGAAAGCAACTAGCTAGGCATGGCCCATACAGGCAAGTTGTCGCATATGTGACCACTCAGAATATTGTTCCATGAAAATTCTGCCACCAGCATGAAACAGGAGGAAGTAAACACTGCAAGCCATTCGATGGGCACCTCCTGCTGTTGCTGTGTGAGTGACAGTTTCAGGAAACTTCCCTTTAGCTTGCAGTTTGCATTAGAGCATTCAATTCAGCCAACTTCCATGGGGATCCACACACTCAACCAGCATGCCACCAACCAGTTTTCATGCACTTGCCTTTTTAAGCGGTCACCCACATTGTTGCGTAATCATACAAAACTGTCTTTCAGCTATGTATCAAAACAGGTTGACAACTTTGGTAATTTCAACCTACTCTGATAAGTATTTGCATGTAGTTTGCATCAGGGTGTATTTGATTTAAATCAAATTGATTTAAATCTCGATTTAAATCACTTGTCAGTAAGACTAGATTTAAATCATGGTTTGCTACATAACTCGCATGCATGCATGCCTTACCCATAGGTAGAAGCATTTCATCAAAATATTCCCACACTGGGTCTCTTTTACATTTTAGCTGCCATTATAGGTTTTCTCCTCCAGGGAAAGAATAATATGATCAACCTCAGGCTATTCGCAGAAAGAGCCAAAGACTTGTGGAGTAATCTGCTCAAAAAATCTCACTTTCATTTTTATTGCTGCCAATCCCTCTTCACACTGAGCTTCTTCTACAGATCTAGTCTACTCCTAACAAACTTCTAGTCATTGAATTTTTTGAAATTTAGCACTTAGGAGGTAAGGGGTTGTTCTGTGTACAGATATTTGCAAAGGAACAATGGGATTACGGTCTTTTCTCAACTCTGTATATTTCATAACAGTTTTGCTGTGAACAAGAGGCATGTGATCTCTGCAGACACAAATTCACAGTTCTGGTAACTGTAAAACCAAACATCTGTTATAATATCTTCTAGAGAGAGAAATTGCGCAATAATCTTACAGAAACCTTTGAAAGAGCATGACACTGTGAATGGGTTAGTGGAATTCATTTACCAAAAATGTTAAACATTGCAAAAATACACAGCCTCATGTTAAATAATGAAAAACTCATCCTTATTTCATGATGAATAAGGTATCTTAAATAGGAAAGTATCTTTAGGTAGATTTTTCCTCAAAAAGCATTTTATTCTAAAAAACACAATGTAAATAAAAACTGATTTACATAAAATAATTAGATTTAAATTTAAAAATCTCATTATTTTTTAATCATTGATTTTTATCCACCCTGGTTCACATTTGATCCTGCAAGTGCTTGTTGTTCTTGTTGTTGGTTTTGCAAAGTCACGTCTGACACATCGCGACCCCATGGACAGCATTCCTCCAGGCCTTCCTGTTCTCCACCATCCCCCAGAGTACACTTAAGCTCACACCAACTGCTTCAGTGACTCCATCCAGCCACCTCATCCTCTGCCGTCCCCTTCTTCTTTTGCCATCTGTTGTTCCCAGCATTAGACTCTTCTCCAGGGAGTCCTTGATCTCCTCCAAGACTGATTGGTTTGATCTCCTTGCAGTCCAAGGGATTTGCAGAAGTCTTCTCCAGACAGTATACAGCCTCGCCCTGCCTATTTAACTTATATGCAGAGCACATCATGAGAAAGGCAGGCCTAGATGAATCACCAGTTGGAATTAAGATTGCTGGGAGAAATATCAACAACCTCAGATATGCAGATGATACCACTCTCATGGCAGAAAGTGAAGAGGAACTAAAGAGCCTCTTGATGCGGGTGGAGGAGAGCACAAAAGTTGGCTTGAAACTCAACATCAAGAAAACTAAGATCATGGCATCCGGTCCTCTCACGTCCTGGCAAATAGGTGGGGAAGAAATGGAGGTAGTGACAGATTTTATTTTCCTGGGCTCCAAGATCACCGCAGATGGGGACTGCAGCCAAGAAATTAAAAGACGCTTGCTCCTGGGGAGGAAAGCTTTGGCAAATCTAGACAGCATACTAAAAAGCAGAGACATCACTCTGCCAACAAAAGTGCATATAGTCAAGACTATGGTTTTCCCAGTTGCAATGTATGGCTGTGAAAGCTGGGCTCTAATGAAGGCTGAGCGCTGAAGGATTGAGGCCTTTGAATTGCGGTGCTGGAGGAGACTCCCGTGAGTCCCTTGGACCGCAAGGCGATCAAACTGGTCAGTCCTAGAGGAGATCAACCCTGACTGCTCTTTAGAAGGCCAGATACTGAAGATGAAACTCAAATACTTTGGCCACCTAATGAGAAGGAAGGACTCACTGGAGAAGAGCCTAATGCTGGGAACAATAGATGGCAAAAGAAGAAGGGGACGGCAGAGGATGAGGTGGCTAGATGGAGTCACTGAAGCAGTTGGTGTGAGCTTAAGTGGACTCTGGGGGATGATGGAGGACAGAAAGGCCTGGAGGAATGTTGTCCATGGGGTCGCGATGGGTCGGACACGACTTCACAACTAACAACAACAACTGTCCATGGGGTTTTCATGGCAAGGGTACTGGAGTGGGTTGCCATTTCCTTCTCCAGTGGATCACGTTTTGTCAGAGCTCTCTGCTATGACCTGTCCATCTTGGGTGGCCCTGCATGGCATAGCTCATAGCTTCATTGAGCTACACAAGCCCCTTCGCCACGACAAGGCAGTGATCCATGAAGGGGCAAATGCTTACAATACTGATAATTGCCAATATTTCTATGTTTAAACATGCTTATGAAAACCCCTATTTTTGGCATCTCTACTAAGTGGCAAATGTATTCTATTCAACTCTATATCCTCAACCATATAACTAATTTTTAAATAAAATACTTCACAGTCAAGTTATGAGAAAAGTAAATAGTTAATATGCAAAATACAAAAATTGGATCTAGATATAACTTTCTGAAGTTCCAGAGCATTTAAATCAAGAAGCTTGATTTGGCCTTATTCCAGCATCAACACAGAATTAACACTCAGGCAAAACTCCAATATAAAAATATTGCAAACTTTGAATGTAAAGATAGGTAAGCACAGAATAGTTGGCCTTCACTTGTCTTAGCAGCTTCTCTCTTAATTTTATTTTTTAAATAAGTTTATCAGGAATGATAGCTGTCTTAAAAATAAACAAAATTGGTACATTTTCTTGGCACAAAATTACAAAGAAAAGGTTTTATCATATTTGCAGAGATCAGCATTTTTTCTATATTTCCTGATACAATTATGAGGAAACTAGGTTATAAATTTAACTAAAGTCTCCAGAGTTAAGTTATTATAGACAAGCTAAAACATGGAGTTGTGGGCAGACATAGTCAGAGTAAACCCCATGAAATCAAATCCCATCCATTTCTGGGGTTTCTCTAAGTATGATTTCATATGGATCCCAACCATGGATGCAGCAAATGTTTTAGCTTCATTTTGTTTTGAAACTGCATTTTCTACAAGCTTGAAAACAGAGTACTGGCAGTCAAAGTAGAAAACTGCCATTTAAAGTTAAACATGAGTTAGAACAACAAAGAACTAAACTGCAAGTCCAATCCATAACAATACATTACCCAGAGCCTCTAGGAATAACAATATTGGGGTGAGAAGGAAGAAAAGGCAGAGAAATAAAGATGTCTTATGTTACGTAAGTACTCCCGAAACATTAGGCGGAGTAAATTAGACACCTGGGGAAGCAGGTGCTATGAGACCAGGGGTCTCATATGTATGCCACTCAGTCTGTCTTGTAGCCCCCGCTGTCCTCAGGTGTGACACAGGATGTTTCTGGTCCCCACTGCTGAAAAAATATGCAACGGAAAGTCTGGCTGACTTCAGCAGATGGAATGTGAGGGGACTGCCATCGTTTCTTTTGCCTCCAGCAGCAAACTGCCATGGGCCAGGCTTGATCTAAGGGATTTATACTCAGGGCCAAATTAAGCATGTTTAGGGATGGGCAGCTTCTACAGCTTCCCGAAGTTCTTTCCTTTTCAGCAGGTGTTTGTCCTACTAATTTATCATTCTTTCCCAACCATGACACCCTCTAGATGTGTTAGACTCCGGCATGCTGGGAGATCTGGAGGGCACCAGGTTGGGGAAGGGTGCTCTAGCAGATCAATTTGTCCTTGTTGTCTCTGCTGCCTTTGTTTTCAACTGTATCTTTTTCCAGCATCTTAATATTTTGTTTATATTGTAAACCACCTCAGAGATATTTCTGGAAATGTGGCTTACAGTATATTTTACACAAACAAGATATAAAATGCAGAGCTCAAATATAAAACAGCAGTTTTACAAGAAAGCAGTTCTTCTAAACATTAACAAAAGCAGCAGTCCTAGTACAATTACCCTGACCAGAATTCACTGTCTACCTGTGTAAGCTGTCCTTTACTTTCCTTTTGCAAATAACAGTCCATTAACATGTGCTCACTGGAACACATGCGATTTGGCCTCAGTGGAAAAACTGACTGGACAAGCGTGTGCATGCATGCATCCCTGTGAAGAATAAACTCATCTGGGCTTTGATAAGGATAATCAGGATAATCCTCCTGTTTATTTCTTCTGTGGACACTGGTGTGAATGCACTGTTAATATTTAACCGTGTGTTCTGCAAGTGCGGATAAAACTAGTGGATGTCCATCAAATCATTCAGTTATGAAGCAGGTTCCCATTATGCTTATACTACTAGTTGGGCAAGACATTGTGTTACAGAGTGTTGCAGCAGCAGGAAAGCACTGTGGACATGCAAATACACTTGAGGTGGAATGCAGACCCTGTCTATGAACTGCAGTGGCCCAAGCAGAGGAAGCTGCTGTGGCTCACAGACAAGAACAAAGAACGGACATGGACTTTGCTCAGTGGGGCTTCTGGGATATGTGACAAGGTAGGGAGAACAGAATGGGGAGCACAGACACTGCATTGTTGTGGGAGCCACATGATCATCTGACTGTGGAAACAGCACAGGTTTATTTGCTGTGGCACGTGAACCCAAACAATAGATTGCACAAGTATAATGCACACCTACTCTTGTATAAGTATTGAGCTAAAGGTATTGTCATCAACATTTAGTATGATGGTCATATTTTGTTTGAAGTACATGCTATTTCTCTGCAAAGAATTACAATAAAAATGCCATTATAAAATTCCGGAAATGGCATTGCCAAATATTCATATGCCTTTACCAGACTGGTAATGTCTTTGAGGGAATGTTTACCAGTAAAATTAGGATAGTATGGGCTAGTAATTAATGACTTATAATGGAGAGTGCAAAAGATAAATAGCCTTTTAAACAGGAGCATTCCATTAGAGTCATTGTGCCCTTCAACTTTATCCTTCAAGTTCCACATCAATGCTCTATATTCCTAAGAGCGGCTGTACGAACACTGCTGCGTCCAGCACGCAGCCAGCCTATCCACTCTATGAGTAGTTTTCCAGATGGAGTTGAAGAAAGCAGTATTTGTGTATAATACTTAGCTCCTTTTACTTCTCAAAGTCATTAAAGGGAGGAAAACACACAACAGTAACTGAGGAGAGGCAAATGGGAATAGCTGTTCTTGTTTGAGAGTGTGGATGGAAATTGGAGTTGAGTCTGGCTCTTAAGCAGAACAGTCATTCATCAGAGGTGGTTTACAATGGCCAGAGAAAGAGTCTAACAATGGGAGGCATATTGTAAATGAAAAGATTATGTTATGACAGCCAACCATTCTGCAGAATGTATTTTAAACAAGGAACATGCTATAGAGATTTCCAAACAAAATATATTTTCCTTCATCTCTAAATGTGATACTGTTAAAAAAAGTGGAATTTATTCATTTCTTACCTGAAAATCTCCATTCTCTCTGGGAATAGGACCATAACGTGGTCCAATGAGAATTCATTCTGTTTGGGTTTGCTGGATGCAGAATCAGAGTTGAAGACTTCCTCCCAAAGGAGGTGACTTCCTTGAAAGGCCTGTTCATGGAAAGTCCTGTTTAGAATAACTGAAAAAAAATGTGGATGCTGAAACCAAAATGAAGTAGAAAAAGTGGAGAATTCTCCAATAGGAAGAAAGGCAGGAAGGAAAAAAAACAAAAATGCCATTGAGGAATGTCTATAAGAGTTCACTTATTAAGTAATAATGTTCCACCGTTGCCTGTTCCACAAGCTGTCCGGCCAAACAATACTAAGAATGAGCTTTCCTCGTCTCAAGGAAAACACATACACAAAAACAAAGAAAATCTTTATTTGTATTTTTATTTTTTTGTGGAAATGGGATACAGCCTGCTCCAATGTGATATACTGAAGTTATACGCAACAAAAAGATTTTAGAGTTCAGGCTACTGCTACTCCATGAAGAACTTCCCTCCAAAAGGAAAATTCTGTTGATGCCTAAGAGTTAATTTTGTAGTGGCCAGGAATGGTGTGAGTCATTGGCCATGTAACTGTCTTAGAGATAGCTTTCAAGGGAGAAGTAACCCAGATGTCTACATGAACTCTTAAGGAAATGAACTTCCATGGAATTGCCACAAACACCTGATGGATGTTCTTTGCATGATCTAGACCGGGGTCAGCAACTTTCAGCTCCTTTAGATGTTCTGGCTTACAATTCTCAACATTGCCTATGGTAGGCAGAGTTGATGGATGTTGTAGGCCAAAACATCCAGCACAGCACAAGTTGCTTACCTCTGCTCTAGACATTGATGCTCAAGGAATGATAGGGCATGCCAAAACTTCTCTTCTGTATGTTTTTGATCAGGACCAAATGAGGCAGATGAAATTTCTGGGCTTCATGGAAGACTAAGTTGACCTTTTCGAGAACAAGCAATCTAGTTATAGCCACCTTATCATAGTAAAAGACACAGAGCTCCCTCGCCACTGACAGAGCTCTGTACTCTTCTGCTGGAGGTTACGGCAACAAGAAAAACAACCTTTTACTCATAAAGTCTTTCAGAGAAATTTTGTCTACGGGCTCAAAGGGAGAAACTACTAGGTTAAGGCTCTAGAAACAATTGTAATAGATGATAAAATAGCACCAATCCAAGCCTTCTGTTTGGACAAGAGAATAATACCTGCCTTACTGAGGACTGTTTGACAGAATTCTAAGAGATGTTTTCTCTCTTGGAGGAGGAACCTTCTTCAAAGCCTTTCCAAACTGGAATATAGATACTATTGGTAGAGTTTGTTTGATACATTAAGCTTCTAGATGATTGTACAAGTACTCTAGAGCAGGGGTCCTCAAACCTTTTCACTAGGGGGCCAGTTGAAAGCTGCCGGTGCTGGGGGTGGGTCAGAAAGGTGGTGCCGGCCGTGCGCTGGCGCAGGGGTGGCGTGTGTGCTGAGGCACAGGTGGCAAGGGGAGGCAGGGCATGGGCGGGCACGGGTGGCGGGGCGGGTACACGAGGCAGCGGCTTGCTTTTTTGAAGATCATTTTCTCTGAGTTAGAAAACTGCTACCTCCCATGTGCAGAGCAAGGTGGGCAGCGGTGGGCACACGCGTGGGCGTGGGCACACACGCAGCAGGTCCAAATGGGCATGGCAGGCCAGATAAATGGGCATGGTGAGCCAGATCCGGCCCCTGGGCCATAGTTTGAGGACCCTTGCTCTAGAGAATAGGTTAGGCCTCAGTTAGTCCCTGTCTGTGCATATCCAGAATGCTGAGAAGGGGGATTCCACTTCTTGGAGGTATGGAAATAATTACTATTCTTGGCCAATAGTTTATACACCCACTGTTTGGACACTGGAAAACTTTTTTTTTGGGGGGGGGAGTACTTCCTTCCTTTTCTGATAGGAAGTAATTGCCACATACAAAAAAAAAAAGGAAAAAGAAAGAAAGTAGAAATCTAGGAATTCGGTTTCAGCAGTAGTAACTAATGGTAACAGCAAAGGCAAGCATTCACGATCTTTAAATTCAGATCTTATTAACATTTTTTTTCAGCGTTAGTAAGCCTTAAAAATACCCTGACCATGTGTGCAGATAAAGTTCATCATTGTTATACTTATAATGGTGGACTCAAGACTGTGGCTGAGAAAATGTGGGCTACACCAGTCCTACAAAATAGCCCGGTGTTTTTCCCATGTGGGGGAGGGTAGTTTAAAGTAGCATGTAGTACAATTTTGCAGTGTAGTCCAGTCTTCTTACACAGTCTCCTGGTGTGATAACATTTTAGGGAAATGCAGATGGAGCTCTGAAATTAACTGCAGCAGCAGTGCAATTTATTAAAGGCTAGAAGGGTTTGTTGTGAAGTGCTTTGCTTTATAAGAACCTGCCATTTTTACCTTCTCCAGGGAGGCCCAAGTAGAGGGCTTTTCTCATTTCTTCTTGCAGGCCTTGGACATGAGACAGTATTCCATGTATACTTTTCAGAAGTCAGTGTTTTCTCATATATTTTAGCAATACCGAACCTTGTTGCAAAGATACATCAATTTATTCTGTGGTGCCTACTGAGCAAAGGTGAGGAGTAGATGGAAAGCTGAGTAGATCACCTTGTTTCCCTATTCTGTATTAACTATGCTCTTCATCCCTGTAATGGCAGTTAGTGCAAAGGCAGTTACAAGGATAAAAGGTACGAGGGGAGAGCACCAACGTTTTCAGCTGCAGATGGAGACATTCTCTGGTCACCAAATCTACCTACTGAGCAACAGAAAGAAAGACCTAGAATACACATTTCTCAGAGTCTAGATCCACCTGTCTTGCTAGACCTGGTGCCCAGGCCTTATTGCTGCTTAGTCCCCAAAATATCATAAAGGGTGTGTCTGTTCTCTGATGTTACCGGGCCTTTTTAAAAATGCAAACATACAGAACATGCGTAGCTTCAGGAAATGCATACGATTCCAATAGAACATTGTTGCAGTTAAAAGTCAAGCTGGGCAAGAACTATACTGATGTCACTGATAACAATATGAAAATTCAAGTGAGGAATCCAGGCTCCTGTATAACCTCAACCCTGCTCAAACATCCTCCATTCTCTGCAGATCTGACTGCTAGCCTCTAAAGCTGCCTTCCTCAATTGGGTGCCCTCTGCATGTTTTGGATTTCAAAACTTAATACATCTGGAACAGACTAGGTTGGGTAAGATTGCTATAGAGAGTTTTCCCAGTGCTTCCAAGATGAATGAAATCTCCTTTGTACTAGTGCTGCTCATTTTCTAGGGCCTTCTGCTACTCTGTGTAGACTTCTAAACCTCACAGGAAAATGCTGCTAAAGAAAAAGGCACACAGAGAAGCAAACTGTGCAGGTGTGTTACAGCACTGCAGGTGGCACACATGAATTGCAAACACAAATTGTCATGCACTGCAGCTTTGCCCATGTGTTCTGGAAAAAAAATCCTGCACACACCCATGACACCTTAGACTACAGAATAGGTAAGACATATATCACTTCTATACCTGAGTAAAGCTATGTGAAACAGGAAGTTAGGGAATTAGTCAATTTCTGAGTGACAAGCCTTTGACGTACCTGTTCATTTTTTTTATTTTTTTATTAAAACATTTTTACGCCGCCCCATTCGCCGAAGCCTCGGGGCAGCTTACAACAATAAATAAAACCAGTAAGTTAAAATATACATATAAAATAATCATAATAATTTAAAACACACATTATAAAATAAGCCGCCCTGGCCAGATAAAATTCAGTGGTATTAACATTTAAAATGTTGCTTAAATAAAAAGGTCTTTGCCTGGCGCCGAAAAACAAATAATGACGGCGCCAGGCGGACCTCTCTGGGGAGCGCATTCCATAACTTAGGCGCCACCGCTGAGAAGGCCCTCCTTCGAGTAGCCACCCTCCTAATTTCTCTCACGGAGGGCTCCCAGAGAAGGGCCTCTCCCACTGATCTCAGGGGGCGACTGGGCATATATGGATGTAAGCGCTCCTTCAGGTAACCAGGACCCAAGCCATTTAGGGCGTTATAGGTCATTACTAACACCTTGAATTGGGCCCGGACTTCAATGGGGAGCCAGTGAAGCTGACGGAGAACTGGAGTCATGTGAACATAACGTCCAGTCCCCGTCAGCAGCCTGGCAGCTCTATTCTGAACCAATTGAAGTATCCGGACCATCTTCAAGGGTAGCCCCACGTAGAGCGTGTTACAGAAGTCAAGA
Organism: Varanus komodoensis; assembly: GCF_004798865.1. NCBI lineage: Eukaryota > Metazoa > Chordata > Lepidosauria > Squamata > Varanidae > Varanus > Varanus komodoensis. The sequence goes on along the minus strand of NW_025335550.1, from coordinate 15,542,878 downwards.
CAGGAAGTCACCAGCGCATGAGTCACTGTTGCTGTGTTAAGTGCTATCATGTCCCCTTGTAGTCTTCTTTTCTCAATGTATGTATCACATATGTAACAGTAAATGAGATTCCATGAACAGAAAGTGTTCTCACTTGCACCTGGGGAAAGGGAAAAGTCTTTCCAGTACCAGCTCCCCACATGAAGTGACAATCAAATGGGACGCTTAAAAGCCCCCATGTACAAACACACCTCTGCATTTATAATATGAACACAGGGCCCATACCTTGAATAAGATACTAATAGTGAACACACAACTGTACCCAATTGTATGGTTAGTCAAGGCTATAGTTTTCCCAGTTGCAATGTATGGTTGTGAAAGCTGGACCATAAGGAAGGCTGAGTGCCGAAGGATTGAGGCCTTTGAATTGTGGTGCTGGAGGATACTCCTGCGAGTCCCTTGGACCACAAGGCGATCAAACCGGTCAGTCCTAGAGGAGATCAGCCCTGACTGCTCTTTAGAAGGCCAGATACTGAATATGAAACTCAAATACTTTGGCCACCTGATGAGGAAGAACTCCCTGGAGAAGAGTCTAATGCTGGGAACAATAGATGGCAAAAGAAGAAGGGGACGGCAGAGGATGAGGTGGCTAGATGGATTCATGGAAGCAGTTGGTGAGAGCTTAAGTGGGCTCCTGGGGATGGTGGAGGACAGGAAGGCCTGGAGGAATGTTGTCCATGGGGTCGCAATGGGTCAGACACGACTTCGCGACTAACAACAACAACATTTGCTAGTGTTTCACATGCTTACTTTTTGTAATGCTCTTTCTTTTACAGTGCCACCAACTGGGAATGCTGGCATTGAAGGTACAGTATACACATTTTAGAAATAAGGTGGAATGCTATGAAAAATAAATGTAAAAAGGCCCACCTGAACTAGGAGGTTTTAGAACAATACTGCCTAGTTGCAAATATTCCATTCCTTTTGCAAATATTCCTTGATCATTTGGAAAAAGTGATCAAGAGGATTCAACCAGTGCAGAGATTCCTGGATACAGCAGATTATCTAGAACAACGTCAGTTTGGTGTCAGTGGTGAAACAGTCTTGGTCTGGATGATGGTTTTTGTGGACCTTTTTGGAACCTTTGGGCCTATGCCTCTTAGCATAACCTACCTCACAAGTTTGTTGTGAAAAGAAAAATGTGAAAGAGAAGAATTGGATTCCTCACAAGAAAAAGGCAGGGTATAAATATAATAAATAAATATAGGTTTTCCATTTTTTCAAATGAGCTCTGTGAGCAGCAGGTGTGAGAATCCCTGTCCTACAGTGTCTGTATAGAACAGCCTCGAATATGGTGGCATTCTCTGAACACAGGGATCACCAAACACGTGGGAAATGACACTTCTAAAATAATATTTATTTATTATTTATTTATGTATTAAAACATTTTCATGCCGCCCCATTCGCCGAAGCCTTGGGGTGGCTTACATCACTAAGTTAAAATAATTATAATATAAATTAAAAATATAAATATTAAATTAAAAATACAACAATACAGTATAAAATAAGCCGCCCTGGCCAGATAAAATCCAATAATATTAACAGTTAAAATGCCGCTTGAATAAAAAGGTCTTCGCCTGGCGCCGAAAAACAAATAACGACGGCGCCAGGCGGACCTCTCTGGGGAGCGCGTTCCATAGATTGGGCGCCACCGCAGAGAAAGCCCTCCTCCGAGTACTCACCCTCCTAATTTCCTTCACGGAGGGTTCCCGGAGAAGGGCCTCTCCCGCTGATCTCAAGGGGCGGGCGGGCATATATGGACGTAAGCGCTCCTTCAGGTAACCAGGACCCAAGCCGTTTAGGGCTTCATAGGTCATCACCAACACCTTGAAGTGGGCCCGGACTTCAATGGGAAGCCAGTGAAGCTGACGGAGAACTGGAGTCACGTGAACACAACGCCCAGTCCCCGTCAGCAGCCTGGCAGCTCTGTTTTGAACCAGTTGAAGTATCCAGACTGTCACTATATTAGAGAACTCATCCAAGTGAGACTCAGGAAAATATTAGCCAGGCACTTCCTTTTGCACACAGTATCTCTAAAACAAACTTGTAAACCCATCGGGTGTTTTCTTTTTTAACAGAAACAGTACTGTATTACTACATTAATCAGAAAATTGAATGTAGCCATTCATCAATCATTAATAGCAGAATCTTGCAACTGAAAACTGTAATAAACTTTATAATCATATATGTCAATTTTTATATGCTACTGGAATATTATTTATTTATTTAAAACTTTTATATGCTTAAGGACGGCTTACAATTACGGACTAAATAGGATTTATGATATCCCACCACAGTATCTAGCAGCTATTTTTTTGTTTTTACTCTAGGGTAGGCACTGGGTCCTCAATATGGATCTTAAAAATTCCCCTACCCAAGGCTTCTAAACCAGATCAGGGACCCCTGAATCTACATCTGAGTAAACATTAAAGAAAAAATAATAATGCTCAACTATCCTTCAAGGGAAACACACACTACTTTGCCCCCCAAATTCCCCCCCCCCCCACACTGATGAAAATGACAGTTTCAGAGCTGATTTGCTTTAGGGCCTTCTGTACAACTTGGCTTGAACATCATTCAAACTGCTGGCAGGTTGTTTTCAGATAGATTCCTGTAGGGTATAAACTTACACAACTGCAGAGATAAACACACGATAACTTACTCCTTTATGAATGATAAAAAATAAGACAGATCATAGTAAAACAGCTATTTAGAGCAACAAAATGACACAAGAAAAAAAAGATAACTATTCTTCATTATGAGTTTGCTTTTAACACAATTTTTGAATTCATAAGCATACAAATTTGGTATCACATATGAGGATGGGTTAAAGAAATGTTAAAACACAGAACACATGGAGTTTCACATTTTTATGCTTTACTCTATTTGGAAACGGTGCACACCTGTGTGTGTCCTTTTAAAAATGCACACTCTTGCGTTCAAAAAGGAGCACAACTGAACACAGGCGCTGCACTTCAATGCGGTGTTCAGAAAAGCTTAGCAAATGCAAAAGGCATTTTTCCTTCCATCCATATTTTTCATCACTGCATGTTGTTCCCTATTTTCAATGTATAATAATGTGATTTCAACTTGTAAGGCACCTCACGTGATACATATGCATCAACAAGGAGGGTAGGAATTATCATCAGGTGGCATTCATTCATCAGTTTCCCAATGCCAATGCTAAGGATTCTTGCACAACATAACTAGTGCAACAGGTAGCAATTTGCTGCAAAAATTCAGCAACCACATGACTTTTTTCAGAGAAAAATTACTTTCATCCTATTCTTAGCACACTAACCAGCTTTTAAGAAAGTTCTTAAGAGGAAAGTTCCTCTTCCCTACTGCACAATGATGCATAAAACCAGAAGAGAGCTCCATCCCATCCCATCTGTTCTGTCTTCCCCTTAAAGCTCTAAATCAGCCTTGCACAAGCTGGTGCCATCCAGATATTCTGAGCAAAAACTCTCATTAGCCCCAACCACCATGGCCAACAGTGAAGTATTATGGAAGTTGTCGTCCAAAATCTATAATGGGTGACAGGGTGGGGAAGGCTGCTCCAGATGGACACCCTGATCAGCTTTTCTTTTAGAAACTCACACATTCTTTCATATTCGTGCATTTATCCAAACAGCCATTTAGCTTTAGCAGCAAGCAACAGACACTGAAATGCTGTAAGAGGCATAACCAATATATCAATTTTTCAGTATTGGTTAGATCTTATTTAGATATAACCCTTATATACACCAAATTTGTGGCTGTGAACAAAAACAGAAGCAGTTAACCAGAGCAGAATAGCAAGTTTATCCTGAAATTAACAATCACAGAAATAGCAGTAGTAGTATTCTTTCCTTGGCACTAATTCATACACTAACTACACCCTGACAGTGAAGCCTTTGTTAGTCTATAAAACCTAGTTCTACAATGCACTGGTTTACAGTAAGCCAAAATGTACAAAAATATCCACAAGAAGGAGTATTGCTTGCAGTTAAACATGAATAAGAACACAAGGGATGTTTGATTTATCTATTGTTTTATCTATTTTTACTATTTGAAATAAGGCTATTCAATAACAAAATACACTCTTCCATTTTCCAAATGTTCACTATAGCTTGAGTATTATGGTATATACCCAGAAGCATATGCTATAATAAAATAGATGTTTCAAGGTGCTACAATTGTTTTGCTGCAATAAACTTGCCTGTCTATATGGAAACAGGTTAATTTTCCTGGATATATTAAATCCACGACTTTTGTAGTGATAGTGCAAACTAACCACCCTGTCTTTTGAATACTTATAGTATAATACGATACTATACAATTTCTTTGTCCTTCAAGAGAGAGCGTTTGATCTCAGAGTAATACACCTGTATGCCTTAGGATAAGCTATAAAGCATCTGTACTGCAACAGACACAAAAACATGTCCCTGTGTACTTCATGGTCCTTTAAAAGAGAGGAGGAAAGGAAGATTTTGCTATGAATTATTATGTCTTTCTTATTATGTCTCTGACTTTGTCAGCCTATCAGCTGCACCAGGAAAGCCAAAGCAGGCAGAAGTAAAGAAATGCAACACCACACAGTACCTCTTTTCTGTGTGTGCCATCTGGTGACTGACAAGTCAAATTATAGGGGCATATTATATAAGTAACTACGAGAATTCCTTTTAGCTACTTTCTTGAAAAAAATGCAATTATTTCACCAGTGGGATTAGATGACTTGTTATTCTATAACAGAGTTTTGTGGTTTTAGACATAGTTTCACAAGCATATTTGAAAAATAACTTGTGGAAACAAAACCAACAAAATTTGTTTGTTCGAACAAATCAACAGTCTGCATTTTTGCAGAGTACTTTTGCTTTGTAAAGTAACTTGCTTCTGCCTGGCATTTAATTTTTAGTATCTTACTGAGAGTGACACTCACAGGAGTATCAGTTCTTTAAAAGCCCTGCATCTGAAAACCTTTTCATAGATGCACTAGAGTGGATGTTATTGGTTTCAGAGCACAGAGAACACTAACATGTATAATATTTTTTCTAATACGATTATACACGTTCAAAATTAAAATACCACCCCAACAAGAGAGCCTAAATAACCAGCTGAAAGTCATGTGAACTCTTTAGAGCCAATTGATGCAAACTGCAATTCATTGAATTCAGTAGGGTTTGTTTTCAAGTAAACATACATACAAATTACCCTAACACTAGAGGAAGAGTTCATGTTTCTTGTGTGCAAGGAGAACAATTTGGTGCCTATAATGTCAAAGAACAGTTCTCACCTCTAAAAGGCCAAGTAGAACACAGCTTTCCCCCCACCAAAAGTATGTGGGACAGATAGTGGCAATCTCTTATATAATCCTGGATTACATGCAGTTGTTTGTGGAGGACTTCTGGCATTCATTATGAGATATATTTATTTAAAACATTTATAACTTCCCTTGTCAAGGCAGCTTCCAGCAGAATAAACAATTAAAACAGGACCAAAGCTAAGTTAAAACAATCAACACTGTACAGGACTACAGGGTCCTTTCAGCATCCATAAGCCTTTTAGAAGAATTAGGTTGTTTCTCTTCCCCAAACAGCCACAAGAGCAGAGCAATTTCTTCTAAAGGTGATTTCACAGCCTCACTGTTCTTCTCCTTGCATACTGTCTTTCTCTTACACAGTTAAGATTCACAATAAGAGAGAGTGTCTAGCTTAGCCTGGTGTACTTTGAAGGCCAGTGTATGAGCACAAACAGCCAATTTGTTGGACACATCACATGAACAGACCAGAAATAGGTGGGACATCTGACCCTGTACAAAGTGATCAGGGAATCTGAGGTAATGAGAAACTCCAAGTAACAGGCATAGTTTTACTTGGTAAAGTAGGAACTTCAGAAAATTTTAACTAGCAGAAATAGTTGTGAGTAGGTACTCGGAGGAGGGCTTTCTCTGCGGTGGCACCCAACCTATGGAATTCACTCCCCAAAGAGGTCCGCCTGGCACCGTCGTTACTGGTTTTTCGGCGCCAGGCTAAGACCTTTTTATTTAAACATCATTTTAATTGTTAAAATATATGATCTGGCCAGGGCAACTTCTTCTTCCTTCTCTTTTCTCCTCCTATATTCTTTATTTACTTATTTTATACTGTTAATTTTAATTTTATATTATTGTATCTCAGTGTATTTTTTGTATTTTTGTATTTAGTGGTAATTTATTATGTTCTATTGTATTTCAATGTATCTTATTGTGTTGTAAGCCGCCCCGAGGCTTCAGCAAGGGGCGGCATAGAAATGTTATAATAATAATAATAATAATAATAATAATAATAATAATATTAAGAAGACCCATACTGCAGCAAATTATAGCGAACCAGAGTAGAGCTTCTGACATCCTTTGTGTGGGAAGCTATATAAAAGATGTGAAAAGTTTGAAAGGGGCCCCCTCTACAACCATGACGTACAGAGGACCTTTATTTTGCAAAACAAACCTTTTTTATTCTTACTCCCTTGTCGTGTGTATTGGGCTGGCACAGCAAGGCAGAACCCTATTGTGGCAAACAAATATACAGTTATATTCATCTCACTATAAGGAGCAGCAAGGAAAAATGATGCTATAGGTAGCTATTTGTCCTACTTTACAAAGAACATTCTTGTTTGAAAGTATCATCTACTGAAGGGCTGTCCGGCCCAAATCCAGGGTAAAATAAAGAACATAAAGAGTGAGAACAAGGAAAGGCCCTGAAGTTGCCCATCAGCAGTCAGCACATGCACAGGAAAATGGGCAGCAGCACTCAGCATGCCAGGTCATGCTCTTCATCATGATGGAAAGTATTGTATTGTTATCACCATTATCTCTAAATACACATAACTGCATATGCACACAATTTATGCAAATCTATCTCCTCTTTTCTGATAATACATTTCCTATTTTGTAGCAATGTACACAAGGCCACCCTTGGTTATTAACATTCAAGGATCTTATCTAAATAATACAGGTATGTACAAATGAAAATCTTCCTGGATGCAGTACACTGCTGGAATCTAATGTTACTCTGAGACCATTTAAAAGCAACAGGTGGTTGCAAGCAAAGTAAAATGCTTAAGCTGGCAGGGACTTCTAAGTGCTACGGAAACACACTGTTTTACTCAGATTACTGCATGTCTGCACTTCAGAGGTGCAGCCATTAAAGTGGCTTTTATGACAACATAAAAGATTTTGCTATAGAAGTGAACATCTGAAGGAGGGAAGGCATGCTCCCTTCTCTGTCCTGCTTGCCACCTTCCTACTCACCCTAATTCCAATTTATAAGGGTATATAGAAGGATTTCATTCTTCTACTTTTCATTATTACTGTTACATTTATAACTCACCTTACTTCTATCAAGGAACCCAAGGTGACTTCTACGATCCTGCAGCTCTCCATGTTATTCTCACGCAACTTTCTGAACCAAGTTATGTTGGGAGTCCATGAGTGCCTCAAAATCATCTAGTGAGCTTCATGGCTGAGTGGGGACTAAGACCCAAATTTCTCAATTTCCCATTCCAACACTCTAACCACCTCTCCATTAGTCAGACCATACTTGTGAACTGCCCTTTTCCTCAGGATGCATTTTTAGGAATAGCTTCCAATGATATCTGCCATGCCAGGAAGAGGCTCAATGTTTTGTTTGGGGCTAAAACCTCTGTGATGAGGCAGCAGGGCAGTACTATTTGCAAAGGTCTAAAGAGGGAGTTATTTAATGGAAGATGAGAATAAAACCAGAAAAGCAAGCCAAAGTCAAGAAAGTCAAGCCAAAGTCAGTTCCAACCCAAGTAGGCAGGATGGGCCAGAGGAGCAAGAAATCTGGCAAGGCTTGAGAGTCAGACAGCAGTAAGGGTAAGATTAAGGGAAACACTGTAAGAAGAACTGATCAATCATGTTAAAGTTGAGTGAAATACAAGAGGACATTGGTGGGGTTTTGGAGACCGATGCAATATATTTTCCAAGGAGGACTTAACTTATATGCATAGTTAAATAGCCAACGCTGTCTTGATATTTATTGCTTTCAGGAGGATCCAGATTAGGCTATATATCCAGGTAATCCTCCCCAAACATGAACTGGGTGAGGCAGCAAATACTCAGGGTTGACAAACTTTAAAACGCTGTTTAATGACCTTAGACTGTATTTGCCACTGTTATGTCAACGCAGCAAGGTGCAGGTGCTTTCCAGCCCATGATGCCCATAATATCTCAGAGCAATTAGTGAGACACCAGCCTGTGCTCTGGGGAGCCCCAGAGGGCCATCACCGCTTAAGCAGCAAAATAAAAGCAGTGCTGCAATGGTCAGCAACAGGAAAAGCAGATCAGCGCCTGGCGCCCCACTCCTCTCAATCTGACCACTGAGGTCTTAATGCGCCTCCTGGGAGAGACAGGCTTGAGGATCAGGGCTTATTGTATACTAATAATATTGCTGCTCTTTTCAAAGGCATGATGATGTTTAGTAAATAGATATAACAGGATGGCTATAACAGATGGAGGATATGCAGCACAGGTGTTCTTTCCTGAAGCAGGTTGTGCATGCTGTGAAGTTGCCAACTCTGTCATCCATATTCTGAGAGACGGAGTGCATGGGTAATGCCACCATACCTGCAAAACACCGTAACTGTGTACTCTGCAAAACAGTGCCTTGAGAAAGTTCCCATGTTGCCAAGCATCAGGTGGCATATGCATTAAGGACACAATTCTATATATACTTAGACAGAAGAATGTCCTACAGCTCCAAGAATTCTCTAGTCAGCTAGCTAGCTTGGAGAGTCCTTGGATGATTGATTGTTGCAATTCTACCAGGCATGGAGGAGAAATTTAACTACTTCAGTCTCCCCTGTATTCCTTCACACCTATGCAAAACCCTGACAAAGCAGAGGAGCTGCACACAGGAATAAAGAGAGAGGAAGTCCCATTGCATTAGAAGACAACCACTGGTATGATGCTGACTTTAACTCAGTTTCTCCAGGGTGACCCAGAGTGTGAAGTTTGGTGAATGGGCTGCAGGCAACTCTGATGGGTATGCCAGGACCAGGGCACAGATGCATCAGGTTCAGAGGATCCGAAGCAAGAGGTATATTTGCAGAACAGTCCAGAGTGAAAACCAAGGAGACAATAGATTCAAGCAATACAGTCCAATAGTGCACAGTCCAAAGGCCCATGTTCTGGAGCTGGCAAGAAAGGTGGGGATGGGTACAGGTACCTGGGGAAACAGGGTCAGGCGGAAGACAAGGAAGACTGAGGCAGGAACAGCCTGGAGCAGAGCAGAAGGCAGGCTGGGGGCCAGGGGCACGCGAAATTCACCAGGACAGCTTGAGTCCCTGTGGCAAAGAGCAGTGGTGCAGGGGAGCCTTTTATGCTGGTCTCCAGGGCCAGCATACTTGCTCCTCAGCTGTTCCCTGTGAGCCCCTGCAAAGGAGTTCCTTGTTCTGAAGGCACTTGCAGGGTCTCTCAGGCTCAGACCCTGACTGGGGAAAATCCTTCTTGTGAAACATCAGAGAGGGTTTTTCCACTCTGAAAAGTAAATTCCGGCTTCAGAGAAGGAATTTTGGAGCACAGCATGGGAGGTAAGACTTAAATCCTCCTGTCTAGGCCTTCTGGCATCTCCGTAATCAATGAGCTCCCGTTCAGCTAATGCTATTTGCATTTTTAAATCATTGCAAGTTAATTGCAAAATGCCAAACATAGTTTGACTGTCATACTCATAGATACCAATAAGAAAGCTTGGACACTTTGACTAGGATATAAGTTTGCAAAAACTTACAAATTCTGTACCCCATTTGGCCAATACCATCCGGTAAAAATTCCTTTGCAAGTACTAGACTAATAGGCCCGTGTAGGAAATGCAGCAGAAAGGGCAGGATACTGAGTGAGGATTGTTCAAGAAGCCAGTATTCAGCATTCTTTTATTTTTCCCTTTTGTTTTGTACTGTCCTTCTGTGGCCTGTGCTCTTTAACTTTACTTAAGCTCTGAACTGTCTTGCAGTAGGAAGCCAAGTGGATTTGAACAAAAAAGTGAGACTGAAGCCATTAATTCAGGGCTTGTGTGTTAAGTACACAAAAGTGCATTAGTTAATTTGAGAGAGAGCGCGTGCTTAGTTAAGAACTAATTTAATCTCATGGGGTTATATTTTTTAACATCTCCCAAAAGTTCAGGGAAAAATGTGAAGCCTAATTCTTCACATTTGTCTGTTTTATTACATTGCCTCAGAAAACAAAAGTGTTTTCCCAACACAAAAAGTGCTAATTGACATATAAGCATTAAAAATACATGCATCTTATCAGGAAGCTTTAACATTAAAATGTACATTATGCTATTGTATATGAATGTTGGTGGCATTCACCATAGGAAAAAGGCATTATGCATGTGTGTGTGAGAGAGAAATGTGTGGGGGAGGCTTAGCTTAATTTCCCCCTTGAGATATGTATTTCTATGGACTATTAGAATGCCATGGCTTGAAAAAATAATACTCTGATAACATTCCCTATAATTCACTCTTACTTCTGAATAAATACGCCTGTTTGCAGCAAACTAGATGATAACAGAAGCAAATCTCTTAGCAGTGGCAGGAGTCAAATGGAACCTTTCACTGTCAGCCAACATCTGTTCCCAATAAACTCACTTGAACAGGTTGCCAACTAACAGGTGTTCTTAATCTCGCATTATAAAACCTCAGTGACAGCTGTCAATAATGAAGGTTTTCCTCTGATTTTCTTCCATGAGCAAGATGTTAAAACATTAGGAAGATACGTTTTCATTAAACCATGTCAATTAAATATGGTCAAAGCAAAAGGGTATTTAAAGAAACTAGCACCAAATGTTATTGGCTGAAGTGTGCAAATATATTGGTAACAAGCATATCATCCATGATTATTTACTGTGGAATCATCCTACCATGAAGGTCTTGAATAAATAGGCTGCTAATGCTTAAACAAATGACAGTTTAATTCTTTTCATTTGTCAAGTACTCCTTGTAATGGCTATTTTTAGAATCAGCTAGTACTGAAACAGGGAATTAGCTGACAACAGGTCTTTCATCTTAAACACAGCATTGCTGAATAATCAGTTTTTAAAAGGTAGTCTTTGAGGCCAGTTCGTATGCCTAAATCCACCACGCAACTGCATATAAACAGGGAAACATTCTTTTTGGCTCACTGAGATTGCATGAATTAGCATGTGTAAAATAAGTCCATTAGGCCCTGCAGTTTGGTTCATAGGCATGTATGTGCATTACTGAATGATGCATATCTCCCTTACAATAATAAAAACCTGCATCACAAGTTACAACTGAACAATTCAGATCCTTTTGGGAAATGTAAATTTGTGCAACTGCAAATGCATACAAGTACTAGAAAGGGGGAGAGCAGAAGATGGAACAAAGGGCACTTCACAATCCATGAAATGCAGACAGAACAAAATCATGTATCCCTAGTTGAGCTCCATGACGATGGGGGCTTCCAGAGTGTTGGTCTACTGGTGTCCCGAAATTTGGGCACTCCTAACCTAAAGGAAGACTCCCAAGTCTCAACACCAAGTTGCTGCACTAATACAAGAAAGAGATGCTATAACGTCCCCAAGTTATGAACAACCCATACTTATGAACAAATTGCCACAAAGCCTATTATTTTTTTTAAAAATGCTGTAGAAGAATTGCCATTACAAAAGAGAGAAAGGAAGAGAAAGAGGAGAGAAGGGGGGCCTTTGAAACATCACCACAGAGAGAGAAGAAGTGAAAGGGTAGAGAGGAGGCCTCCAAAGTATGCCTTCCTGCCCTGCCCATCCAGAAAGGGAAAGTTCTCCAGCATTCCCTGACTGCAAAGAGGAGACACATGAGTGGAAGGTAGGGATATTTGTGGGGGTCCCAGCTCTACAAGTACTTTAACTAAGTGACTAGAAGCATCTTTCACTGAGTGTTCAATAACAGTGGTTTAAAAAAAAAAACAGAATAGAGACAAACTCTTAACTAGTTTGTTGTCCCCAGCATAAGGGTCATACAACGGTCCTGTAGCTAACCTCTCAGGATGGTTTACAAGAATGCATAGAGCAAAACAATAATACAATGAAATATGACATAGGAACGATGATAAAAGAAGGTTAAAATTAATTTTAAAATAGCTTAAAACAGTAAAATAAAATAAGACCCAGCAAGAAGAAGAATCACCAGGATAATCCCCTCTGCCCTCCGGATAACCACAGAGATCTTTAAAGGCCTCTTCATAGAGGGCTGCTTTACCTGGCGCCAAAGATGTCAACTTTGGCACCAAGCAGGGTGCAGCAGGGAGGCTGTTCCAAAGACAGGGGGCTCCCACAGAGAAAGCTTGCCCCCAGTTGCCACCCTCTGAGCCCCTTGTGAAGTTGGCATTTGGAGGAAGGCCCCAAAGTTTGAGTGTAGCGTATTGCCTCTCTAAGTTCCGCCGTACAGGGCATGCATATATATTCCATTTGCTTCCTGTCAGGACTTTCTGCGCTCACTGGGGTCTCAGCAAGATCTGAACAAGTTGGCATTCACTCTGCTGCAGAATTGTTAAAGCTTAAGAACACTGTTTCATCTGTACACAAGCCAACAAAATACATGAAAAGGGTTTATAACTCAACAAAGATCTGTTTTCTTAGACACAAATGTACACTCCTTTAACCTCAGGTATGTTGCCTTGCCAAAGTGACATTTCTGTTTAAACCCATGAATCCAGTACAATTGGACATTTTAAAACTTGAACACTGAACAATGGTTGGATTTCTGTGGTCAATGATCTCACCATCAGCAATGGTATTACTTGTTTTCTAAACTATGAGGTACGGTGGTTAATATAATCATATTCACCATTTTCTATTGATGCTGAAGTTGAATTGCATATTATGAGAATTGCATATTATATTTTCCTCTAGAATGCTAACATAAAGGTGGGGTGAGAGAAATATGATGGGGGCGGTATAGAAATGTTTTAAATAAATGTGCAAACTGAATGGAAGAAGTGGATCACAACCACTCTGTGAGTTGCCCATTTTGCCCTGCAAAGTGTCATTCTTCCCTTTTTTAGTGAGCCCAGCTGGAAAAATTAATAGGATACATCACTTACAGGGGAGAATTAGTGAAACTGGGAAGGAATAAACTCACCCTTCCTGACAGTTGTCCATTGCAAAGGCACCCTGCCCCCAATATTTGCATTACCTCTTTAAATTCAGGTTTGAGAACATTTAATTCTTGCTTTGAATTTTTGCTCCCTGTACTGCAGTTTCTGTTTCTGGCATTTGCTGACACAGATACAGTTCAAAAGGTCTAGAATTCCAATGGACAACCCCTTGTACCAAAAGTTGACTTTGATTCCTGCCCCCGCCCACACTCTCTGAAAAGTTGGATCATACAGTAGGCTCTTTTTGCCTTGTAATCCTATCATGAAGAGCAAGATTAGCGTGAAACATTCTGAGTGTCAATGCCAAAGTACATCTGTCATCCATACCACAAATGTCAAAGAAAGGTCATGATATTATATAATATTTCACAATCAAGAGTCCAGGCAAATATACCATCAGAATACATAGACCTGCCAATTCTTCAGAAGTTTTTCAGTAGCTCAAAAGTGACATGTTGGTAAAGATGTATGAGGCTGGGCAAAAATAACAGAGAGAGAGAGAGATACAGCATCTTTCATACTGGCTGATAAGAGTTTCATTTGGCAGCACTCATAGAAACATACATGTGACTACTTGTTATTCCCCTTACATTATCTGATGAATATTATTTATTTATTATTTATTGTATTTGTATGCCACCCCATAGCCAGAAGGCCCTCTGGGTGGCTCACAGCACAATCATAAATAGTGATACAGAATAAAAAATTTAAAATACAGATAAAAATAAATGACAATAATAACTAAAACCATAAAACTTAATAGAGTAAAAATACAATAAAATACAACAGGAGGATATGTTAGCATGAACACTTTGAATTGGGCCCAGGCAGTAACAGGCAACCAATGCAATTGGCAGAGGACCAGTGTGATCTGTTCTCTAGAGTTGGTCCTTGTTAGTAACTGTGCTGCTCTGTTTTGGATTAACTGAGGTACCCGGACCATCTTCAAAGGCAGCCCCATGTAGAGTGCATTACAGTAACCCAGGCAAAAGGTTACCAGCACATGGACAACCATGGTGAGGCTCCACTCCTCCAAGTAGGAATGTAGCTGGAAAATCAGCCTAAGCTAACAGAAAGTGCTCCTGGCCACCAAGGCCACCTGAGAAACAAGTGAGGGCTCAGCGTCCAGGAGCACCTCCAAGCTATGAACCTTATCCTTTAGGGGGAGCACAACCCGATCCAGGATTAGTTGAAAATTTCCCGGTTGAACAAATGTCCTGCCCACCAACAGAACCTCCATCTTGTCTAGACTGAGCTTCAATTTATTGGCCCTCACCCAGTCCATTACCGAACCAAGGCACTGGTTCAGGACAGTCATCACCTCACCTGGGTTAGATGAAAATGAGAGGTAGAGCTCAGTGTCATCAGCATACTGAAGACTTCAGTCCATACCTTTGGATGACCCCACCCAGTGGTTTCATGTAGATGTTAAAGAGCATGGGGGGCAGAATGGAGCTGTATAGAACTCCATGGTGCAAATGGCATGGCACAGAGTGACAGTCCCCAGCTCTACCACCTGGAGGCAGTCAGCCAGGTAGGAGTGGAACCACTACAAAGCGGTGTCCGCAGCTCTCAGTCCATCCAGCCTCTCCAGAAGGATACCATGGTCAATCGTATCAAAAGCCACTGAGAGATCCAGGAGAATCAACAAGGTCACGCTCCGTCATCTCTCTCCTGGCATAGGTCATCCCACAGGGAGACCAAGGCAGTTTCCATTCTGAAGCCAGGCCTAAAGCTCAATTGAAATGGATCTAGATTGTCTGTTTCCTCCAAGAGTGCTTAGAGTTGCCTGGCTGCAGCCTGCTCAAGCACCTTGCCCAGGAAAGGAGTGTTGGCTATGGGTTGATAATTATTTATGTCTTCTGGATCCAGATGTGGCTTTTTAAGGAGTGGTGGAAGCACCACTGTCTTTAAAAGGGCAAGCACAACTCCCACTTTCACGTAGGCATTCACCACCTCCTGGATACAGTGAGGAGACCCCTCCTTCGATCTTTCGATTAGCCAAGGTGGGCTAATGAACAAGTTGTGGCATAGACATAACCCAGCACCTTGACCACATCCTCAGGTTGCAATAGCTGAAATTCATTCAGTAACATTGGCCCAGATGGCACACTGGATGTGTGGCACTGGACTAACTGTAGTGTCCACCTCAAGTTGAATTCGAGTGACTTTACCCTCAAAATGTTGCACAAACTTGTCACAGCAAGTGTCTGAGGGTTTGATGGTATTGCATCTTGGGCCAGAGTGTAAAGGACTATGAACCACACAAAAGATCTCCGCAAGATAACAACTCAAGGCTGCAATGGAGGTCTTTCTTTCCCCTTCACTGCTGGGGAATAGTCCTGACACTGGGCACTATGCCATGTTTGGTCAGATTCATTCCGAGTTTTCCTTCACCTGAGCTCTTGCTGTCATTCCTCTTGCTTCACTATATGCAGCTCTGGTGTGTACCAGGGAGCTGGGTGGGCTCCGCAAGAGAGGAGAGGGCACCTGGAAGAGATCATATCAACTGCCCAAGTCACCTCCTTATTCCACAGGGTGACCTGGGCATTGACCAGAGCACCAACCATGCCAGCAGGAAAATGCCCCAGATCCCTCTGGAAATCATCTGGGTCCATCAGACTCTGGGGACAGACCAACTTAAGGGTCCCCCAGCCCTCCCGAGGGGAAAGGGGGCCGAAAGTCCAAACCTTAGGAGGAAGTGATATGACCATGACAATGGGGTTGATGACAACCCCCCTACTATCAGATTGCCGTCTGCCCAGTTGCGAAGAACAGGAAGCATGTGACCTTTTGTATGTGTTGGGCTGGTGGCATATTGAGGCAGCCCCACGGCTGTCCTGGCAGCCGTAAAGTCCTGAGCTGCCCCAGACAATGCCGCCTCAACATGAATATTGAGGTCCCCCAAGACCATCGTCTCGGAGACTTCAATATAGGTCCAAGATGATCTCCGCCAGCTCCAGCAGGGAGTCTGCTGGGTAGTAGGGTGGGTGGTACACCAGCAGGATCCCTAATCTGTCTTGGTCACCAGTGCTAGGGATAAACACTTAAGGCCCGCACTTGACTTGTCCACCCAGAGACTCCATTGAAATGGGGGTGACATATAAATGCATAAATAAATAAATACTCCAGCGCCAGGTAAAGACCTTTTTATTTAACCATCATGTTAATAATTAAGGGTTTCAGATGTTTTTAAGATTTTTTTCTTCACAGTCACACTTTCCATCTTCTATCTTCCCTTTGTTCCCTCCTTTTCTTTTTAGTTTATGAGGTTCAGTTTTATACGGTTTTAATAATCGTGGTTTTCTTTATTATTGTACTGTTTCAATTTTATGCTATATAAGACATCCTGAGCACTTGTCGGAAGGACGGAATACAAATGTTTGTAATAAATAAATAAATATTATAATCATTTTTGGAGCAAGAAGCTCCTTAATCTTTCATTCCTCTATAGCCATAAAGAAGTGAGAAGGACTCCAGAGTACATTCCTATTCATTCATTCATTCAAGAAAATATATCACCTGCCCTTCAACTGAAGTTACAGTATCTAACTATATTGTATGATACATAGTAGCCAGTTAATTCTCTTTGTTTTTTACTCAAAAGTGTGCTTGCTTGCCTAAATTTACCTGAATATGCTATGCTATGGGGCTAACAGAAATGTAGGTTGCTTCTAGTATGTTAGGAAATGGCACATTCGGATTCTGCTTTAAAGAAGCAGACAATTCATGCAAGTGATAAGGTATTGAAAAGTGGAATCAGTGACAGTGACCAGAAAGTTTATATTTTAAGCACATAGCCTATTTTTCCTCCTCTATGGAAAGAACACAACAGATCACATCACTTGTTCTTGCTGCAGATTTGGATTAGTTTGAAGCAAGTTGTTTCTTTCTAGTTCTGTGCACAGATGCAGACCAGACTATTATTAAGTCATCTTTAGCGAGTCTGAAAAGCATTTTCCCATGTTTGCTTGCAGTGGTTTGGTGGTCACTGTTGTTTAGATTTCAAAGTATGCCCTATTTTTAGTTACAACATTTTGGACTTTACAAGCACCTTTACCTATTAAGCATGTTACTAACCAGACAGTTCTCGGTCTGGGCTCAAACTAAAAAATTGTCTATAGAGCACCACAAAAGTATTAACGCAGTCAACAGAAATTTATATAAGTGTATGCAAATTATGACTTTTCAAAACTTAGCTGCAGCCAGAAGACTTGTATAACCAATGTGGTCCATGGTGCTGAATATACCCCTTTTAATGCACCAGAAGCAAAATCAGTTTTATATGCATATGCATATATAGCCAAAATGTGGGAATGTGACCTCATGTTTCAAGCAACTAAGAAACACTTATGCTTTGAAGCAGACCTGATAGTTTGGATAGTCCATCCATACAGGTGCCCCACTGAAAGTAAAGACAGAGGCACAGAATTTAGCAATACCCAGGTTACACATGAGAAGGAAGGTCAGTTTTCTATAAGAAACTAATGGAAACTAATTAGAATTTTTTTTTTTTTTTGGTAGACCACTATTGTGGGGTAGATAGTTTCCTTTTGTTTTTTGTTTTTAATCCTGTTTAGTCCTCTGTATGAGTTTCAGCCCTGTCAACTCTAAACTGATTGGTACAGGTCCAACCTTATATATTACCCTCCAAAACAAGGATGCTGCTAAAGACTAATGCTACTCCTGGAATACAGCAATACCCTGAAAACTCTGTTATCAAAAGACAATGCTGTAAGTGAAGTGCTTGTATGAATAAAGCCTCTTTTCCCTGTACCCTCTTTTTAATTTGGAAAAGGCAATGGAGTTTCATGAAGCACACTTATCTCTAGATAAATGGAATTACTTGTACAGTGATGGTAAAAGGTAAAGCATTCAGAAACCCAGAAGATTATGTTACAAAAAACAAGTCAGCAGAAGTTTTCTACTTACCAGGTTTGAGAATATTTGACTGGCTATTAGAACAAAAGAGGGTGTGAGGATAAGAGGACTAACTAATACCTACATGCTGGAAAAATTAAGAAAGAGGTCAGAGATAAGATATATGGGATGAAAGAATGAGAATTGCATCCAGCTTAAAGTGAAAGAAGTTCATGGACTTTGAACTAAAAATTCCCAAATTCTCTGCATGCCAGTGTGTGAAAGAACTGTGTGTATGTCAGAAGAAATAAGTTGGATAAATAATTAAAAAGTTCCTGTGAGGCCAAAGTAAACCATGTGCAGATGAGACGTGTCTGTAAAATTTACTATTTGAGAGGCATAAAAGTAACTTACACAGGAAGCATAGAAGATAATAATTTTTTAATATTTAGCATTGGTATTTAGATTTAATGTTTCATTAATTTCATTTTTATAATGCTTAATAGCCAGAACTCTCTGGGAAGTTCACAGCAATGCACAAAGCATAAAATAAGATAAAATAATAAAACACAGCATGAAATTTCAACATACAATATTTAAAAGAGTTTCATTTTTTTAAAGGTAGACTGGCTAGAACAGCTGTCCTACAACTTGCATAAGCCTCTGGAAGTGGGGGACAGTTTCAACGTGGCACTAAAAAGATGTGAGTGTGGATAACAGTGTGCAGATCACAAATGGGTTGCCACCCTCTGTACTTCCCTTGAGGCAGCACTCAGAGAAAGGCTTCAGATACAGACTGTAGTGTCAGAGTAGACTCAGAGCAATAGTTGCATCAGGTATTGCAATCCCAACTGTGCCGCACTGTACAGGTTAAAACCAGCACCTTGAATCAGGCTCAGAAGCACTGCACAGTGAGTTTAAGAGGGACACAATTGGTGTTGCGTGTTCAGACCTTCTAGCCCCTGTTAATAATCTGGCTGCTGCATTTTGCTGAATACTTTTCAAGATCGGTACCATGTAGAGTGTATTACAGTAGTCTAACTTGGAGAACAGAGATGATAGAAAACAGACTATCTCTGTCCAGAGGGGGGCATACATGGGTCTCCAGCTGAAACTGGTAGAAAGCATTCTGTGCCACTAAGGCCAGCTGAACCTCAAGTGGCAAAGGTGGCTCTAGAAGAACACCAACTTGCAAACCTGCTCCTTCAGGGAGGGTGCAACAGGTTGTGCTCTCCAACCCCTCAAAAGAACCACCAGAATAAGATACTAAATGCATCTTACTTTAGTCCAGTAGCGGGAAAAAATAGGGACTGCAGGTGGCGCAGTGGTTTAAACTGCTGTGCTGCTGGGCTGGTTGATCGAAAGGTCGCCGGTTCGAATCTGCACAACGGGGTGAGTTCCTGTTGCTCCATCCCAGCTCCTGCCAACCTTGCATTTCGAAAGCATGCAAAAGCAAGTAGAGAAAAAGGTACCACTTTGGTGGGAAGGTAACAGTGTTCTGTGCACTTCGGTGTTTAGTCATGCCAGCCACACGACCACGGAGAGTGTCTGCGGACAAACGCTGGCTCCCTCGGCTAGGAAACGGAGACGAGCACCACCCCCTAGAGTCAGGCATGACTGGACTTAATGTCAAGGGGAAACCTTTACCTTTACTAGGGAAAAAAATCACAGGCAGTTGTCTGGAAACATTGAATCTGTAACTGAATTTCAGAAAACAAACACTCATTGTCATTGCTCTCTTCTGAAGAGAGATAGTTTTCCCCTTTAAGCTTTTTGACTTGCACATATGCTCCTTTACTAGCTTTGCCAGTAATGGCTACATGGGATATTCTTTTTCAAAAGATAAATACACACGGGATACATTATGATGTCCATAAAAGGCCATGCTCTGTGAGTTTCAAAGGTTTGCAATATTTGCAGTCAGTGTCATGCTGAAAAACAGAATTACTTGAGGAGGCGGCGGCAGCGGCAGCATGACTTCCTGTACACAAAATATGACATCCAGATTTTTAGAGATGTCTCAACTCCTGTTTTGTTAAAATGAACTGCAACCCATTTCCATGTATTCATTTATGAAATATTTTAGGCTACATTGAAATAGTGGGTGTATCTAGTGGTGGAGGTACGTGCTTTCCAGACAAAGGTTTTTAATGTGCAACGACAACACACACTTCTTCACACACTTTTACTGAGGGACAGAGTATCTGGATGACTTCATATACCAACTGTACTCCTGCATTTTCCTGCTATTGCTTCTATCATTTTTTCTTATTGCTGAAAATCTGTAAGGGAGAAAAAGAGCTAAATAACCTCTTTCCAGGTACAGTTATAAAGATGTATAATTGAGGCAGAGATGGGGGGGGGGTTGCCCCAAAGGAGGCAGGAATGAAATGGGAGGGGTGCCTCTGCTTTCCCTGTTGTTTGCTATGTATTTCCACTTTCAGATCCATTCCAAATGCTTCACTGCAAGTTATTTCTCCACATCTACTGCCTCTCAGCTTTAATTGTTTCCTGAAATGAGGTTTCTTCAACCCACACACTTCAATTAGATATTAAATTAGTAGATTACATTGGAAACAGTCATACTCATTTCCAAGCACAGATGTGTATGTTCTGGCTCTAATCTTGCATGGTTGCAAAGCCCTGTGCTGAGTAAACAAGTGTCAGTTAGTTCCAGCTGCAATCCTTTAGCTCTGTAGTGCAGGCACAGCTGAGGTGGGGCACTGAAGTTTGCTACTGTAAAAGAGCAAAATTAACAAGCAGGGAAACACCAAGCCAGCAGATTTTCTAGCTGGAGTGTGACACTGACTAGACTGGAGAGTAGGCATTCTTAC
Organism: Varanus komodoensis; assembly: GCF_004798865.1. Lineage (NCBI taxonomy): Eukaryota > Metazoa > Chordata > Lepidosauria > Squamata > Varanidae > Varanus > Varanus komodoensis. Next base: position 15,522,010 of record NW_025335550.1, on the reverse strand, counting down.
TGAAAGTGATAGATTTCTAGCCCAGGGAAGAAGGAGATTTAGCTGTGATTCTTTTGCCCTGGGTTCATCTTTAAAAATAGCCTTTAACCCTCTTGTTTAAAAAATAAGAAGGCTTTTATAGTGTTTGCAACTATGCTGCTCCAAAAACTGTAATATTCTTCACATACACATCCAAGACAGGGAACTAAAATAGTACTCAGATGCATATGTGCATCAAAATCTTTATTTTTAAAAAATGTTATTCTTTAAAATACAAAGTACAAAAATTACATAATAAAGAAAAAACACACTCAGTACATAAAATAAAGTTTAAAAAACAAAAACAAAAAATCACCCTTAGTGCATCTTACATGGCTGCTTTTTTTCCCTACTCTTTCCAAGATACCCCCTTCCATCCAAAATTGCAATATATCCTTTGAGGGTTTATTATTTTCCCCATTTATTAACACATATTCAGCAAACATATCTCATATATTATAAAAATCGTTCTTCTTTACCAATCCTTTTTTCACCTTTATCTCGCATGTCCACTTGTCATTAACAGTTATATTCTAAACTTCTTTATACCATTCAATTAATCGGAAATCCCTTTTCTCCTTCCAATTCTTTGCTATTAACAATTTTGCTGTGGATAGTGCATCAAAATATCAAGAAAAGGGACTGGAGTTGTTACTGGCAGAAGCTAAGAGTGGAGGTGTAGAATTATCATCTTCTGCTAATCTCTTACTTGGGCAATCTCTTCACTCAGTTCATTCCTGCCATAACCACCATGACCACTTTGAAGGGAATGGCCCCCAGCAGGCACAGCAGTTCCAGGGTTCTTCAGCCTCCAGGTGGTAGTTTCAATTTCAATTTGGGATTTGATTTGCTAAAACAGCAGGCGGGAACAAAAAGGAACAAGATGGCATCCAGTATTTTTGGAACTCCAGAAGAAAATTCACCTTCCTGAGCCAGATCAACAGCCAGGTCCAGTGATGTCAGTGAAAGTTCTGAAGTGCTTGGGACACAAAGGACAGACTCTCCTGATCCAAACTCTGGTGATTATGTAGATCCAAAGGAAAGGGAAGGTGAGGCTCCTGAAAACAAAGCGGTTGAAACAGAAGCTGCTTCAGGCCCAAGTGAAGATAAACCCACGCCAGTGGCACCTGTTCCTAGACTGGGAGCACCAGCGCCAGCCAGGAGAAAGCCACCTGGTGGGAAGTCCAGCCTACTCCTCAGTTAAACTTTATCTTCCTTTTGCTCCTTCTAACTACTTGGAACTCATGTGTGTTATCTTTTTCTTCCATGCTTATGAACTACACAGCGTGAGCCTAACTTTACTTCTCAAACTATCATTAAAAGAAGCACTTTATGTAGTGTGTGTCAGGAAAAGGTACGATGATGACCAATGAGAGGGAAAGGAATAACACGGCCCATTGAGCTATGTCATGCTCATTATGTGGATGGAACATGTTGACCTTCATGACAACCCATGATTTCTTTTTAGGTTGAAATGTTGTGTTGTCTTCCTCGGTAACTCAGAGGGTGATTTGTTGCACATCATGCCAAGCAACCCAGGAACCATTGTTCTCTAGACCAGATGAAGGCAGATGGGCTGCTCCATGATTGGTCCACTTAACAGTATGTTAGCTTTATTTCTTCAAAAGATAAAGAAAAAAATAAGAACAGGGGTTGAACTAGTTGACCTCTGAGGCTCTTCCAACTGTTATCATTATATGAACAGCTCTGTTACATAGCTCTATCACTTTCTAAAGGCAGCCAGACAGCTGCTAGAATAGTCTTCCCACAGCTTCCTCCAAAATCATGTATAGAATACTACATTTTTAAAAAGAAAAGAGAAAATGAGCTAAGCAGTATGATACCTCCTATTGTAAGGCTATCTTCTTCTATTCATTCCCATATGAATAACAAATTAATTGCATATTGTGCTGTTGGCAACTTCGTTTTGCAGTCATCCATGTTTGTTTGACTATCCAAATAAAAACACAACTGATTCTGATAATGGCATGAAAAACAGCAATATCGGTTTTCTTGGTTGCAATTTGCTAAAGTGCAGTTCATTGACAAGTAGTAGTAGTTCCCCTGTACTCCTCACTAGTCAGACCTCATCTGGAATACTGTGTCCAGTTCTGGGCACCAAGATTTAAGAAAAATGCAGAAAAATTAGAAAGGATCCAGGGTTTGGAAACACTGCCCTACGACGACAGACTGAGAGAACTGGGCATGTTCAGCCTTGAGAAGAGAAGACTGAGGGGTGACATATATCCCTCTATAAGTACCTCAAAGGCTGTCACAAGGAAGAAGGACAAGATATCGTCTCACTCATCCCAGAGTGTAGGACATGGAATAGTCAACTCCATGTTGCAACAACACAGATTCAGGCTGGACATCAGGAAAAGCTTCCTCACTATCAGAACAATAGGACAGTGGAACCAGCTGCCTAGAGAGGTGGTGGGCTCTCCCACACTAGACACATTCAGAAGGAAACTAGACAGCCATCTGAGTGGGATGGTGTCCTGCAACAGCAGGTGGTTGGACTTAATGGCCTTCATGCCCTCATCCAACTTACTATTCTAAGATTAAATACAGCGAAATACAACCATATTCTACTGTATGTGCTTGAACTGTGATCTACTGTATTATTTGCCAGTGATTAAGCAAAAAAACCCACTGATTTATGCATGCATGCACACAGAGCTAGGTCCCTGTCATCAGTATAGCCAACCTTTCTGGAAGGAAAACTTTATAATTAGCCAGAATAGCCAGAAAGGGCCAGCCCAGGACATTTTGCTGCCTGATGTAAAGGACGAGATGACTCCTGCATTCCATGTACATCAACTGACCAGGATTGCCAAAGCCTCCTTTAGAGGACACAAGCAGAATGCATGGTGTCCACACCTCTGTCCTTCAACACGTCATCACTGGTTCCTGCATCTTCAATTCTGCTGACTGATATAGCCACCTTACTCTATCCAATACCAGGGCTGTTCATTGTGACAGGGACTGGGACATTCTTAACCAGACAAGGAAATTCTTAAGTCCCCAAACATTAATCTGTTAATTCCATCTGTATTCTCAAGGGCTCTTATGGAACTGAAAATAAAAGTGTGGATTGTCTCCATCTGTATAGCCAAGCAGTCAAAAAAGCTTAGGAGATCAATCACTTTGCTTGAGGAAACAATGCTTTTACAGCAGAATGAAAGAAAAGAAACTTTCTGTAAATTGAAATGTTATTGTAATCAATAAAGCATATCTTCATCAATATGCCCAGTGCAAAGGAAACTGTACTATCAAAAACATGGATTAGATGAGACTGCCACTAAAATGGTACCAACATAATTGGTTAATAGTGGTGTTACCAGGGATATTCTGAAAATCATTTCTGACTGAACTATCACAGCAAGTCATTTACTAAATTAGTCCCCATGCTTATCTATTGGGGATGCAGGTGGCGCAGTGGTTTAAACTGCTGTGCTGCTGGGCTGGTTGATCGAAAGGTCGCCAGTTCGAATCTGCACAACGGGGTGAGTTCCCGTTGCTCCGTCCCAGCTCCTGCCAGCCTTGCAGTTCGAAAGCATGCAAATGCAAGTAGATAAAAAGGTACCACTTCAGTGGGAAGGTAACAGCATTCCGTGCACTTCGGTGTTTAGTCATGCCGGCCACATGGCCATGGAGACTGTCTGTGGACAAACTCTGGCTCCCTCAACTAGAAAACAGAGATGAGCACTGCCCCCTAGAGTCAGACACAATTGGACTTAATGTCAAGGGGAAACCTTTACCTTTTTTACTTTTATTACACTTATATTCTGCCTTTCAAGGAATTCAAGGAAGTTTACATAATTCTCCTCCTCCTCTCCATCTTATCCTCAGAACAACAACCCTATGAGGTAGGTTGCGCTGAGAGTCTGTGACTGGCACAAAGTCTCCCAATGAGCTGCATGGCTGAGTGGGAACTAGGACCCAGATCGTCTGAGTCCCAGTCCTGCACTCTTAACCACTACACCACACTGGCTCTTATTTGGTGATTGTTTCCCTGAATCTGACAACTCTTAGTGAATAATATTCAGGGGAGGCTGGTGGCTAGTTTGAGTGGTACAGCAGGGGGAAGCCATGAGCAACAGAGCCAGGGAGTGACAAGCGGCGGGTGGGGGGGTCGTCACAGGGGTGGAGCAATTTTTGAATTCCTTACAGTCAACAACTGACACCACAGAAGGAGCAAATTGAGGCACAAAATGTGCAAAGGTGGAGAGAGTAATTACACAGCGACAAAAAGTATTCCTTTGAACCCATATTTTCATATTCCAGCAACAATTCATTCCACAGAGAATCAAGTTACTCTAAAATTATTAGTGGGGAGCTATCCACACAGAAAAGTGAGACTTTGAAATACAGGACCACATTGAAAAAGCTTAAATACTTTTGTATATTGTAAAGAATCCAGCAGAGCAGGCCTACTCAGAAGCAGCACAGTACAACATTCCTATGCATATTTTATAAGAAGTAAGGATTCAGTTGGGAGAAAGTATGATCATCCCTTTACAGGTAACACTAATTCCAATAACAAGTGCACCCCTTGAGAAAGTCCCTGGAACAAAAGGACACAAACAAAGCCCCCTTTCACATACACTAAGAGCAAACCATAATAACAAGAGAGATCATGATGATAACAATCATGATAATAATTAAAACAAGGCAATGTTTTCAGTGGCTAACAGAAAAGCAGCTCTTGGACACACTCAAATCCCAGCCTATATACACAGATCCCTAGCCAGAGTACATGCAACACCACATACGCAGTCCTTCAAGATATAAAAAAAACAACCTACTTCTGGAGCTCTTGCTCTTTCTCTGACCACCGCCATAAGGAAGGCACACAGGATGTACCTGCATTGCCTGCTGGGCACCTCAGCTTCACTAAGACAACTCCTTTCCTTGTGGAAGAAGGCCCTGGAGTGGCAGGAATGCTCTGAGCACATGCAGAAGTTGGCACATGCTCAATTGCAAATCTGAAGTTCCTGCACTTCCAGAGGTGCACCTGTGGTAGCTCAGCAGCAGCTGCCAATTATGACAAAGAAAGAAACTTCATTTGAAAAGGTACAGCAGGAGAGAGTGGGGGGAGCAGTGGAGAAACAGCACCCAGATCACTCTCTAATTGCAGCTGCCTGATATTAAAAATAATAATAATAATAACAGCAGCAAACCTGAAATCAGAAGGGACAATATTCAGAAACCATTGAAAGAACATTTCAGCATCTCAGGCCACCTGCTCACCTGAAAGTAGTCTTTGCTGACAAGGTCATTCAAGGTAGACCTCAGAATAGAACTGAGGAATTACATTCATCAAGAAGTTCTATTCCTTAACATCTCAATTGGATCAAGATATGGTTTACAAACATAAGAAGAGATATGCTAGATCAGACCAGTGGTCCAGCTAGTCCAGCATTCTGTTTATGCAGAGGTGAGCCAGCTGCCCACAGGATCCCACAAGCAGGTGGTTCCTATGAGTGCAAAAGCCCCCTCCTGCTCAAGTTCCCTGGCAACTAGTATCCACAGACACACTGTCTCTGATACTGGAAGTTACAGAGAGTCATCAGGACTACTAGCCATTGATAAAATTTGTCTGATTCTCTTTTAAAGTCACCCAAATTGGTGGCCATCATAGCTTCTCATGGAAGTGAATTCTATAGTTTAACCATGCACTGTGTGAGGAAGTACTTCCTTTTATCTGTCCTAAATCTCCCACCAATCAGCATCATGGGATGACTCTGGGTTCTAGTATTATGGAAGAAGGAAAAATGACTCCCTTTCCACTTTCTCCATAGCATGCATAATTCTGTACACCTCTCTCACATCTTCTCTTACACACCTTTTTGCTAAGCTAAACCGGCTAGTCACACCCTCAAAGGCCCGCTGTGACGACTTTGCCAGGCATTTCAGGGAGAAAATCGCTCAGATTCGTCACGAGCTGGACTCCACTAATGAATCAGAGGTCTCTGGGGAGACGCCAATGCTACCATCTGGTCCAAAATTATTGGAGGAATTTCAATTATTGAGGCCCGATGATGTGGACAAGGTGCTTGGACGAGTACGTCCCACCACTTGCCTATTGGATCCTTGCCCGTCTTGGTTAATAAATAACTCCAAGCACAGGATTGGGACCTGGATCTTGGAAGTGGTTAACGCTTCTCTGTGGGAGGGTAGAGTGCCTGCCCCTTTAAAGGAGGCGGTAATACGACCAGTCCTGAAGAAAGCGTCACTGGATCCAGAGATGGCCACTAACTATAGACCTGTGGCCAACATCCCGTTTCTGGGCAAGATGTTGGAGCAAGTGGTGGCGGGACAACTCCAAGCACTCTTGGATGAAACTGATTATCTGGATCCTTTTCAGTCTGGCTTCAGACCCGGGTACAGTACTGAATCTGCCTTGGTCGCCCTGTACGATGACCTGTGCAGGGAGAGAGACAGGGGGAGTGTGTCCCTGTTGGTTCTTCTGGACCTCTCGGCGGCTTTCGATACCATCGACCATGGTATCCTTCTGGATAGGCTAGCGGGATTGGGGGTTGGAGGCACTGCTTTGCAGTGGTTCCGCTCCTATCTCAACGGTCGATTCCAGAAGGTAGTGCTGGGGGACCATGTCTCTGCGCCATGGCAGCTATGCCATGGAGTACCACAGGGCTCCATCCTATCCCCTCTGCTATTTAACATCTATATGAAACCGCTGGGAGAGGTCATCAGGAGGTGTGGGCTGAGGAATCATCAATACGCTGATGATACCCGGCTCTACCTCTCATTTTCCACTAATCCAGGTGAGGCAGTGGCTGCGCTGAACCGGTGCTTGGCCGAGGTAATGGAATGGATGTGGGCCAATAAACTGAAACTCAACCCAGACAAGACGGAGATCCTGTTGGTTGGCGGATCGGGCTTCGGAGAGGGTGGATTTGACCTGGTCCTGAATGGTGCAACACTCCCTCTTAGGGACAAGGTCTGCAGCTTAGGAGTACTCCTCGACCCGGAGCTTTCATTGGAAGCTCAGGTGACAGCGGTGGCGAGGAGCGCCTTCCTTCAGCTTCGGCTGATTAATCAGCTGCGCCCCTACCTGGAGTACGACTGCCTGGCGACGGTGACACACGTGCTGGTGACTTCCCGCCTAGACTTCTGTAACGCGCTTTACGTGGGGCTTCCCCTGAAGACAGTCCGAACACTTCAATTGGTGCAAAATAGAGCTGCCAGGTTGCTGACGGGGACGGGGCGTTATGCTCACATGACTCCAGTCCTCCGTCAGCTTCACTGGCTTCCCATTGAAGCCCGGGCCCAATTCAAAGTGTTGATTATGACCTATAAAGCCCTAAACAGCTTGGGTCCTGGCTACCTGAACGAGCGCTTACGTCCGTATATGCCCGACCGCCGTTTGAGATCTGCGGGAGAGTCCCTTCTCCGGGAACCCTCCAGGAAAGAAATTAGGAGAGTAAGTACTCGGAGGAGGGCTTTCTCTGCAGTGGCGCCCAACTTATGGAATTCACTCCCCAAAGAGGTCTGCCTGGCACCGTCGTTATTTTTATTTAAACATCATTTTAATTGTTAAAATATATGATCTGGCCAGGGCAACTTTCTTCTTCCTTCTCCTTTCTCCTCCTATATTATTTATTTACTTATTTTATACTGATAATTTTAATTTTATATTATTATGTTCGTAACTCAGTGTATTTTTTGTATTTTTGTATTTAATGGTAATTTATTATGTTTTATTGTATTTCAATGTATTTTATTGTGTTGTAAGCCGCCCCGAGGCTTCGGTAAGGGGCGGCATAGAAATGTTATAATAATAATAATAATAATAATAATAATAATAATAATAATAATAATAAACCAACATTTTAGCTTTTGTAATCATTTCAGCTTTCCTCACAGAAGAGTTGCTCCAGCCCCTTGATCTTTTCAGTTGCCCTTTTCTGCACTTTTCCCAACTCTACATTATCCATTTTGAAATCCGAAGACCAGAACTGCACACAATATTTTATGTGCACTCATATCATAGATGTGTATAGGGCAGTACGATATTGGCAGTTTTATTTTCATTTTGTTCCTAACCATGCCTAACATGGAGTTTGGCTTTTCCACAGCAACAGTTCACTGTAAGCCACAAGCCAAATCTCCACTAGCTCAGATCCCATCAGCTTATATTTGAAGTTGGGATTTTTTTGCCAAACTGCTCACTACTTTACACTTGCTTACACTGAACTGCATTTGTCATTTTGATGGTTGTTGCTGGACACCTTGGAGAGAGCCTTCTGGAGTGCCTCACAATCCCTAAACAGGTTGGTGTCATCAGCAAACTTGGCCGCTTCACTATTTACTTCTAGCTCCCAATCATTTATGAACAGGTTGAAAAGCATTGGCTCTAAATCAGCTCCCTGTGGGATCCCACCATTTACATCCCTCCATAGGGAGAATTTACCATTTAGATCTTAACTTTTCTCCCATGAATGAAACAGTTCACATTCACAAAACAGGGTTGCATCCTGTGCATGCATGTACACATACACATAGACACACACACCAAAAACCATTCCTGTATTTTGGCAGAACCTTGAGAATAGAGTGGGATGCTAAGCAAAGAGCTGTGAGTGGGTGGGAGGGCTGGTGTAAGCACCTCCCCATTCACCCATTAAATCCAATCCTTTTTTCCTCCTATGCCATCATAGACCTTAAATGTACTTTCAAATGTTAAGATGTTTGATCTGGTATCAGTTACTGCTGTTGTGAATGGTCACTGTGTTTATCATATACACACATATGCTTTAATGTAATGGCCACTTGTAGTATTTTTTGCATTTCATTACCAAACAACATCACTGTTTACATTACTCTACCTCTCCATGCACACACCCCCACACACACACACACACACGAATGAGGAAAACACTTTATCCATCTCATGACCATGCAAGAAGACTATCACACTTCCAGTTGGAAACTTCTATGTGACTAAATCAGAAAATGTATAACAATAAACACATATAGGGCTACTTTGCATGCAAACATGTGTCTGACTTCTACCTCCTATGCATGTCTACTCAGAAGTATGTCCCACTAAATGCAATGTAGCTTGTTCACATTTAAATAGGTACATAGGTATATATATACCTAAATAGGTATCTATAAATAGGTATATTACAGCCCTAGACATTAACTGTGACAACAAAGTGTTTACCCAAATATCTACAAAAATGATTATTACTGTTGATATCTGAATTACAGAAGGAGAGAGAAAACTGGTTAGAAAGCTCTGAATACGAGCTAGAAAGCAAAGCATGATGCTGGTGTTTGGGTTTTTAAAAGACTGAACTGGGCAGATCCTCAGGGAATTCAGCAGAGGGGAATCATTGGGCTCTCTCCTGGATTCTGAGGTTACATGCTATAACTACTTAATCTAGACTAAGTAACTGGACAAACAAGGAAGCTTCATGACTGCTGAAGACCAACAGGTGGTTCCAGATAGTCAGTGCTTTTTTTGTAAGAAAAAAGATGCCGGAACTCACATCTTGTTAATCTTTTATTTAAAAAATTAGGGTTGTGTAATGAAACATAACGGTTGCTGCCCGCAGTAAGCACTCAGCACTTGACCACACGACCAATCACAAGCCAAGCAGCACCACAAGCCAAGCAGCACCATCACAACCAGTGTGGACAAAGTACACATGCATCGGACTCGTCACACAAGCAGCCCACATGCACCGTTTTAATGATTTTGCTGCCGACCTGCTACGCTCAACAGGGCGATTCAAATCCACGTGGACCAAACATCAACTTTTCAAAAGGTACTTTTAAAACTTGGAAAATCCGTCGAAAAAAGGTGCTGGAACGCCGTTCCAGTGCGTTCTATGACGAAAAAAAAAGCACTGCAGATATTACTCCCAGAATTTGAATATGGCTGGTTTACTATACTAATTCTACTGGTCTATTTAGGCATTGAATAAATGGCCTGGTTCAGTGCAGTGTTCTTCTACTAGCAACTACATGAGGAGGCATCAATGTATTATTTTTGTATGCACACTCCTCTTGATTTCTAAAATATTTCAGAAGAAATAATGTACCAAGATTATATTAAATTCTCCATTATTATGATAACAAAATAAGGCTGCCATACTAGTTGATGAAACAGTTACAGCAAATATAGTGCAATCCTGTACATATCTACTCCAGAGTAAGCTACCGAGTCCACTGGGAATAACTTCAGCTACAATATAGAACCTTAAAAGCCTATTGATCAGCTAAATCATTTCCTCCAATTAATCAGGCTGCAGGAGTGTGACACTTACGTATGTTTGCATTATTTTAATACCAGAATTTAGCAAAAAATTGGGACCTTAGCATAACCTTAAAATAGATACTTCTTTTGTCTCTTCTGTACACACTCTACTGTAATGATGTCTCCCAAAACATGTGTGCATATTATCTGTTAAAGAAAATAACTCTATTTTCTAATTCTATTAATATGCAAATATTTAAGGCACTAATACATTAATCAAATGAACTTAAACATATTTACTTGTATGGCAACCCTTAATAAATAATAAACTTACCAACATTATGGCTATATTTGTTGAGATCTTTATCCCTACAAAGAAATAAATTCCAAAGTCACCCATAAGATCAAGGAAAATCAAACCTAGACTTGTTCCAGCAGTCCTTTCCCTTTTCAAATCCACTTCTTTCAAATTTGTTTATTTGGCATTTCAAGTAATCAAAACATTTAATGTATATTTCCTTCTTTGTTTTTTATTTATTAACTACCTTAATACAATACCAAAAAGCATCAATAACATTGAAAGGATTAAAAAGGGAAAAACTTAAAATACAAATAAATTGAATCATATAAATCAAAGTAATTAACAATTGTTATATAAATTGTGCTTAATATATATTTCCTTAGTACACTTCACACCAGTGTTGCCAACCAAATAGACCAAGTCTCTCTCTCTCTCTCTCTCTCTCTCTCTCTCTCTCTCTCTCTCTCTCTCTCTCTCTCACACACACACACACACACACACACACACACACACACACACGGAGTAGATAGAGAACTGAACCTGAACAAATCATAGCTTGGGTCTAACTGGAAGTTAAATTTCAACTGGAGTTTCCCAAGTTCACACTGTTTGCTACAACAGCAAAGCTCTCTAGTAAGTTCAGCTTTTCCTTTTTGATCTCCTCAACCATGGCAGTGTCAAATCATGTGTTTGCAGCTGTGTGGTCTTTACTAGATACATTTGTCAAACAGACAAGTTAAATAATGGGTCAATTTTTCTCACCTGGTACTTGCTAGTGCAAGCGCGTTGTACTGTATCTTTTGCAGTGCCATGCTAGAAGTAAGACTTGTAATATGCATGCATTAGAATAGTGGTGGGAGGGAAACAGCAGATACATCAATTGAAGGTACTCAATTTGTCTTTGTCAAGAATCCAACATCTGCTCCAAGTTTAAAATGTTAAAATAGCAAATTACCCATCATCCTATGATTGGCTGATGGCTTTTCTCGTCAGGCAGCACCATGGTTCAATTCCATTCCACCCTCAACAAATACTGGAAAGGAATGTACATCAATATTCATTTACAGGGCTATTGACAGTACTCTATCACCCCCAAACCTTCTTCACATGTTTTTCCTTGGGGAGCTGTCTAGATAGTCTCCATCTGTGACTTGCTCTCCATTACTTCAGCCTCCAAAGTCCAAATACAAGCTCCATATGTTCCTTCTGGGCCAATAGTTCCTCTGGCATTCATCATATCTGTCATACTAAGCTCTGCTTCAAGTCTTTGAAGGATCAATAAGAGCTCTTTCAACTGCCACATGTGTGATAGGCATTTCCAGAGTCAACTTCATTCCAGAGTCAACTTCATTCTTTGGAACAAAGTGCACAACACTCATCTTGCGTACACTGCTCACTGTAAATAGTTGAGTAGCTAGTTCTTCCTCTCAGAACTTGTTTAATTGGCCCCTTATCCTGAGACAATAGGTCTTGGACTCTGCTTTTAGCTAGACAGTACTAGGTCTTGAGAAAATTGCTCAGAAAGGGGATTTTCCAAAATATTCTAAAACAAAAAGCCCAATGGTCAAAGGGTGGGAAAAATGCACAAATATGCCATTTTCTGAATGGACTTTCCTGTTCTGTAATGGCACACTGGACACGTTGACACTGATTTCCTGTTTATGTAGAAATATTTCACTTCCCCTGTGCACAAGACAGTATTTTCAAAACACATCTTCAGTTACTATGTTGTCCATAATGAGCAACTTGAATAGGCAAAATATGACCTCCCAAAGAGAAATAGAAATACAATTAAAATATTTCACAAATTAGAACAGGATTTAGAAGACATGTCATGAAAGTTAGAAAAATAAGAAGAGGCAGTATGGGAAAAGGGCCCTCACAACTAATCATAAATCTTCAGGTGATACATGGGTCAGCAAAGGAGCTAGCCTTGGGCTTTAATCAATGCCAAGACATGCGGCATATTTTTTGTGAACCAACACCTACATGCATACTTTCATGTATGGGTAATGTCCACACATTCCGTCCACACCTTTTTCTAGCAGCAGATTAAGGGGACTCATGTATATGTTAGACATCTGATCACATAATGCATTCTACATGTGGAAGGGAGGGGCCACTCATGAGCCCAAGTTTTTCTCTTGCTCTCAACCACAAGCTGAGCCTATATGCCAGGCCACAGCATAATTGAGCCCATGGAGAAGGAGGAAACACCAACATAAAAACAGAGCACAAGCAGCAGTATTCACTTGTGTTTGGCCTGCATATTCTAGTTCCTAATTTCCTGTTTAGGGGGGAAATAGATGAGCAATTGCTAGCAGGATGCAAGAACAGTATATTTCCTAAAGTAGTTCTTTTTACTATAAAAATACCATAAGCAAGTGCTTTTTCAAACAAAACAAACTTTTTTTACCTCTTTTATATGAGATGGGATATAGAGTAGGAGTGGAATCTAAATATTGGTTGATTTCAAACTAAGATGTCCTGGCACTAACAATCAGAAGGCATTGTGTACTTATTCTGTCCTTTTTTTTCTTTTGTACATGTTCTGGAAAGAATAAATAGGGTTATAAATAGAACTCTTCACTACCCATGAATGAGGCAAGATGGTGGTTTGATAAAAGAACACAACTACTCAAACAACAAAAGTTAGCTTTACAGTCTGTCTCCTGGACTTTGTTAATATGTACCCACACCAAGTAGAAAGAATTACAATACAAAAGATCACAGTGGTGCCTCATTTATGGAACTTCAGAAGATACATGCCTGTGTTATGCCTTATTGTTCCAGTGGCCATTAGTCAATACAGTCAGTGGTTTTAAAGGCTACCATAATATCTCTAGAATAATTCTATCTGGTTTCAGAAAATGTGTTTAGAACAGGGGTGCGTGGTTATTTAAAATATAGGAAATTTGCTATTCAGTCCTACAGATCTCAACACCAATACTCCCACTTCATTGTGCATTAAGGCACTGTAAAACACATGAAAACAGGATATTTCATGACTGCAGTATTCTGAAAAAAGAAAAAAAGCAAACACTATTTCATTCAGTCCTGAAGTTTGTGCTTAGAATGCAGAAATTCATCTTAGTTTTTATAGGTACATATGGAGTCACTGAAGCAGTCGGTGTGAGCTTAGGTGGACTTCGGGGGATGGTGGAGGATAGGAGAGCATGGAGGAATGTTGTCCATGGGGTAGCAATAGGTTGAACGTGACTTTCCTAAACAACAACAACAATCCTTATATGCATTTAGGTATGTGAATACACACACCTCTTTAACTGAGCACACAGCATTCGGTCCGAAGTATTCAAACTAAGAAAAACTCTTGGTACCTCCATGTTTCTGACACACACACTTTCCCAACAATAAAATCTTGTATATGTATATTGGTTGAAATAGAGGTATTCTTCATGATCAGGTAGCATGACCCAGCTGTGCACCAGCTGTTTTTTCAGCAGTTGACACAGCTTGGCGCTAGACTGGTTCCCATTCTTTTCTCTTAAAGGCAATGCAAGTTTCCAAAACCCTAGGCAGTCTCAGAGGGACAAATGTAACTTATCTACCCAAAGGAAAGTTAGCTCTCATTGTTAGAAAGAAAGGCAAGTTATAATATGTGTTACCATTCCCTATTACAAGGGTAAACCAGAACCAAGGCAGTTTCAAACAAGCAAGCAAGTGTGACATCTTGACCCCTCTTGTAGTGTCTGCTGTTTATGCATGCAGTTCTATAAATCACAGGACACCAAACCTTTCTATCAACATCAACATTTAATAAGCTGGCCCATGTATAAGGTCTGAACACTCTCAGGGAGGAAGACAAAGCACCAAAGGAGCTTGGTTTTAATTTCACATTTGCAGGAGACGCATTTCCTGCAACTTTTTAAAAGGAAGAATACACCACACTTTTGATTACTGTTTGGCCATGCAGATTAAAATTGCATGTTCCCCAGCTGCCAGGCTACTACAGTTTTCAGATGTGAAGGTCTACCATGCTCATAAACTAGCAAACGTACTAGCAGCAAGTAATGCCAAAGGTGGGGGGAATCCCTAAACATATTTTGATGATGCAGTTAGCAACCCAACAGAGCAGTCATGTTTTACTACCTTTACACATCTCTTACATAAGATGTGGCATCTTGCCCATTTTCCATGCAACCTAATATTGTTTTTAAGAAGTGTCAATTCAGTCTTACTTTAAAAACAGCATAAAGTTTGTTACATCTGATCTTTCTGACACACTTCTTTAAAAACTCTTCAAACCAGCTCCAAAACTGAAAACAAATAATAGTAACCAAGAGGGACAGGTTCTCACATTAGCATACTTTCAGCTTCAAGAAAACAGCATTAAAGTAAATTAAACTTGTGTTTGCCCCTTTACATCTGTAAGGATATCTGTTGCCCCTTCCTCCAAAGCTAAACTATGATCCATTTCCCTAAAGCAACATCTGGGCAATGAAGATTCCATGACTAAGCAAAGGGAACTACCTTGTAGAGAATACAAAAATGACATCAAGTAGGTGTAAATTATACTCATGGGAAACACAATGACACAACCCAGCTCAACATTCTGCTTTCAAGAAATGAAAAACTCATTTGAAAAACAAAACAGGAGACTACATGACTACTTGATACCTTGGAAAATATTTCTTCCTCACAAGAGGATATCTAAGAACTTCAGTCTATAACATTTACTGCAGTTTCTACCATTTATAATAAATACCATGCAACTTCCCCTTCCCAAGAGATAGAAAACAAACTTCATTTGGCTATCCAGACTACTTTACTGGGGAAAGTTAAGCATACATCTCAACATCCCCTTATTTAGGAATCACAACCCCTCCCACCCATTTTCAACTGAAAAAAGCAGTGGACTATGACTCCAGTGTCATTGGGGTAATGTATCCACTGCGGGCTGCAGTCTGAAGGTTAAAGGAACTAATCACGGTGCTGAACCTCTTTGGGGGTCAGAGGACAGTACCATGGATAGTTCCGTAAATGTTTGGACGAAAAGCTCTTGTGGATACACTGCCACATGGACCCTGCAGCTGGCAGCCTTCACTGCAGATTATCCAAGTCTTCTACAAAGAGCAGAGAAGATTTACAGAGCCCACCTGGTGCCTGCTCAGTGCAGACCAATCAGACCAGACAGCCAAGACTCTCCAGTGTATGTCGAACTGCTTTGTCTTGTGCTTCCACTGCGCCTACAGCACTTCCCTAACACAAACATTTATAGTGAACCAGATTGCATTGAGCCACCATTGCCACTAATGATATTTCCCAGACACAAGTGCGAAAAATAGCAACACGGCCATTCTTCCCTTTGTTGCTAGTTGCTTTTGCAAAGAAACTGGATTATTTTCTGTTCCCTGGACTCTACAAACAGACAGAAGCCATGGAAATTTCTACCCTTCCCTGATAATTAAGTCTGCCAAAATGGCATTCATTTATCAGTCTCACTCTTACCTCCCCTTGCCACAAGCCAAATGGCAGGGCGAGGCAATGAAAAGCTCATAATATAGCAGAGAAAAGCTTCTAAGAATGTAAGCAAATCCTAGTTCAGCTATGTGAGGAGGGCTTCTGCTGCTAGGGCTCCAGGAGGTTCATACTGGCAGAGACTAACCTCTTTGGGGCTCTAAATGTGATCGCCAGGAAATTCAGCACTGGTTGCCTATGCATCCGAGTTAGTTCTATATGGTCTAATTGCCCAGTGCATGGATGGGAAACCTAGGATTGACTCTGCCCAACCAATTGTTATGGATGATGCCCACTGCAGTTCAGCTGGTAATCTGCCCAGAGACACTGGTAATTGGATGGCATACAAATTTCATAAATAAATAAACAAACAAACTTCATCTGGAGATCCTCTATTCCTGGCTTGTCCCTGCCGACAACCAGAGTGTTGCATCCTGAACCAAATGAAGTTTTCAAATGAAAAGCACCCCTACCAGAATGCATCACCATAGGAATGTCAGAGAGCAGACTTCCAGATGGACTTCAGTTCCCAGCATTCCTCTCTATTGGTCAAGGTAGCAAGGACTTCTGGGAACTGAAGTCCAACCCATCTAGGGATTTACATTCTGCCCCTTGCATTGCAGTAGTTTACTCTAGATCTAATCAGGATATGAACAATTGCAGTATGGCCTACTTTCTCTAGACGGGGACACAGCCGAAACAACTGAAACTGATGTAGCATCTGTTACCAGGTGGTGACATTTGCTTCCACAGAAACTGCCAGATTCAGGAAAAGCCTGATGCTGCAGACTTGGCTTTCCAGGGAGAATGCAACCCCATCCAACACCAGATCTCAACCCCATCCACAATATTTCTGCTTTTTCTGAATTAAGGATGAGTTTCTTTGCTTGCTTGCTTGCATCCCAAACTACTTTCATACTCTAGACTGGAGTCATAAACACAAGGCATACCCTCAATCCTACCTTGTATCAAAAGCTAGTCAGAAGTCCATGACAACAAGCAGGGTTGCACTCCCTCAGCTATTCTCTGATTTAAGTTATTTGTCAGGGCTGCTTCTGTCCTAAAACCAGGCAGTAAACCTGCATGGAGCAGATCCAAATGATTATCATCCAAGACTACCTAGTGTTATAAAGGCGCCACCTTTCCCAGTATCATATCCAACCAGAGTTCACTGGATACCAGACACTAATTATTCAGAATTGAGGGATCCACATCTGGGGATTTTAAACAAAGCTTTAACCATTTCATTAGCCACTGCTGCGATCCAGATTTTAAGCCCGATCTTGCTTTGTTTCAATGTCTAGGAAGAATATGGACTCAAAGGGCAGGTCTCAAACTTCCAAGTTACTTCTGCACATCATCAAGCTGCATGAGCTGAAATCTGTCCCTACTAACGTGACTGGATATAGCCCTAGCAGTATCCATCTATACCCCTGTCAAAACAATGGCATCCATGCTGAAACAAATGAAAATGGTTTTGTCAGCAAAAGACAATGCAGATCTGTCACATGATGCTTCAAGGGCTCCCTCTGAACTCCAAATCGTACAGAGATCAAGCTTATTTCAATGGGATCAGTGAAGCACTTTTGACAATGCACCAAATCAATGGTAGCAGAGTAGTTAGCTTCTTCACAGCCATCACTACTACAACATAAGTACCAATGATTTTTCACCTGTGTTCAATTGTACTCATGAGAGGTGTTCTGTTACTTGTACTCTGGCTGTTGTACTAGCCATTCCATAGTCCTCAGTTTCTTGCAATATCAAGGTGCTGATACAGTTCTATGACTAGTTTAAACTGTGGGAGTAATTATAATATTGGCCTGTGTCATCTCCCTATTCCACAGAGAGACCAAGGCCTTGACAGAACTGCCAGGTAATAACTTAGGAAGCCTTCCAACACCTCAGGAAAGCCTTCCAACACCTCCTACCATGCACATTAGGTTAAATTTTTCTGAGGCGAGAAAATGGTTGCCTTAGTAGCCAAGTAATCTCAGGTAAGATGCCCTTGTAATACATATTGAAAACTACCAAGTCTACACATCTTGGAGTCCTAAATCTCCCCTCCAAAGCCACTTCTGTTAGCTTGGACAGCAGGGTGGAAAATACACCAACATAATTCCCATTGTCATTCAAATTCCCAACACCAGGTACAGACCCTTGGAAAGCATCTTGTTCAGGGAGATGGAAACCTTATAGACCAAGTGGGATACACTTCATCCCAACCCCCTCTTAAGCTCTACTTGGTGCTGCACTCAAAAACCTGATGAATAATCTGGGAAAAATTGTCCCCACCCGGATTCAAGCAAATTTCAATCAGTTACACACATCTGGTCAGCAAGTTCTTCCAGGAATAGGATTGCTCTTCTGAGGTGATTCTGTATGAGTCAGCAGAGTTATCAAAGCTTGAACCAGAAATGGAAGTGGCACATAGACTCACTTCTCCCTGTATCCAATATCCATGTTCACTCCATCATTTTCACCAGGCTGTGTGCATTACAGTCACTGTGACAGCAACAATTCAATGTAGCACACAACACCTAAATGCATTTTCAACAGCTGTTCTATTTCCTGTCTGTGAGAGCAATCCCCAGCTGGACTAGATATTTATTGGCTTCCCTGCTCAAAGGAAGACTTCAGTTATAACTTACAATGCCCTAAATATTAGTATTGTAGAGAACATGTTCTCACATGAGCTTGCCTTTTCCTTAAGAGTTTCTCAAGAGGCATCACCACAGATGCACATTAAAAACATGAAGTGCCAATACGGAGTAGATCCTGCTGTTTTCATGGATTCACTCAACAGCACTTCATAGCTTTAGATGAGTGGCATGCAAGTTGTAAGGACGTACAACTTCCATCAGTCTTAGGCAGCATAGCCAATAGTGACCAATGATGAGAACTGAGGCCCAAACATCTGGAGGGACACAAGTTCTCCACTTCTGCTCTAGAAACGTCTGAATGAAACATTATGTTCTGTCTTGTCTTTCTGGGTAAGCAATTGCACTTGGAGACTATTCTGTTTTGAGGGCTCAGTTGGATGGCTCATTTAGGGCATCAGTGCCATAACTTTACAGCTAATACTTCACTGGTCTGTTTTTCATTGTTTCTAGTGTTGCTTGTACTCCTTGGATTTTTAAAGCTATTATTGACTATATTGTTCACTGAAGAGTAACCTTAAAAAGAAATCAAATAAAATGCTGGTCTACAAATACATTGCACCCAAGTCAGAAATTTCTTATCAGTAGAATCAGTACAATCATGGTGCACTTTTGAATATGGTGAGCTTAAGCTGAGTTTTTGAGACAGACAAACTGGCAAGTGATACAGGCGAACAAGGCTTTTGAAAAATCATATACTATTGGTATTATGACAGATCCAGCAGTTTATTGGTGTGCTTCTAAAAGGAGAATGTGATCTATTTTTTAAAAAATGGACAAAAATAGAATCTGGCAGTATTCATACTATGGGTTTTATTTTGGCATTGTAGGGATCAGAATATGCCAAATTTATTATTCTTGTGGTAGAGACAGAGAAAAATACCATTTATATTTGCCGAAAGTGGCATTTGCTGAAAGTGTATTTTAAAATTCAAGAGGATGCTGGCATAATCCATCCTGGCATAACTCCCACAATGGATATAGGTGCTTTTGGCAGCATAAATACTGAAGTTTATTCAAAAACTTTGGGGAGAAGAAAGATAGCATTGAAATGTAACTGGTCGAATACAATTTATATTTTAAATTTAGGTTCCATTGCTTTTGAAGAAAAGCAACCAACCTGGCAGCACCCATTTTCCAAGTCAGGTTCAAGTTTTACTGTTAGCTGTTAAGTACTTCCTACAAAGCATGATACAAAGAGAGTTCTATTTCTTTCCTCCAGTTCACTGTTGAGAGAGAGAGAGAAAGAGAGAGAGAGAGAGAGAGAGCAAGCAATTAACCTGCTTAACATACTTTTCCCCAAATGACACATGGCCATAGCCCTGTCCACAGTGCCAATTTGCTGGCAGCAAATGACAGTCTCTGAATCCTGCCCCAGCTTCTGCAGGTTCAGTAAATTCTTATTTCTCCTGCAGAAGACCTGTCCTATATTCAGGTATTTTAAGCAAGTATAAAGCCCAAAGTCAGCTTCTCCTTTTTCCTGCAACTTATATGCACTCAAGTAGAAACGAAGTTCCAGGAAATGGACAGATTCACTCCGCAGTTTCTCTGAACACACCAGAGAGACACAGAAACTGCACAGCATGACAGAAATTAACCCCTCATTAGCATCTCTGCAAGATATAGAGAAATGTAAACGCCTCACACTCACAGACTCGCCTACAGATGCGAGATCAAAACGATTAAGAATCAAAAGGCAATACTCTGGGAGATCACTTGACATATCCTGAAAGTTCAAAGTCCTGGAGTTGTCATGTTCTGGAACAAAAGTTCCATTATTTTAAATGGTTTCAGAGAAAGCAAATGACACCTGTCAACTTTAACTTAAGAGAGTGGGCATTGAACAGCATACGCCTGGAGTTTTAAAGGGACCAGTGAAAGCTGGTTTATCTGCAGACCTCAGGTTTCCACGCCACTCTGCTGCTACCAGTGGCAATCCGCCGGCCCCCCCTGCCCAGCGCCCGGCAGCCTAAATGAGACCCCCTCCCCTTTTTAACAGGGCCACCTGAGCAGAGTCCCTCAAGCAGGCAAAGACGACGAGACACCACCGGCCACTCTGAAGCCACGATTCCTTCCTCTCTTCCGTGCATAAAGAGAACGGCAAGACCACCGCACCTATGCGCCTCCGCTGGCCTCAGGCAACCCCACGGCACGCACACACAAGTGTGTCCACCTGTCATTTGCCCAACAGGGGGCTCAGCAGCCTCGCACCCCAGCCGCGAGGGGACACCGAGCCAGGGAATGCCAGGCGCCGCAGGTTCTCTTACCTGTGGAGCCGAGTAGAGCAGCCACAAAGTGACTGACACGATGGGGGCAACTGTCCGGCTGCACTGCTGCCCCACCGGCGCTGCCATAGTCCTCGCCCTCCTCCTCCTCAGCTCCAAGGGCGGGAAAAGAGGGAGGCGCGCAAATTCTGTCCGGGACCCTCAGGCAGCTCCCGCGCCAATTAATCCCTGCCAAGGCGGCCGCGCGGCTTCTCTGCCCCGCTCCTGCAGCCGAGCTTTCCCAGGGAGCTCCCTTGCTGGCCAGGGATGGGGCACGCGCTCGGCGGAGTGGTACATGCGGAGAGGCCGGGGCGGGGGGGGGGGGGGGGGGGAGCGGCGGCGGTTGGGGGGCTGGGGGGGGCGGGGGGGGGTGTTGCTGCTGCTGCTGCCCCCCCCCCCCCCGCTCCTTGGTGTCAGGCTCGGTGGAAGGCGGAGGAGAGTAACAAACACCATTCGCCATGGGGCTTGCCTCTCCCCCCCCCCCTTCTTTCTTTTTAAACGCCGGGCTTTTCGCCTTCGAAGTAACTTCAGGCGCTCAAGGCACATTGTTACCATTTTTTTATTTTTTTATTTTTTTGAGAAAGTTTGTCGAGCAGGCGGGCGGCTCAGTGGGAAAGGGCCTCGCCTGTCTTGCAAGTCTTAAAGAGATACCGCTGCTTTCCCCTTAGGGTCTCTCTCTCTCTCTCTCTCTCTCTCTCTCTCTCTCTCTCTCTCTCTCGCCGCCGCCGCCGCCGCCGCCGCCCTCAGTTCGCCGCTTTCTACAAGGCGCTGCCAGGCAATTCCCTCGCGCCCCAGTGCAGCGGCGAAGTCCACGCGGGGACGCGCGGCTTGTGCACGCCCAGCTGGGCTTAAAGATCCGTTAAGTAAAAGAGTCTCCAAAAACCCGCGTGGTAGCAGGCAGTGCATTTACAGCATGCACGTTTCGGGGCACCTCATCCGTTTAAGACTTTTTCGGAAGACGCCTAAAGCTGCGGTTCTGTCCACACTTGCTTGGAAATCAGCCCGGAGTACCGTTTGGCTACCTGCACGCAGCACAGAAGAATTAAAGAAGCTGTCATTCTGCGACGGGGTTTAGATGTCGCACTAAATATAACAGGAATGGACTGCACGGTTTATGTTTAATTTTAAAAAGATACCATGCCAGTGTGTTCAACAGGTAACTTCGCAAACGATTTTATTGTATAGGTTCACCTCGGAGGCAGAGGGACTTCCAGACAAGGCTTTTATAGCTTAATTACTCTGACAAATTCTTGGAATTTTATAGGGATCCGAGACTGTTTGGCCTTCCACTTGTAACCAGCTGTGCTTTGCCTCTACAGCTTCTGGGTGCTTTCAGATGAAGCATTTGTTATGTAGTCAGCCTGCCTGCCCCCTTCATGCAATGCTGTGTTAAATACCCGCTGTGCAGCTTCTGCTGCTGATTTCTGAGTAGATCCTTGGGACACAGATCTAGATTGCGGCCATCATGGGTAGGGAAACCTTTCCACCCACCCACTTAACACCCCGTGCCACTTTTGTAACCTGTGGTCTAAAAAAGCACAAATCGAGCTCCTTTGCACGATCAGATGCTAAGTTTAAACCACAATCTAGAAATAGGAACATTTTAAACTGCACATTCCTCAGAAGTAATCCCATTTACCTGGTTTGTGCAATCAAAAAAGCCTGCTGTGGTTTGGTTAAGCCACAATATGCTTGGCATGGGCCAAGCAGGATTTGCCTATGAATTGCTCAGCTATAGCCTGTCCTGCCAGGCAAACCCAGAGACCATGGCTTACATGAGGGTTGTTTAGCCCTCACAGCATCACAGCCACAGCATCTGGGTTCACTTGATGTGACAAACTATGGCTGAGCACTCAGTATGCAAAATGGCTGCAAGCCTCACAGTCCTCTGGGGCTTAAATAAATCACAGTTGGATGTTTAATTGTGTGAACTGCCCAAGGATTCAATGGGACATATGCCAAAGTCTATATACCAGGAAAGAATCATCTGATAAATATTTGTAAGACTGCACAGCAGTAGTCCAGAAATAATATAAATAAATAGGGGCAGCTTTAGTATCTACCAGTTACACTTTGAAAAGGATACCTGCCACTGAATATTTTTCATGTAACAAAAGAACCGAGGTGCATCCCACCTCCAACAGCACCCTACCTCTAGTCCTGGAAATGGACAGGCTACCACCCTACATGTAACAGCCATCGTTACTGAAACGGTTTCTGTAGAGTTTTTGTGGCTGATTTTACCCCTCCTATCCAGTTCTCTGCGTGTGACTTATAAATTGGGTTGGTTTGGCTCTCTGGCAGTTCTTTCATGGCCATTGTTCGAAATATGGATCATTGCCTGAACAGTTCACATGCTTTCTGTGGAAGTTCTGTGGCTTATTGCATCACTTCTAGCTAGCCTTAGCTGGCTGATGAATTTGGTTGGTCTCAGTTGCTTGGAAGTCAGTGTTCTGAGCCATTTGGTTTTGCTCCAAATGGGTTCTGAGCATGGGGTGGAGGTAACAATATTCCAGGGATTTCAGGCCTCAAATATTGTTCTCTGGTGTCTTTGTTTTTGGCTTGGGGGCGGGGGTGAGATGAGTATTCTAGTCTGTTTTGTTCCAGCTTTTGCATTGTCCTATCCTATTGTCTTGCATTGCGTATAGGGGGACTATAATAATTCAGAGTGTAGCCTCATTTCTTCTGAATTTCTTTAAGATTATTAATACTTAAAATAGTCATTATTTTAAAGGAACAGAAGGAAGCATGCTACAAATGTATATATTAGATTTCAAGATAAGGTATGAATATTGGAAGTAGACATCTTTGGTAAACTGATGAATGTTGATAATGCGTAACTGTGCACCAACCAAGAACTAATCTAACATGGAAAACAGCAGATTGCTTACTTCATAGTACTGAGCCAAAGCTAGACTTGTTAATAATAATATAAAATCAGCAAACCTAATTATGCTTACCTGGGAGTAAGCCCCACGTGTGCTTAGTGGGACTTACTCCTGGGGAAACATGCCTGGGAGTAGACCACAATGATTATTCATAAAAGAATTGCTGTTTTGCATTGGCCACAATCCAGTAACTGCAACCTGACACAGAAATGAAGCAGGTGAGGCTTTTCTAGACACATCAGTAATGTGGAATCTTCTATTGGTCTTTAATCTTTTCTTTTGGGCTGTTATTAAAGAGAAAGATTCAGAATCAGTAAAAACAGCAACCCCTCCCTCCCCATGCACCCACACACACAAGCACACACACAACGCTTCAGAGCTGCAAGAAGTGAAGACATCTGAAGATCTAGGCAGTCCTTATTTAGGAACTTGCTAAGTCTCTTAAACAGTTTTGATTCTTATTTTTAAAAACTTTGGACTATATATCAAGCCAGACATCTGTTAATGAGAAAGTCGCAAGACACATTTCTAACAATAAAAAAAAAGAAAATCAACCTGGACACGTTTGTGTTGGCAGCCTGTGAAAGATTCGGCTTGGATCCCCAAAGCCTCTTGCAAAACCACAAGAAAATGTATTATTATTATTACACACATTTCTCAGCTCCCATCATGAGTATATGTGAACACTCCCTTAGCATCTGGGCATATAGTATTTACATACTTGGATTATCCATGGAAAATACACACCTCACTGAAGAGCCAAATACATCATATGGGAATCCTAAATAAAACTATTTGGTGATTAAGCAGCCTGCATGCAGACTGAAGACAAGCACTGCTCTCTTCATCTTTTGTGCACTATGTCAGCTGTAACTAAGACACTTTTTGCCTCCTCCCACCCCACAGAGAAGGTGAGGTGGCTTTTAATATTTAAATTCCAGCATCAGCCTCTAGAACTGACTAAGCAATAGGAAGGTATGCGATATTAAATACCTTATTTAATCTCGTAAATCAACCTTTGTTGTGTGCATGATGAAATCTAAGCAAGTGCTTCATAAAATAAAACCCCAAGATATATATTCAGCAAATCAATGGCTGCATGCCCCCCCCCCCCCCGCGAAATAAACTATGGCTAACTAAAGAGAAAAATACCCTGCCTTGCATTTCCCCATAACACACATTTATAATTCTGCGGCTGAAAATGGTTTCTGCCCTAGAATGATGCATTTTGAAATTCCACCGAAATAGCACAACCCTTTTGCTCTATAGGATGTCCTGGTTTGGCAAGAATAAGCCATTTACTTCATTGGAGAACTGTTTATGGCATTGTCACCTAATGGCTAGATTAGGACAACATTTGAGACCCACTGAGGCCCAGATTACACCCTTTAAATATTTGAAAGCGACAAAATACACACAGTCTTTACACATACCTTAAATACTGATGCCTTGAGCCTATTTTCTCCTAATTCTCACTCAGGAGGGCATTCAGATGAATTTGAGTGTGTGTGTTTTGTTTCATGGAGGCGTTTGAAGTTATATGATTTACAGGGAGGTGAATAATGCACTGCAGAAAAGACAAGGAATTTGCTTCTTTTGACAGTGAATGAAAATCATCTTTCCATCTTAACTTACTGTGGAAAAGATGAAAGAAATGGACACCAGTTTTGTGGCTGCAGTGGTTACTTATCTACAGGTATGGGCCTGATGTAATTGCTTACCTAAGGGAGGGCACAGCAGCACCTCCTGCCACTGTAGCTTGCCCATGGAGCTGGCTTGGTTGTCCATGCCAGATTCGCCCGCTGGAATTGTCAGGTCAGGCCTCAGCCTGCTGCTCTGGAATAGCACCTGGGTTTAGTCTCCACATTGTTTTGATTCCCAGCAGTTGCCAAAATCACCCAGGTGGTTCCCAGCCAACTTTCAGATTTTCAGTTATGAGATGTTTGACTTCATTTGCTATGGACCTTAATTCCCCCTTTTTTTCAAGCTGCTGAAACTATAATAATTTGCTGTATATGTTCATATGGGAAAAAATGTCTAGTACATGATGAATGCGAGGACAGGGACATAAAGATCACTTCTGTGCACTCCAAGTTTTGGGCCTTTCATGCATTCCAATAGGATTGCATCCTTCATCACCAAACAACTCAGAGTGCCAGGTTTGTTCATCACAGGAATAATCCATCAGCAGGTTCTTTGTCACAAAAAGCAGTAAATGTACCACTGTGGTGTGGCAGTTGAAGGTGTGGAACTGGGACTCAGGAGATCTGGGTTCTCTTCCCAGCCATGGAGCTAACTGAGTGACTTTGGACCACGCATAGACTTTCAACCCAACCTACCTCACGGGGTTGTTGTGAGAGTAAGATTGAGAGGAGGAGGAGAATATTGTGTAAGCTGCCTTGAGTTCCTTGCAAGGAAAAAGTATGGGATAAATAAATAAATGGGCAGGGGGATTCCATGTAGCCACACCAATTCCTGAGTGTTGAATATAATATTTATTTATTTATTTTTCGATTTATACCCTGTCTTTTTCCTACAAAGGGCTCAAGGCAGCTTACATAATTCTCCTCCTCCATCTTATCCTCACAACAACCGTGTGAGGTAGGTTGGGCTGAGAGTCTGTGACTGGCCCAAAGTCACCCAGTGGGCTCCATGGCTGAGCAGGGACTAGAACCCAGATCGCCTGAGTCCCAGTCCCACAGTCTTAACCACTACGCCACACTGGCTCTCATAATATGCAAACTGTGTGAGTTAGTATTTTTCATCAAACTCACAGAGCTGAACTAGGAAACACAACAAGAGGCCTGTGGAAGATAGATGGAGGAAGAAGCACAAATAACCTGGTCCCAGTCCAGCATTGCAGCCTTTTTATTACACTTGCTTCTTCGACTTTAACAGAAACCCAATACAGAAATTTATCAAAGAAAACTTTTCCTGGCATAAAGATGGATGGCCAGGACAGCTTCTCCATTCTCTAATATGGATACCTGTATTGTTCTAAAACTAAATTGGTAGGTAGCTTCAGGCATGGTTGTGAGAACATAAACAAATCTTTAAATTAAATATGAGAAGTGGCCTCTTTGTGTTTGTATTACTGCGTGTTCTCCAGTATCTCTGGCAGAATTATGATTCTTGATTTCCAGCATAATAGAAGCTTTTCTCCCATCAGTGCTACAGTATAAGGAAAAAAATTGGTAGCTTAACAGAGGTTGGCAACTTGTGGTACTCCAGATGGTTTGGGTTATAAATCCCATCAGCTTTACCCAGTGTAGCCAATGGAAAGGGATCACAGGAGCTGTAGGTCAAAACATCTGGACAGTCACTTGTTCTCCACTCCAGTTTACAGGGTATTTTGAACCGTGTCAGCCAGAAACAGTGTTAGGTGACAATTTACATCCAGCAACCTTGTTATAGATCTGAGTTTACACACACAATTGATCTGGTTGGTCAGTTGGGTCTTTGTGAATTGCTTGCATACTGAAGAACAAGTAGATAATAACTCACTAGACATTGTCCAGGTATGTTGTTGATTGGTTCATAAGCAAGAGACTTTACACTAGAAGAAATTGGATGGCAGGCCAGAACCTTGATAGGCAGGATATGGTGGTAAAACCAGTCAGTAGGCTTGGTATCAGTCCGATGTTTAAGCACAAGCACATTCATTTAGAACCAAGATTGCCATTGTAGGAATATTTACAAGGACTCTATTCTCCTCAAGTGGAAGCTTCTTCCAACTTTTTGGATCATGGTGCTAAGTTGTAACCTGCCAATTCACTGTATTCACACATAACAAGCCACAGCAGGAATGGCTTGTCATTACCATGTGAAGACTGGAAGCATAGTGAAACGTAGCATGTTTGGTTACCATGAATCACCAACAACGGTTTGTTCTAAGGTCTCCACATTTCAGCATTGCTTCTCATTATATGTGAAGCCAGTTACAGTATTTTTCTTCTGTTTCCTCCTTTCAGCCAGTAAGCTCAATGGCAAGAACATCCACATCCAGCCACCATTTTTCTGCTGGCTGTTCACTCATCAGTGGCTGAGCCGCCAGTGCCAGGGCTTGATTGGCTGCCTCTGCCCTCCCTCTAGGCACACACTCCCAGTCCTGGCCACCCTGCCACCTCCGTGACTGCTGCTTCAACCCCTCACCCCATCACCTCTTCACCAATTCACCCTCATCCCTAACCTCTTTGTCCCTTTGCCCCCTTGCCACTCCACCCCATTGCCTCTTCGCTACTCACTACCACGGCAACCTCAGAAAGAGGTAAAGGGGCGAAGAGATGATGGGGTGGGGCAGCCAAGCTGTGGGCAGGGAGGGAGGATGGGGAGTGCCTCCAGGAGGAGTGACCACGGGGCAGCCAGGCATGGTTCTTCTGCCCAATCCCTTCTCTGCTGCTCCTGCAGAGCTACCATGCTCCTCGAATAGGGGGCGGAAGCTCTGCAGAACAACGGGGTGCTGGGGGAGTGGTGGCCAGCCAAGAATACACCCAGGGGAGTGTTCAGGCCAATGTGGAAGAGGCAGTCTATACAGGCACGCGCGGGTTGCGCCGGGATTCGTTTCCAACCATGGGGCTGATGCCACCGTTTGGAGCATGGGTCCTCAAACTATGGCCCACAGGCCAGATCTGGCCCACAATGCCCATTTATCCAGCCCACCTCAGAGGTTTTGGACTTGCCCCGCATGCGCCCAGCGGCGGCTTGCTCGCAAGGAGATTGTTTTCTCCGAGTGAGTCCAAAACTATTTCCTTGCGAGCAAGCCGGCACCTAGCCGTGCGCACCCGCCCCTGCCTCACCGCATGTGTGCCTGCGCACCCCCACCCTGGCCTGTGCCCCCCACCCGTACCGCCTTGGTGGCCCACGCCCATCACCAGCACCTTTCAACTGGCCCCCTGTTGAAAAAGTTTGAGGACCCCTGATTTGGAGGGAAGATGGCAGTGTGTGGATGCTACTCATAAGTAGTTACCTCCTGAATGTATGACTACAGGACACAAGGTAAGAAAGGTAACTTCCTGGTATTCCTTGGCTTTGTGTGTGGACATCGCCACTGAGTTTGCATGATCAAAGGAACTACCCTGGCGGATTTCTATATAGGATTTTATTGAGTGTGTTAATGTAAATTAAGTTAAAGCGTGAACAAAAATGAATTTACTGAGAAAATATTGCAATGTGAAATAATGAAGGTATACCAAAGTGCAGATGCATACAATAGATTTACTCATCCACTGCAGGTATAACAACTATGCCATTTTAAAAAGAAAGAAGAAAGTGCGAAAGTAGTGCTAGGGTAGGTTTAATCTCACTTGTAGAGATTAAACAACATTTGCATCCTTTTTCTTTTTTGTTTTTCAGAGTCCATTTTCTTCAATCCAAACAGTGATCTTTACATTTGGGTGTGTACAAGGTCAAATATCCAGATATGTCTTCTCCAGCATTAACTGTGTATCCCCTGAGATCATCATCCAAAGAGAAGTGACTATGACCAGAGAAAAAGGCTTTTCCATGGTAGTTACTATCCTTTGAACTGTCCTTTCCAAGAAAGCCCGCCTGAGAATCTTATAATTACCATTTAGGTACCAAGCAACAACATTTCTGTTTCTTCAGGCTTTTAAGAACTGCAAATCTTTACAGTAAAGCTGTTTGATTTATAAGTGTTTCCATTCTTTCCAGCTGCTCCTGGAACTGCTGGTTTCCTGTTGTGCAGGCAGTGAGTCTTGCTAGTGCACAGGAAGGATCGGATAGTTCCCCTAGTGTGGAAGCACAACGGATGTCATAACCTTTCTAGCAGAATTTATTTTATAATGTTCTTTGGAATAACCCCTGCAGCACTGTTAAATTTGGAAGATACTTTTTGTTTTTCCATTCAATTGTACATTTGAAAAAGTCAAGGCAAGTCTTGTTTCTAGGATTTGCTACCTGAAGGATGGCTAGATACAGGTGTAAGAGCCCTGTTTTCTTTTGTATTAGATAAGGAGAAGAGGAAAATTCAACAGGTGTAACTTCTGATGCAGAACTATTTAAGGTACAAGAGCCCTGGCTTCCTTTGCATCTGGCCACCCTAATTACATGGAATCCTTTCATTATTATTTTTGGCTTTGCTGTATGTGAAGCTTTTGGCCAAGATCCTTTCTAACACTGATGTGAATTGCTATTGTTCTTTTCTTTTTCAGTAGAATCAGAATGGAAAATGGCTTAATCATGTGAAATGTTCAGGCAATGCAGCCATATGAATGCTTTATTCTCACATTAGATGCTCTAATACATAAAATCAAATATGAACTGGTCCAGCACAGGATTTAAAACAAAAATCATGAAGTGCAGATTGGTGGTCATGAAGCAATGCACTTAACAGGGTAGCCACTTGTGAATATGCATTAATTTTACATATGCTAATATATGTATAGATGTATATTTTTAAAAGGGTGATAATTTAAGTGGAAGACTGCAACCTTGTGATTATGCGCTTTGCTCCGCCTGCAATTCATGTGCAACTTGTAAAGTCAGCTCAGATTTCCTCTTTTAAAATTAATTAAGATAAAACACAAGCCACAATATTTTTCAGGATGTCTTTCTTCCTAACTATTGTGATTCTCTTTACCTTCATGTGTCCAGTATATGCTACAGTTATCAATTCCTAATTCAAACTTACATTTTATTGATTTTGCTTTCATCAAATTCCCCCAACAAAAGAACAAACACCAGGCTATGACTGTAAAGAGAGCTGCTCACAGTGCTAAGCTAGGCACGCTAATGCAGAAGTGAGTTGCACTGAGTTTCAGGGGCTTATTCCCAAATAAGTGATCATAGCAAACATAGCCAAAGTCAAGTAAATGTATTTGGAATTTCGGCATTGTAAGTCTTGCACTGGGACAATGTGAGCTTTGCTGCCCAATTTCCACTCTTGACTTTTTCAAGATCTGGGACATTCCTGACAATGCTTCTTACAAAAAAATTGTAGGAGCTACAGTCTTTAGAACTGTGAGCCAATAAACATGAAGAAGCAAAGCAAGCTTTTTACATGTTCACCCAACCAGCTATTTATTGACTGTATTCACATCCCCTGGAAGTATGTGAATATGCATGAATTTTTAAATGTTCATTTACTATTTTCTCCTTCCCCTTATGGCCATCAAACACCAATTGAAAATGAAATTGGAATATTTCCATTTGTTTCAGTGGGCGTTGGATCAGACCTCTTGTGAGTAATGAAATGAGCAAGATTTGTAGCTGAAAATGCACAAAAGTAGCTGAAAATAGCAGCTGGAAATTTATATTTGAATTGTACTTAAAAAATATTTTTTTCTTTAAGGATTAACTTGCCCACTGAATGCAAGTTATTTCTAACATGTTATTGTTCCATTAGCAAACTTGACATTTATAGTAATTGTCCAATGTGTCCAATATAGTAAATGTCACTGTGTACAGATCATGCATACTTATATGCTAGAAATGGCATGCAAATCTCAGACTATAAGTACAGCAAACCATCTTTTTCACAGAAACTTAAAAGTGTACTCACACTACCTTATGCAATTTATTCAATATAACCCAGTTTTGGGATTTAAAAATAATGAACTTATATTTTCTGTTTTATCAAACATCTGCCTTAACCAAAGCAAAAAGGCTAGATTTGAAACACTTAGGGTGCATTCCGAAGACTTCCTGACATTGGCTGGAAGGCCATTGGATTATTTAGACCCCAGCTCCAAGGTCGTGTGCCCTGAGACTCTGAATGCACTCCCCTCCCACCCCCTCACAGCCAGTACAGAAAGGGGCTGTTGGAAATTATCCTTGCAGAGCAGGAAAGGGGGAGGAGGAGATGGGCCAACAGCTTATGCTGCACCCGAGTGGGACCCCAGCCTTCTTCCCCCGTGGTGCTCCATCTAGGTGTCTGAAAAACTGGCCAGCTAGGGGAATTGTGGGAAGCGAGGTGCAGGGCGGCAGAAATCTCTGCCACCATGTCTTGCACCATGCTCTGGGTGCACCTAAGCATCTGAGTTCAGAGTTCATCAAGCACGGAGGACATTGGCTTGCGCTCTTAATCCATGCTGTAATAGCATCTAGAAATAGCTGTTTCTGGGTGAGGCTTGCACAGAGAGATTTACTTATCCACATAATTTTTAATATAGTAAATATTAAATAGTTGATATTATCAGAACCATTTGAGTATGTTCATAAATCATTGTCTAGGACCATGAAAGATACTGAGTCATTAAGTTTTGTTGATTTTGCAGAGTTATGAATACATCATTTTATAGTCTTGTCACAAATGAATATTGATAAAGACCAGCCCTCCTTCCTTTAAAAACAATCTGCACTGAAAACTACAATTCTTGTTTTAGGGTAAAATCAATGCAGGGGCCATTGCACTTAGTGGGATTTACTTCTGAGCAGTGGGGCATCGGATGTTCTGCTAAAGCATATATAATGCAGGTCCCCAACGCAGCAACTGCAGGTCTCCAATTCAACAACAAAGCCTTCCATTCGCTGCCCCTTCAAACATTTGATGGTGATGGTGATGGTGAAAATGGCTCCAGGTTTTCCCTCCTATTTCTGAATTTGTGCCAGACAGGAGGAGAAAAACTGGGCGCCCAAAGGCACTGTCATCCACTGGTAACGCTCCTATATTTTCCCATTGCTTCTTCCATCTTTTTCTTTAGTCAACACAATCCAGTCAGGATGAAAAGGCAGAATAATGTATTTTGATTGGTAATGCTTGCGGGAGCTTCCTGTCTGGAAACAACCCTGGAATACTTCTCAGTACTATTGGTGGGGCAAGAAGGTAGATGGAGAATAAAACAGAAGAATGCAGCAGAGAATTTAAAAATACAGGGTGTAGGAAAATAGAGAGTGGCAGATTCAGAAGTAGAAGCATGCCTTTTCAGACCTCTAGTTCTAAAGTCAGACCATGGGCCCATCTAGCCCTTTGCTGCTGTCACTGACTGGCAACATCTCTCCAAGGTTCCAGGGACAATGTTTTTCCTTCCTATCCGGAGATGCTGGGGAAGGAATTTGGGACTTTCTGCATGCAAACCACTGAGCTACAGTCCCTCCCTTCAGGGCAGAACTTCCTTTACCCTCTAGAATTCCTGAAAGTGAGCCATTGGACTCTTGTGTACATAACCACATGTGTGAGTGTGGTTGGGGTGTTGTGAGAAAACCACAGCCAACGCAGGCAGTAGGCAAGCAGCAGATCTTGCACGGGGATTTATTCTTTCCTCTCCGTGTCCCAGCTTGGTCCTACCCAACACCACCTTGGACAAGAGAGTAAAGGAAAAGGCAGGCCTTGAATAGCAACTTAGCAAGTAATTCCTGAATTCATCGCCTGTACTATTAAAGACACAGAACCAAGACCAGGAAAAGAAGCTGGGAATATCCGTGCTGCTTGATGACATGTAGCCCATAGGCCTGTTGCGCATTAGAGCTAAGCCATTTTATAGGGAAATAATCATAGAAACACAAGGTAGAAACAAATCAGAAGTGAAACATACTTGCGTTATTTTTTAACACTCGATGACAAAAAGGTTACATATAGTGAAAGAAATGAAAACTAATGGAAATTCAGGCTTCTTTACAGGCTAGAACATAATTTTTACACAAAGTATGAAGTAGTCTGGAAGATGGCCAGTGTTCATGTGCATCTGTATATGGATGCAGTAGAAGAAATAGTTTAACATTGTATTGCAATTGATTAGGCTGCATGATTCAGTCCATGGTAGAAATGGCCTAATTCCCTCAAAGAGGCCAGAAGTGTTTGAGTGTGTGTGTGTATGTGAGTTTTCCCTCTAACAGCACATTCAGGTGGGTGAACACTGATCTACCTAAATCAAAGCCAAAACAGGACCCAACCCTAACCCTAACCCTTTGGTCCTTTAAGGAGCTGCTGTGATCTCCACCACAAAATGGCTGCCATGGAAGATGTAGCTAATCATGCAATGGATGCCCTAGGATCTGGCTCATCAAAAGACAGGAGAGAAAGGGTGTACCTAAAACTAGCAGGTGGAGAAACAGTGAGAGAAAGAGGTGAGGGCAAGCAATACTTAAGCTAAAAGCTGAGAGTGGAAAGAAAGAAGACTTAGGGATGAAGAAGGCAGAGAATTAGGGAAGAGGGTTGCAGATGCTACTTGTTCATACTTAGCATACATCCTTTACAAAATGAAACACAACCACTTGTCCCAAACAGCTTACAACCTAAGTTAGTGGTGCTAAGATCAAGACAAGCTGATTAGGTGATGATCACAAATGTGGGTGATGGTGATGAATGCAAAGTACCGGTGAATTCAGACCACTGATTCTAGAAGGCATAAAATGCAGCAACCTCACACATAAGAGACAAATACCACCACTGAGTTTCTGAACAATAACAGTCTTTAGATTACAGCAGCATTCCCTTTGCCTGGTCCTCTGATTATATATAATTTTTGTTATTTTCCTTCATCACTCTTATTTAACATGAGAAGCTTAATCAGTTTCCTTCCTTTTAAATAGATTATCAAATGTAGTTTCCTCTCACTGCACAAAAATGTCCATTTTCTGCTTTGGCTCATCATAAAATAATATCCAGTTGTCTGTGGCATGTAATCTACTTAGACAGATTGTAAATCCTTAATGCCTATTGATCAGAAGCAGGAGCATGTTAAACAAGGAAACACAAACAAATTATAACAAGTTCACTTACCATAGTAAGAAATTAACTGCCTGACATTTTTGTGATCAGTAAGATTCTTCCTCTCTTTTGTTTTGTTTTTTGGCAGAAATATCCTCACAAAAGCCTTGTGTTTTAGCCAGGCAGTAACTACAGCTTTTTCTCCTGCATAATATTTATGTCAAACCTAACTGTATTTATGTGCAAGTTAAGTGTATTTCAGCAAATCTTGCTCTCAATTAGGCTAGTTTAGGAATACAGTTGTTCAAAATGCATGTCTGTAGAGTTTATTTCCCAAAACTCTCCTTATGAACCCACTTGCGATCCAGCCCTCGGGGAGGCATGCTGTGGAAGTGCGTGCTTCCTTTTCCCCCACACACTTCTTAACCAACTGCACTTTTCGCTGCTGCTGCCACCTAGCCACAGGGGCTATCTCAGAGGGAAGCAGCTGGTCTCCGCTTGAAGATTCCTCATTCACAATAGCCCGTCCTGTTTCCTGTACCTCCACACTGTTCCAAAGGTCAGTCTCTGCCTCTGCCCTTGAACTAATTGCTGGCTGAATCCTGGGGCCTTGAGCAAAGTTCTGCTCTTCAACACCGTGTAATTATTCCCCTTCTGAATTAGAATCCAAATCAGCAAAATTGATACGGCATGTGTCTGGTAGAACACTTTCCCAAGCACACCATCCAGCTTGCTCCCAATATACATTACCTGCTTTGGCTGCTTGGCAGGTGAGAGGGGTCCCACCAGGTAACTCAGGGTAACTAAATTCCTGCCTAGGTTGCTGATGGCACAGATGAAATATCCCCATTTAGAACTGCCTCTTGATTTATGCAAATGAAAATGCTGAGATGGGTATTTAGAATTATTTACCTTGAAGACACTGTATTAGGGAAAATGGGACCTTCAAAAAAGGCGAGGCGAGGCGAGGCAAGGTGAGGGATGGAGGAGAAAGGCTTGCAGCATGGAGTTTTCTCATAAAGTGTTCCAAACATTCTCCCTTCTAATCTGTTTCCTCTGCACCTACAGCAGCAGATGCTCAGCATTCTGTAACCATCGCTCTGTCGACATAGACTTCATTAAGTTCCCTTTCCCATATCTTTTGTACTTATGCAATCCTGAGAGCTTTCCCAGAGATTTCTGATACCTCCTTTTGTTTCTCAGCTGGGCCAATTTGGCTACAATCCGGGCAGTACTCACCACCTAAGTTTACTATTCGGAAATAAGATTTTACAATGCATATTAAGAAAATTATCATATGGAAGTCAACAGACACAGTAGCAGATCTTTATGTGGGATTTGCAAGGCTTCAGCTGGAATAATGTGTCCTGTTTTAAATCTAAACCAAATGCGAAAAGTCAATCAGAAAAGAGAAACAAAACTGATAGTGCAATAAAAGCAGACTAGAGGAAGTAGAGGAAACATAAGAACACAACACCAACTGTTTCATAGCACATAAAAAAGATAGCTGTGCTAGTCCATGAGTAAAATAATCTAAAATCCGGAGCACAATCCCAAATCCACAATTAGGCAATATTTCTGTTAGGACCAGCCAAAACGCCACAAAAGATTGTGCAAGCTTTCTGGTTCTGGAATACTCTCCACCACCAACTACGTCACCAACTGTGGTTTGTTTGCTTGTTTATTTTAATCCCTGTTGGAATAATGAATTGATCTCCCAAAAGTGGCTGGATGAAAAAAAAAATCAATTCCATACCACATACAGTTCAGAAGTAAGCTTTGAATACTTAGGCAATGCCTAAGGCACTTAGGCAATGCCTCTACCAGGCAGAGCGGGATTGGAGCCCTTGACCTCTTCTTTGCTCTGCTGGCAAAGGCAGGACAGGAGATAGGATGGGGGGAATTCCTCCAGCTCCCTTACCAATGGTGGGCAGAAAAAGAGTTGTGAGATCCTCTGGATCCATGCCTGTTCTGTCCCTTCCCTGTCCCCCTTCTTGACTTCTAGGTCATGCAGGGTCGCTGTTGCAGTGTCTTCTGCAGCACCTGCAAGGGGGACGGATGTAGCCCTGGACCCTCCCTCTCAAGGCTTCAGGAGTATTTACTCCATCCCACGGTCCCTTCAATACTCCCTTAGGAAGCACAGGATTGCTCCACTAGTCTTTGAAGGAAACTGGCTCCCATGCAAGTGGTACAGAGTTGCAAGATACAGCATTCAAATATGTTAATACTGTTCAGGAAAGAGCTGAAGTCAGTTTCTTCGTAGGCAAAAGTGCCATCTTATATTCGTCTAGCATTTTGATCGCTTTTTACTAAATAAATTCTGCACTTGCATTCTCAGCATTTGCTCGGTGCTTTCTCCATGTGCTCTGCAATTCACCCAATACATCAACACTGGTGGAGTTCATAAAAGAAAGCAAGAGGCTGTACCAATATCGCCCACCATTTATTTGCAGGACTGGCCCAAGACTTTTTGAGCCTGAGGGGTAGGAAAAGACAGCACCTATGTCCTATGTGTTCCTGTCCCTGGCTCTGTAAATTCAAATTCCAGAGACAGAAGTTGGCCGGGGTTAAATGGAATATGGGTTCAACACTAGCGATAGGACCACGTCCTCCAGGTTTTATGATACACTGTTCTGTCTGGCAACCCCTTGCCTCTGCTTCTTGCCCACCTGCCCCCCCCCCCCAGCCTCTGATGCCTAATGGTAGGCCAAGCTGTGTGGCAGAAGGGTTGTGGGCCCCTTGCTTATCTCTCAACAAGAAAGCACATAAAAGAGAGGGTCCAGCCACAGGAGACGTTAATCATCTAACATGTAGGTGAGCCTTATCTTTCCTTTTATACTAGAATATGGTGTGTGGCCCTGATTCAGAACTGGACCACCATAAGCTTCCCCACACAGCCATTTGCTTCCCAACTCCCAATTTCCCATATCGGGTGGGGAATTTGAGAAGCAAAGGGTTGTGGGGCCAAGATCAGTCCCTCCCAGTATACAGTGGTCCCAGTCTGAACCTGGATTCTCTGCACTGGGCCTAAAGCAAAAAATAAAGAAAAGATTCAGCTACAGTGCAAAACTAATGCAGGTTAACCAAGAGAAAGAGAGAAATCTAAGCATGTCTCCTGGAAGATAAATCCCACTGAATTTCATGAGGGTTACTCCCAGGTAAGTGGAAACAGGTTGTCACCTGAGGTACACAATGATGTCAAAGAGTTCTTTAGGATCAGGGCTTAGCCAGGGGCCAGCTGGAAATCTGGGAGTAGGCAGGGAGGTTTGATTCCCTGGTATATTTGATCTGCTTTTTAAAAAAATGTTCCTGGGTCTCTTAATGAGATCACTCTTGGATAGGTTTCTAAAAGTTTAAAAAATACTCTTATCAAAAGCTTCACAACAAATGGTACTACCAGTCCTCTCCAGTGGGTTTTTTTTAGGATAGTACAAGGGTCTAGATTTAATTTAACAGCTAGAAGGTGTTTGGTCTTACTTATGCAGCATTCCACTGTCTTTGTAGAAAGCTGGCTACCAGCGGTGTGAAAGGTGCAGAGCTGCTTTCAGAAGTAATAATCCCTTCAGGGCTAAGTCCAAATCGGTATTCAAGTTTGAATGAATAACGAAAGACACATTTAATTATGATGCCAAGCAATATTAATTTCAAAATATATTAAAATGACTGCAACCCATCAATCTGAATGAAGATAACTTTAATGAGGCTCAATTGTCCTTTTCTTTACAAACTTAACCACTTACAATGGAATTTTTGCATGCCAGAAACACTTACATTGTTAGGTCAATGGAAGAAAAAACCTTTTCCCTCAACAAATCATTAATGGCTTTGAATAAATGAAATCTTGCAGGTATATTTTTATTTGCCAGATATATTCTGCTGTCAGTATGCTTATTTAAAAAACCTAAGTTGTTATTGCCAACTAATTTCTACAAAGTCCATTTAAGAAAAGACACTCCTCAGAGATTTCCCTTTCTGCATTAACAGAGAGCCAGTATCATGAAAATGATAAGAAACTTCTACACTGTGGTCATATTAGGATATCTGTTTTCAGTCTAACAGTTTTGTCAAAAAGATGAAGGGATAGGATGCATATGCGTCCAAGTTGACATTAGGCCGGTTTCAACAGTACTCCATAGGCTGGATCCGGATTTAGGCGTAGTGGTGTATTGGTACATTCAGAAGTGGAGTCGGAGCCACACCTCAAGGCCACGCCCCCTCAAGGCCACACCCCCAAGCCACACCTATATTCAAGATAATGCAACCTATGATTATACAATAAAAATGAGCTTTATCACTTGGTTTGAATTTCTGTTGAGTAATGAATACAAGGTAAGAGTATTTCTTTTTGAGGTGAAACAATGACAGCTTTTAGAAGTTACTTATTATTTATTATGAATGAATGATTTTTTAATTACATTCATAGACTGCTCTCCAGCCAAAAATCTTATGTGGAATTCTTAAGGCAGCTCCTGCCCACAGGCTTACTATCTAAAACATGTCATAAAAGGGAAAGGGGACAGGGAGGGAGGGGGGGGGCAAAAAGGAGACTCAGCCACTAATTGCCCACACTTATAGAAACATATATACTTAACATTTTCCCAAGTGCAGCAGTCTGGACTGACAATCACTGCTTGGCTTCTTTTAATTTTCTGTGGTTTCTGCAGCCACTGACAATGTTTGCGCATTTGTGTGGCAGATCCTCCATGAGAAGCCGCCCCGAGGCTTGGAAGCTACCCCAAGGCTTTTGCAAATGGGGCGGCATATAAGATTTCCAAATAAATAAATGAGTCCAAGCATTGTCCATCGTTTAGGGGTTCTGGTTTCTCAAAATCTCCAATGATCTTTTATGGTGCTCCCATTGGATCTACACTGAATCACACATGAAGTAGACTAACTGAAGTAAGAGGAACTTAAGGCACAGCTATTTTTCCCCACTGATTC
This sequence comes from Varanus komodoensis, assembly GCF_004798865.1. Taxonomy (NCBI): domain Eukaryota; kingdom Metazoa; phylum Chordata; class Lepidosauria; order Squamata; family Varanidae; genus Varanus; species Varanus komodoensis. Next base: position 15,482,623 of record NW_025335550.1, on the reverse strand, counting down.
CAGGGAATACACTGCAGTTACAAAACCTTTATTCCACTTTAGCCATTATTTCTCTGAAATAATTCTGGGGCGTGTAAAAGCAGTACTGATGGAAGGGAAAGGCTGTAATCCTAATCAAGAATATATGAATTTTTGGAGAGGATATGGGTATAATTAAAGTACATTATATACTGTTAATTGTTACAATATATGAAGCGAAATGGAAGTATCAATTGGTCTTCTGGGGAGCAGGTGCCTGTTGTTTGTTAATTTAGATGCTAATATTATTGATATATTTTGAAGAATATGTATTTGTATTTCAGTTGTATTTACGTTTTGTTTAAAAAAGGGGGGGGGGGAATTCTGGGGCTAAGAGTTGCTAGAAACTCTTTGCATCACAAAGCTGTCCTTCCCAGAATGATTTATGAGGGATCCCGTGACCTCCCTGGAGGCCCCCTCCAAAATAAGTGGGGGTGCTCTGACCCACTGAGGACCCCATCCACTACACCCTTGTTTAGGCATATATAACTAGGCTGGTAGAGGTGCTCTTCCTTGCTGCCTCCTCCACACAGCAGCCCCTCCAGCACTCAAAATGTGGTACACAGACGCTTGGGAATACTCTGCACGAATGAGGTGAGCAGTGACATGTGTGAGGAGGGATTTCCCCAAAACTGGGTGGAGGCACCTTCCACAAGCAGAAACCTTCTGTCCATGGAAGGCAGAACCTGGATCCAACTTCACAAGCCCAGTCTGAGCACCTGTACAAAGCTGGTATGAAAGCCCTGCTTCTGCCTTCTGTGCGGGAATAGCTCATTTCGGCAATGTCTGTCCACACAGCCTTATGCACATAGGCAAAACTATGTGCTTTATTTGGAGGACTGACCATATAATGTTGGCCCGTATGCCTAAAACTGCATATATCTTGACTCCAATCTGTCAGGCCATCCCTATGAAGTTGGTGGGGGTACAGTTGCCATGCTGGCACGCAGCATATAGAAACATAGAAACAGAGAGAGTCAGAAGGGGTCTCCCAGGCCATCTAGTCTGACCTCCAGCACCAGCCGGCTCCGCTCATGACATGCCCACCATGTGGACGTCCAGCCTATCCTTGAACACCCGCACCAATGGGACCTCAACGACCTCCCGTGGAAGCCCATTCCACACCCTCGGGGTCCTGACTGTCAGGAAGTGCTTCCTGGCATCCAAATGGAACCTCGGCTCCCTGAGCTTTGCTCCGTTGGAGCGCGTCCTGCCTTCCTCTGCAGGGGAGAACAGGTCTCTACCCACCTCCGTGTGACATCCCCTCACATACCTGTATGTCGCCAACAGATCCCCTCTGAGTCTTCTCCAGGCTGAAGAGACCCAGTTCCCTCAGTCTCGCCTCATACCCCATATGACTGGACTGGACCCCTGTAGTATCTTCCAAGCTAGCCTCTCGTGGCTTCGGTACATACTCATTCCACCATCATTCTCTGTCACCCTCAGGGACAGAAAAAGCATGCATGTCACTTCATGTGGCCTGGATCCTTCCTTAATAATCTGTCACTGTGCTACAGATAATCCATTGATTGCGGAGCAGAAGTTAGACTTCTCTAGAAAAAAATAGGTTTCAGATTCCATCTTTTGAAAAAGTCTCTCTTGATTCTGGTTCAGGCTGAAGAGTAGTTGATTTGCTGATTATCAGCCAGTCATTTTAAGACTACAAATTGTCCCTTCTATGGATAAATTTCAAAAACAAGCTAGACACTGAGATGAAAAACAAGGGTAGAAGAAATTGAGGTTATTCAGGTGATGGAATTAGAAAAAGCAAGCATGGCTGGAATCCTCATTACACATTCTTAAAAACTATATCTTGTCTTCCATCCAATTGGCAATATATATGCTCTTTCCATTTCATATTCACAACAAACCTGTTAGGTAGGATAGGTCTGGAGAAGGATATCCATTGAGCTTCATGGCTTCAGGGGTTTAAAATCTATCCCTCCCCCACCCCACTGCCCCCCGACTTCTTATCCAGTCTTTGCTTGCACTTTTAGCAAGGAAATGCTCTTCTCTCCACTCAGCAGCAGATCGGAAGGCTTTCCTTCACTGAGCACTGAAAAGCGCTCTCTTGCTCAGCACTCAGCACTGAAAAGCTCGCAATTTGCTGCTGATCAGGAAGAAGAGCTGCTTTCTGCCAGGGACAGAGGGAGAGCACTGCTGCAGAATTCAGGCCTGCCTACCCGGGAGTCTTATTCTGCTTGCTTGTGATTAGGCACCCAGAGGCTTGGCATCTGGGATGCTATTTGCCAGGAGTGCTGAGTGATTAATTCTTGCTTACTCCTTAATTCTTGCCCTGCTTACAGATGAAAAGAGATGCTGCACATGCTTTCCTCTGTGTAGACATACAGAGGCTTGTCCTGCTAACTCCTGAGCAGGCATAAAGCCAAGTTGTACACCCAGTTTTCTCCACTTTGGGCTACACCTACTTTACATTTACCTCCCTGTAGATGCAATGTGGCCCCTGAGACCTTCACCAGATTTGTACCCTGGACAAAGAAGAAATCTCCACCATGCATCAACTACTATATTACACTAGTAGTCTTGCTGTAAGCCACCTAGAGATCCCTGTGGGATGAGTGAATGACATACAAATTTATAAATAAATAAATCCAGCTGTTAAAATGTCCCCACATTCGAAGTGGTATGGTGGTCAAAGTGTTGGATGGGGACCCAGAAGATCAAGGTTCTAGTCCCTGTTCAACCATGAAGCTCTCTGGTTGACTTTGGGCCAGTCAGACACCTTCAGCCTAACCTACCTCACAGGATTGTTATTGTGAGGATAAAATGCAGCTCTGTGAATTCCTTGGGGCACCTCAGAAGAAGAAAAAAGGGCAAGGATAGAAATGCAATGTAATATAATAATAGAAGAACAATTCAGCCTTTGATTATGTGGATCTAAGGGCCAGCTTTAATGAGATGCCAGGTGTGTTGGAAGCACTTGTCCATGCAGTGTTCCACATAGCTGGATTCCTGTTTAGACCTGGCCATCAGCTGCTAGGCATGCATTGTTAGCATACCAGTCTGGTGCCTTCCTGCGCCACGGTTCTAGCTAGGCAAAGCAACCCACTTTAAAAGAGACACTGGCTGCATGTAGCATCTCATGGGTGAGCTTTTTGGCACGTCTGGCATTTTATTAGCAAAGTAGGGGAAGCTAAAACGAAATGTGAATCAGGGGAGGCCAGACAGACCTTTATGCTGCATAGTGTTGATAACTTTACGTGCAAGAAAATTGATTCCAGATGTAAAATTCATGCATATCAGGCAATCCTCTGAGATTAGAGATGAGCACAGGCAAAAAGTGAAGATCTAACTAACTAGCTCTGTAATGGACTAGTGCATATTGTTGACAAATTTATAGTCATTGCAGTCTTATGATAAACCCAGTGTTTTATAAGTGACATTTTATTGCATGGGATTATAAATCTTCAGTAGAATGCACATAAGTGAGGAATAGAAGGTATTTTATTATACTGATTCACAAGAAGGCAAGACTCACTGGAGAAGACAATCCTGCTAGCAAAAGTTGATGGCAAGGGACGGGGGGAACAGCCATGAGATGAAGAAGCCACGGCCTTGAATCACAAGAACTGAGCAGAGATTTCATGGATAAGAAATTTTGGAGGGCTTTCATTCATAGGGTTGCCATAAATCAGGTATGATTTGATGGCACATAACAAAAGCAAAGTATACAAATATCTTTATGCTTAGTTTTTCTGCCGTGTATTTCTGCTTTAGAATTCATATCCACCTTACACACAAATTAGCAGTTCGCACAGAGATTTAAGAGTCAGCAACACCCTTTCAGGATGAATGGGCAATTCTGTGGTGCCATAGTATTAGGAGTGACTGATCCGTCAAATCACATCTGAAGCAGGAACGTGGGAGATCTCCACACAGAACAGAGAGGAGGCAAAGTATCAGGAGCGGCTCCGTGAGCAACTGTGCTGTGCAAGCTACTGAACAGCCAGAAAGCTGCAGCATCTGCCTAGGCAGAGTAGAACCGTTGGGCCCTGGACTGACTTCATTCACCCACTGAGGTCTCTTGCACAGAAAGAAAACCTCTAGTTAAGTGAGCCTCACTCCGTGGTCCGGCTCAGTTTTGGAGGGAGTATCCTTCAATGGTTCTCTGGTTTGGCCTGTCCTCTTGCTGGCTCTCTGATCCTGCTTCAGGGTTGGTCCTACCAGCAGGCAAAATGCAGCGGCCACTTCAGGCAGCTGATCCCGGGGGGCACTTAGCAATGGCAAGAAGGTGGAGGGGAGGGCTATGTTGCCATGCCCTGGGCCCCCTGAGCCAGCATCTTATGGTCAGGTGCTGAGGACTTGTTGCTAACACTGAAATGAGATTCATCTGCCAGCCCAGTCAGCTTCTGTATGTGGAATTAGGATGGGAAAGGATCTTGTCCTTTGACTCAGGAAATAAAATCCCTAGGCCAGCCCTGTCCTGCCTCCTGGGTTGCCTTTCATTTCTGACTCACACTTCGGTTTTAATGGCAGTCTTTGTCCCTCAGCTCTGATCTCCCAGAGCAACTCCTGTGTCAGCCCGAACACAGAATTGCAGCAGTAAATCACACTAGGAGACAAAATGAGCAAACTGTTCGATGTGGGAACTTAGTGGCCATAGGTGCTTCTGATTCGTTTAGCTGTCACGGTGCAACCAGAAATTCCTCTGCAGAGTTTTAGCGTGGCCCTGCTGCACACAGCTGGATAACTATTGCTCTGCCAGAGTTCCCCAAGCAGGTGCCTCCAGAGGTGTTGGACTCCAGCTCCCATCCTCCCCAGCCATAGAAGCTGTACCCCAGCACATCTGAAGTGCAGCAGCTTGGAGAAGTCTGCTCTTAAGCCTTTGTGAAAATGAAGGACTGGTTTATTTCTTTTAAATATGCAGACCTTCAACAGAAATATTCTCAACCAATGCTGTATATTTGTTTTCTGTGTTCCTCATTGCAAGGATATGCAAGGTAGGCTAGGCTACATGAGTTGCCCAAGATCACCTGGTGAAGACAGATGTAATCATGGCTTGACGAAATAACTGTTTATTTTGCGTGCAGCTATACCCCACATTACTTCTATTTACCATAGACCCATTGAAATGAATGGGACATAGATTACTCATGACTAACAAGTCCTATTCATTTCCATGAGTCTATTCTAAGGAGGACTAACAGTGGATATCATCCATTGTTCTCTACTGTAGGGGTGAACAGAGAGCCTGGTATTTTGGACTTCAACGCCTAGAAACCCTTGCCAGAATGGCCAATTGGTCAGGAATTCTGGGAATTGAAGTCTCAAATATTCAGAGATCTACTTTCTTTTCACCTCTGATATATATTAACAAATATACATTTGCTGTAACAGCAGCTTAAAACTTAAAATCATTACAGACCGAATGAAAATGCTCTTTGCCTGTCTCAGTAAATGAAAGCAAAGTAGATGAGAGATTAGTGTTTGTGGGCAGACAATTCCTAAGCAGGACTTGACCACTGAAGAAGAGGGTCCTCTTTCTCAGCCCCCAGCCACCTGACTTATTACAGTGAGATACCTGAAAGAGGGCTTGTGGCAAACTTCTTGGAGTATAGGCAGGCTGATATGGAGGCACTCTGATACGAAGCCTAATGAATCTAGTATGACCCCATCGCCTATTGGTAAGTTTGGGCCAGAGGTGGATAATTGCCATGGATTAGTAAGTCCATATAAAGCAGTTTTGTGCATGTGCCCAAAATGATACCCCCCCCCAAAATAGAGTTCTGCATTAGCCTTCTTCCTCACCCCACTTTCAGAGACATTGTGGCTATTCTGATGATGATGATGATGATGATGATGATGATGATGATTCCTACTAAAACAGCTCTGAAGTGGTTGGCAATGTCAGCTGTAGCTGCTTCCCATTTGCTTAACTTTATAAACATTTGAGAAGATTTAAGCTATTTCCTGTGCTTCATGGTATGGCCTCCCACACCCGAAGTGCTTTACATCATCTGGCTAGAATGCACCTAAGGGAATAGTCTGTGCTATTCAGCAAGGAACAGCTTTATTTAAGAACAACTGCATGATTTCTTTGGGAGCTGTTGGCCTGCATACATTTCATGAAACTACACAAGCAGCTTGCTGAAGTTACTCCATCCTGCGTTTATATGAAGGTGTTAGGTTGGATCCAGATTTAATCATGCTTGGAGTACATTCATTGAAATTGTATCCCATCAGTTTCAGTGGATCTACTTCAGGCATGACTAAGCCTGGATTCAGCCCACTGAATGGAAGAAATCAGTGATCACAGTGGAAATTGGTATGGATCAGCAAAATGGAAAGGCAAAAATGGTATGTCCATTGATAAATATTGGCTAATTTGCCCAAACTGCGTTAAAATTCCACCAGGCTAAGGCAGTATTTGCAGTGAACAGTTCGTATAAAAAGTTCCCTAAGGATCTGTTCTGGGGACTAGTACTTTTTAACTCGTTTGCAAATTATCTGTAGGTATGGATGGCCAGTTCTACAGACTAGCATAAGAAAGCCAATGCAACTTAGCTCTGTGTAAATTTAAAAAAAAAAAACAAAACCTCTCCATGATATCATCACCCATTTTGTCAACATTTGGTCTTGCCATTAAAAATTTCCATTTGATTATTTGGCCAGATCTTCCAAATAAGTGGTTTGTGGGTCTTATGTAGAAGTGGTTTACTTCTTGGTGGTTTTCAAGTTGGAGTCATGCCATTTAAATTGGTGCAACTTAATGGGGCCATATTTTTCATTCTGTTTTTGTTCTGATCTATCCATTGTTGTCCTACTGTCCAGCTTCTCCTTTCTCTTCTTGTGCCTATCTCTGGATTATAAAACTCGACTCCAAGATCCTAGTAATCAGCCACAAGGTATTTGCCGCTAGCAGACTTTCCTGATCCTCTACATGGGGAATCATTCTTCTGCTTTTCTTGGATTTCAGAAAGTTTGAAGGCTTTTCAGAAGTTTCCTCCATGGTGTTCTGTGATGGTCAATAATAACAACCATAAATGTCAATTAATACAGTACCTCAGTTGTACAATGATTATGTTATAAAGAATGTATTATATCCAGGAGCATACTGTCTAAGAAAAAATAAGGGTGCCTAAGGGATGCAAAAAGGAGAAGCCAGATCAAAGGGTTGAGGGGTTGTAGGCTCAGAAGAAGAGGTACAATTTCAGAAGTTGTTTTAGCTGCTGCAAGGAGTGAGAGGTGTGGATTTTAGGGCAGGACTGTGGTACCCTGAGCAATCCAAATAGAAGTAATTCAGAGTTTGGACAAATGGAAAGCATTGGCAGAGTGGAGATGGCGGGATGGTTGTGGGGAAGCAGAAGGATGATAAATCACAAAGGAATGGAAACACTAAAAACCAAGGAACAGTAGCAGGCTTCAGCCAATAAGGCAACAAGAAGCAAAGAAAGAAAGACATGGGCACCATGCAATATAGGAAAGAGGGGGAAAGTACAGCAAAATTAATAATAGTAAATGTGTGTATTGGTTGTTCCTTGTACAACTACCATTTTACAGAGTAGCACAAGAAAGTCCATGTACCAAAATGGGTAGCATGTTGGACCGGGTCTCTGGAGGTCCAGGTTCTAGTTCTACTCAACCGTTTGGGCACTTTGGGCCAGTCACTGACTTTCAGCATAACCTACCTCACAGGGTTGTTACAAGGATAACATGATGGGGAGGTAGAGGAGAATTGTATAAGCTGTTTCAAGTTCCTTCAGGGGAAAAGGTGCGATATAAATAAAAGACATAAAGTAAACTGGAAATTTCCCAGCTTCTTTGCAGTGTGATTTACACATTTATTAACATTTGAGGAGGAGGACCTGCAAGGATGGCAGGCAAGTTTAACTCCTGCCAACAGACCATGGAAATTAACACAATCACATAGGTAAACCTTGGGCAAGGTGGGTTTTCAAAAAATATATATTTATTTTTTGGCAGTGGATGTGATACAAAAGGGTTTGCTTATAAACGTGATGGCAGGGTCAAGTGGAAAAAGCAACATGAGCTGTGCTAAGCTGCATAACAGACCATCCATCAGCTTAATCTCTGTGTTAGCCCTGGAAAGCTGCTCTCATGATGCATTCCCTCCTAGGTTCAGCCTTGAGACAGATATAGGAAGAAACAGCCTCTATAGAAAAAAATTGTCTCAGAGGCTCCGTTTATTTAAGTCTAATTCATTATCATTTTCTGCTGCCCCTCATTGTCCTGCACAAATCTTGCAACAGCAGATGTTATTGTACAACCTGTCCACAGCAAAAATTTATCTTGCCTGTGAGAACTATTTGGCTTTTTTCCTGTAAATTTCTTTTCAAGGAAAGCAACGTAGCCCAAAATTCACACCCATTGCATATATTTTGGAACACATCTTGAATGACTGCATTACTAAACTTTGTGGTGAAGCAGTTAAAATTACTGCACATATGTAGAACATACTTGATGCATGAACCAAGGAGCTACACATATCACTTCCGAACTAGGGGCAGTTCACTCTTTGTCCAGGGGAGATTTTCATGTACTTAGGTATGGGAGGACCAGATATTTTTGTGCTTGCCTGAATTTTCCAAAAATCGTGTTAACACTCATTTTGGCTCATTCGTCTTTTAATGCTCAACCTGCTTATTTGCTGCATTCAAATGGGAACAGTATGCATCTTGAGAGGAAAAAGTGAACATGTATATTCATGTTTTTCAAAAGTGTACTCTTTTCACACTGACTAAAGCAACGTTGCATGTTTTGAAAATATACTTTTAAAAAGTATGCATTTTTCTAAAATGCATGTTTGAATGCAGTTTCAAAGTCACGGGGGGGGGCGGGGGGGAGCACGCCTGCTCACCTCTGAATTTCGGATTCCTAATGGCACGTGGTTGCATCAAGTTCCAGCAGAAGCAACGTTTTTGTACAACCTTCCCAGCAATGGGGGCATCTCCTTCATGAACAGTTGTACAGCTCTGCTTAGCACTGGCACTGCATGAGGAAGTTGTGTCAAACAGTTCACTGGCCTCCATGCAGGAAGAGTAACATGAAAATCAGACTTTTATGCAGGGAAAATACATATTTGATCTAAGCCTAAGTTCTGAGAGAATGTGAAGTTAATTTAATTATCCCTGTTATAACAGGAATCAGGTAGGTTTAATTCAGGTCCCAGAAGGAGATATAAGAGACATTTATTTTTAAAAATAGAACTTTAAAAAGTGCTTTCTTGCACAGTATTTTTCAAACATCTTGACACCTGTGGACAGCCCCTCAAAGACCATTGTGATTAATTTCATGATCTGTAAAAAGAGGGAGAGAGAAAAGGAAAGGATGAAAAAGGCTACAGCTCATGAGACTAGGGACACCTGTGGGATGATTAAGAGGGGAGGGAGGAGACAAACAGGCCATTGTGAGCTTGGTCAACCACTGGGCCACCAATGGGTTCTTCACACAACAACCAACTCACCTTGGCTTATTGCCAGGATGTGTTCATATAATGTGCAAATGTGCCCAGTGAGAGCAAATAAGTCAGTGCCCACATGAGGTAGATTAAAAGAAGCGACAGAAATCAACGTTATTTCACACTGATAGCATGAGAGAAGATCTAGATCTTCAAAATAAAAGCTGACTTTTCAACACGAGCAGAAATAAATGAAATGCTGTAGAAATGCTACACAAACTGGGTTCTCATGAGCCAGTTTCCTTTTTCCATTTTTAGTATAATTCTTCACCATCCAAAAGCCAAAGCACTCTGGGCAGTTTACAAAACTGAAGACCATAAAATACAATATAGGACCAAAGGAAAAGACAGCAGCAGCAGAAATGGAAGGATAAGGGAATTCTCTACATGTGGCATATAGCCTGGCATTGTGTCAAGACTTCTTCCATTTCCTTTGAGGAAAGTTTAGAGTTCACATGAGTTTTTCCCCCTATCCCCAAGGATTTTGCTCTCTGCCTTTCTATATGTTCCATTTCAGAAAATAAGGGTGTGCTCCTGTATGGAATGGAATTATATAGACACTAAGCTTCTGTGGAGAGTAGCAGTGCCATCTAGGAAAATACCACTTTTCATGCTCTAAAAAGCTGCAAAAATGGCTGGAAAACTTGGGAGAGACCCTGGAGGATGACAATGTTGTGAAAAAGGCTCCGCAAACTTCTGTGAGTGAAGGATCATGGGCTTACAATAAATACCTTGTTCGCAGAAATGCCTAAATGTCTAGAAATCAGAAAATCAAATGGCAAGAAGTTTTAAAAATGCCTTCTTCCTCTTCACTATGGAAAATCTAAATGGACATTAAGAGCAGGCTTCCCCAATGTGGTACGGTCCAGAAATTCTTCAGTTCAACTCCCATCAGTGTCTGTCATCATGACTAAGGGTCAGGGATGCTGGGAACTCTAGTGCATGAAATCTGGAGGATCCAGGCTGGAGAGAGCTGGTCTAAACTGAGGCCAGATCTGGCACTGGGATGTGCTGTTGGTATGTGCTGAGTAGGAAAGAAGCCAAGCCAAGCCAAGCCATTCACGTTCCCAGAGAACGCAAAAGGAGCATGGAGACAGGCAAGCTAAGGTTTTAAGTAGCATTAACCAACAGCCACATCAATTAGGTCACTGCAGTGGGGAAGTCTGATCTGTTCTCATAAGTGATTCATTCAGGATCCTGTCATATCTGCAACCTCCCAGGGAGCGATAGGTATTACGTACCTCTCAGGAATACATAACAACTATCCTCTACCACTCAGTTGCAGTTACTCTGCAGCACCTTATGTTTAGTATCTCTCTCCCATCTCATAAAACAATGACTCCCCTTTATCAGGTGTGGATTTCTTGACTAAATGTGCTTTTCATCTGTTTGTTTTCTTCTTGTTCCACAGTGCCATAACTTCAATAATCAGTTCAAGTTGCGACAACCCAGATTCAGGCTGGACATCAGGAAAAGCTTCCTCACTGTCAGAGCAATTTGACAGTGGAACCAGCTGCCTAGAGAGATAGTGGGCTCTCCCTCACTAGAGACATCCAAAAAGAAACTGGACAGCCATCTGAGTGGGATGGTGTAAACTGGTGTCCTGCAACAGCAGGAGGTTGGACCAGATGGCCTTCATGGCCCCTTCAGGCTCTTCTATTCTATAATACTATGATTCTGTTGCAAGCCAAATGACAGGAAGACCCTTAGACACTCTCTCTGGACAGGCCTCGCGGGCCTGTGGATACCTGTCTGTCTCCCACATTGTCTTAAAGGCCCAGGAAGCTGATCAAACTATGTCACTATCTAGCCTCGCGTGCCTGACTGCCTGACTGACAGAGGCTGTCCAGGATCTCAGGAAGATCTCAGCCCCATCACTGTCTACCAAGATTTGATCCTGCAGAACCTCTTCTGCACACAAAGAATGTGGCCTACAGCTGAGTTATGGCCATTTCTCCTTCAAAAATCCTTGTTCAAAAGCCAGTATTGAGCAGCATTCATGTACTATGCAAGTGTGATAGTTCATGCACCACAGACACATGGGGCTCCTATGGCATCTTCTAAGACTATATAGCCTTTCCTGATGGGCCTGAACTCTTGCAAGGCAAAGCTGCACCCTGCAGTTTCTCAGATGACTTTGGCAAGCGCCATCCTTCTTGTGCCTCTGCACACGGTCTCCCCGGCAGCACACACCGCTTCCAACGGGAAGAGACGGGCCCCTTTTGCATCCCCGCCAGTGCCCTGCCTGGCAGGTGCAGCTTGGGTCCAGTGTAGCCCGTCCTGCAGGCGCTTGGGGCGCTCATGCACGTTCTGCAAGCTCCAGCACGGACGGTCCTCACTGCCATCCGGTGAACCGCTGCCCTGTGCTCTTGCGACATTCTGGAGGCCAGAGAGAAGAGGAGGCATTCAAACAGACTCTTCTTTATTGCTCCGCTGTTCTTTTGACTTTACACAGGCCAGAACAGAGAGTGCAAGGCAGTGTGATTAATGATGGAGCTTTCCTGTCCCCTGTACTCCATTATCTCAGTCGGTAGGGCAGGGATAGTGCCCTGCAGATGCTGAGGACTAATACTGGCCTAGACCCTGACCACTGCGGTGTAGAGAGTTGTACTCCTGAGCATCTGGAGGGCAGCACACCCTCCGCCCCTGCAGTGGGGGATTGGAATTAGGATTGTTACTCACTCTCTGCCACAGGCAGCAGAATAACTTTACATGTCATTGCAAGGAAGGGAGAGAGGAAAGACCTGTATCCCCTGATGTGGAAGAAAAGCCTGTTTGTGTTTAATACATTGGAGAAATTGTTCAAGAACAGTTCATCCATGTGAAAAATACGACCACTCTCTTGCTGCCAAGTTTAGTAAGTCCTAGTATGATCGGTAGGTTTCGGTGCCAATTCTGCAAGTTAAAGCTGTGCGGAGGCAGTTTCAAGTTATGTGCCTGATTTCTCTTTATGGAGAGGAAAGAAGTCTTGCATATTTGGGTCAGATATGTTATGACCCCATCATTTCGACATGTGTGTCTGGCCACTTCTACGGCATTAGTAAAACTGAGTTTGTCCAAGATTCAAGAAATGTTGCCCTGTGATCGCATAATTCAGCAGCTGCAAGAAGTACTTAAACACATGATAAAAATCTTGTAATTCTTATTTTCGTCAGAACTTGAGTAACCTGGATTTTTTGTTGTTGACACTGAAAAGAAAAAAAAATCCATAATATTCCAGTTGTGTGCGTATTAATATATCATGCCCCACCAACAAGGTAGTTGATGTGTTACATCATTTATTTGATAACCATGTAATTTCATTTGCTTTTCAAATTGGAGTTATCACCCAACCCTGAGAAGTAGGCTAGGCAGATGGTGGCTTGCAGAAGGCACCTCCAGCATGAAAATGCGCCTTGCATGCTTTGGCGCTCCATCCATAAATACTGCCAGACCCTGCGCCTAGGAAAGAAGCATGCACAGAAGAAGGCAATTTACGCATGGCAAGCGTGTATCACATGGAGCCTAGTCTGAAGCGAGGCAGTCTAGACAGAGATGTGCTGCCTCTTTGGGGTATGAGGCGCTCTAAAATGGCATGTCTCCATAAGAACTTTTGGTTTGATCCCCCCACCAGGATTCTGTATGCAGTGGCTCTCTGGTATGCTTTGACTAGATTTCCACATGGAAAACCTGCTCCATGTAAGGAAATACACAGTTTTGTGGAGAAATGTGACCCTGCCAGTACATCTTTCTATGGGGTAGCTATACCTTTCCCAAGCACCACAAACACAAGAAGTCGTTTTAACTGTCCCCATGAACCACTGGCCTCACACGAAGCTTCATGTACCCACTAGCACAACTGAATGTAGACCATAACCTTTCTATCTGTGAGTGGACTCTTGACTGTGACGTTGGGTCCTCCCACACAAAGCTTTTCTTGAGGCGTGATGCTTCTGTCCCAACACTGGTCAGTAAAACTCCATATCCTGAACAATGCAACAGAAACCCCAGAGCTCCTCTGTGGGCGCCTCAACACCCATGGGGGCCTTTAGCCATGCCCACATCTCTCTCCCCTCCTTTCACCCTTCGGAAATCTTTAAAAACAGGCAAAATGTTAGCGCAGCCTTCTTTCCAACTTGTTCTTTTCTCCCGCCCACTAATTTGCCTTGTTATTTCACCTTCCTTCCAGCATACAGCTTCACTATTTTGCATCCCCTGTTTCTCCTCTCCTAGGCCCTATCCTTGCTCTTTCTCTGCCCTGCTATTTGCCCACTCTCTCAGATTCTAGCCTTGCTATTTCTCTCTCGGTGTCTTTCCCTTGCCATTTCATCCCCTCCTAGCTTTTAGGCTCTCTCTCTCTCTCTCTCTCTCTCTCTCTCTCTCTCTCTCTCTCTCTCCCCTGCCCACCTTTTTACCCTGCTTTTCCCCCTTCCTCCCACCTTCTAGTGTCACTATTTCTCTGTCCTGCCCTCCTTAGCTCACTTTTGACTCGCTCCCTAGCCGGCCTTTGTGACTAGCCACATCCTCAGCGGGAGGCAGTTTATGGTGATGCCTTCCCACAGCAGCTTCCCAAATTCCCAGGTGTGTTCAAGGGTCTGAAAAAGTTGGGAACTCCAGGCCTAGGACATCAGTGATCAGGCTATGCTGTTAGAAGCACACATTAGTCCTTGACTTCCCAGAATACTTCCTAAAATGAATTATTTGTAACACCTAAGTTAGGCAGTCCTGGGCAGTCCTTTTAATAGTGTAAGTTCAGAGCCACACTCATTTCTGATTGGACACAAAGACCACTAACATCAGCGATGACGTTGCTGTGGCACAAACAACAGCCCCCTGACCATCCACTGGCCAAGCACCGACACCAGGTGCTCCCCAGCAGTTCAGCTGGCAACTGCCTGTGCTACCCAGGGGCTCTGCCCAGCTGGAGAAGCCCTGCACACAGCAAGGCGACCCCAGCTGAGCCGCTAGAGGGGCGATCCAACCACCACCTCACCAGAGTTGCTTCCTTCTCCGTGGAGGGAGGTGCAGTGAGGATAAGGCCATTCCCAAGGTTTGGAGCACCACAGCCTCTCTTTTGTTCAGGGCAGCTTTGCCCACACTGTGCTTTCCTCCACTAGGAGGATGAACTAAGCAAGGCGAGCCCTTATTATCTCCAGTCATTGATTGGAAGTAACAGACGGATTCCCTTCTCCACCCCATCCCTAAGCTCCAGTTGACCAGAAGATGGCAGGTCTTGGGAAGGGTCTGGGAACCAAGGGAACCAACCTCTCCATGAGTCTGTTGGTGAAGATTTGTGGGGCAGAGTTCCTCCATGTCTGGCCTAGAGCATTCAGGGGAGGATTGGTGGGTGGGACCAACCTGGGATCATGTGAGTAAATTTGGAAAAATCTGGAAAGGTTGAGAAATGAAATTTGCCTCTTTTACCGAGCACAACTCAAGTGGACATGGAAAACAGCAGTCAGAAGCATAGCAGAGCTAAGTTATCTGGAACTAAAAGTGTCAATGCCAGTTGCGATCAATATTTCTAAACATTAAGTTATACTGACAAGCTAGCAAAAACAATCTCTGGCTGAAATCCTAAACACATGTATGAAGCAAGTAAATCCCACTGAATTCGGTGGAACATATACCCAGATAAAAACACATAGGATTCCATTTTGTTGTAGTGTCTATTTTCACTTAAAAGTTGAACATATACATTACAGTTCCAAATTCAATAGCATACAGAAAAAACTAATCAAGACTAGATGTTTTAGTCAACAGCAAGAGATGGAACATGGTGGTTTTCACTCTGAGAATAGTATACAGATGTGCACAAAACATGGTGGCTTTCATTCGTAAGCATGCGGATGTTCTGTTGCATCTTCACTGTGGGTCTTCCAGCTGCAAATGATGGCTACATTTCAAAGGGCTCCTCTTGAGGAAACTTCTCCAGTTTTATCTATTTCAAAAATTTAATCAGAACAGAAATATAGCTTACTTTCATAATTATACATTCAGATAGTATGCGTGAATGCATCGCATGGAATCATTGCTTACTGAACTTCAGTTTTTTTCTACATGGTTTTTTAATAAAGCAACTGGCTACAGATTTTAACTGATTGTTGAACTGTATGCTGTATAGTCACCGTATTGGGTTTTTTTTATGATGTTAGTCACTTTTCAATGCCTTGCTGAACAAGCACACATAAATATTTTAACTAAGAAACAATTAATTATGGGATTTCAGGTTCAAATAAAGTCTTCTTGACATCTGAATTACATCCTCTTTCCCCTGACCTCCAATCATTTGGTGATTTTTCCAGCTTTTGCATGTTTTTGCCCCATTCTAAAATGTGTTGTTGTTAAAGTACTGGACTGGGATTTAGGAAACCTCATTTGTAAATCCCACTCAGCCATAAAGCTCCCTAGATGAATTTGACCCAGTGACTCTCAGCCTGACCTACCTCAAAGCATTGTTGTGAGAATAAAATGGAGAAGCGGATGACTATAGATTCCTTGCAAGATGAAAGAAGTCAAGATATAAATATAACCATATTTTTAAAAGGTTGAAATGCCCCTTGAGCCTCAGCTGATAGCAGTAACATCTTCAAGCTAAAATATGCTGGCCTGTTTCATATGTTGACCCCATCTTTTCTGCCTTTGGTCTCACCCACCGTACATGAATACAGATCCCAACAGTACCTCCAAACATGAATTCAACCCTTTGCTAGAAAAAGTTCCTACTCCTGCTACCGGAAAACAGGCAGACCTCGCAGTTTTGTCTCTAGATTGAGTCCTACTTTGGGATTTAGCATTAATTGGAAGAATCAAATTGTACCTTTCTGTCAAGGACAATATGGATGAGGTTACATATTTATCCACATTACAAGGTAGGTGGGGTTGAGAAATGCTGGCTGGCTCAAGATCACCAAGTTTGTTTCATGGCAACCAGCCATTTGAGCCCATGATATTTTGGGCCAGCTCATCAGCATCAAGTTTTGAATGTATCTCCACACTGGAAGTGGAATGCAGGTGAAGTCAGTGTTTAGGACGCCTTAATGCAGGGTTAGGCAAACTTTTTGAGCCATAACCTTTTCCGCCATTTGAGGAAAAGTCCTTGGTATCACCATGGTTGGCACAGAAGATGCGACCAAGGTCAAGTAACTTGCTCAAAAGCCTGAGCATGAGGCAGAAGTGGGGTCTCATCTCCAATACACTAAACACTTTCTTTGAACTCACAGTTTTCAGCACTGCTGGAAACCTCTTTAACAGCTAAATATATTTATTTATTTTAAAGTGGGAAGGTAGGGCATCATGGTGGATGCCAAGAATGGCATCCGGGGGCACACGGATGCCCACAGGCTTCACCTTGCCTACCCTGCACTCATGTATCCGTGATAAAAGCTGGATGTTTACACTGTTTTTGAAAATAAGCCCTGAAACAACCAACTAGGAGTTTAACATGATTCTCTCACCTTCCCTTTATAAATATTTGCTCTCCTGAGACCAATGCCTCTGGTTAAGCACAGGGTAAATGAAAGCAGTTATTATTAACACTCAGATGTAGATCAGTCTCCGCACAGCTGGGTGCTTTAATATAAAACCAGGGTCTATAAAAAGGGAGAAGTCAGAATGCTGTGGTTTGGCTGGAGAGCCCTACCAGATTTCAGCAGTTCTGTTGCTGGAGCCAGAAAGCCGTTCTCGTGCCAAACATTAAGCTGCGCAGAGACACTGTGTGGACAGAACTTCGCTTTGTCAAAGCCCCTTCCCTGGGATGCTAGCGCTCCGCCTTCTGGTCCCCTCATCCTCACAGACGACAAGGCCGCACCACATGTTAACCAAGTCATGTTGACTGAAACTATACAAGGAGGACCACCCCCCTTCTCTCACACACCCAAATAATGCTTGATAGTCGTTGCCTTTTAAAGGAATGATGAGGCTCTACTGTTATTCCAACTGTTTGAGCATGTGTCTTTCTTTTGGCTCCCCTTTATTGCCAGCCGCCTGTTTGGTGTTCTGCTGGAAAGCCACATGTTTGGGAGGTCAAGGAACAGCAGTTTTTCCCCACAAAATGCATGGTTTTTCCAAATCGTAAGATCTCGTCCTGAAGAAAAGCAATTCCACTGTGCTACTTCCTACCTCTACACCAATTACTTACACATTTATTAGCTATTCTAATGCAACTCTGTTGTTTAAATTCAATATGTTGACACAGAAAGACACGCCCATCATTTTTGGCTCTTAAGCTGTCTTTCGAGTTTTAGTTTATTTAAACACATGAAGCCCAGGAATTTTATTATAGGCTTAATAGGTCCCATGGTCCTTCTCCTGTATCTTGACAAAACTCAATAGTCAAAACATTCAATAGTCAGTTAATCAATTACAACTGATTAAATGGAAGTTATCAATGTTAAGTGTATAAAAAAATTAGAGGGGAGAATGGGCGATAGTGTAATAGTTCCAAATAAAAGATATACACCTCCAATATTGATTCAGATGTTACTCTTTTTCTGCACAAAAAACATTTCTGTATAGGAAAAGGTGTGAAAACCACACAGAGCAGGCATGGTTACAGGACAAGGAGTACTTTGGTTACTCTGGTAAGTGATCTAGGTAGGGAACTGATTTTGAGGGACCTCTCAGTGGCTTCCATACCATCAGCCACGATATCCTTCTGGGGCATATGAGATGGGACTGGAGACACTGTTCTATGGCCTAGTCTTTCTTGGAGAAGTAATTTCAGATCCCTCTTGGTCTGTGGTGTCCCTTGGAATTCATGGGTGTCCCCCAAGCTGTTTAACATATGCATGGAACCCTCAGGAGAAATTGTCCAGAACTTGGACAATTGGTGCCACCAGTTAGTTAACAATACCTGACTCATTCTCTTCTTTCCAACTAAATCCAAGGGAGTCAAGTCATTCTGGTTTTAAATCAGTCAGTGATGTACTGGATGAGAGTGAACAAATCAAAGCTTAGTGTACAGAAAACAGAGAGGCTCCTTAGTTAGTTTAAAGGATGGATCAGACAAAAGGTCCTCAACCTGTCCTGCAGGGGTACACTCCCTACAAATGCATTCATTTTATTTATTGTTAACATTTATAGACTGTTTTATCTGCTAAAAAGATAAATGCACCACAATTTAACATAAACATAATTTAAGACTCATGTCTTGCATTTTGCATGTGGACCAGAAACCAGCCTTGAACCTGGATGCTCAGGTTTGGTTAGTGGTCAGGAGAATGCAGAATGTCTGCTACGTGGAACTAGCACGTCAGCCTTCTCTGTTCCTGGAAAGGCCTGAATCGGCCACGATCATGCACTGCCCCCCGTCTGGACCTGAGTAACATGTGGCCTCCTTTGAAGAGTGTTCAGGAACTTCAGCATCTGTGCCCGGACTGTTGACAAGGTCCATTATAGAGAACATGTGACTCCTTTGTTAGAACACCTTCAGAAGCTACAGGTCTGATCCTGAGCATGATTGCAAGTGCTGGTTTTGAGCTCCCTAGGCCCATGCAGCTTGGGACCTGGAGGCCTAAGAGACCACTTCCTCCAGGTTTTAGGGGGATGAACGCCATCAGAAGGGTGGGGATGGAGAAAGGGCCTGCTCAACCCCTCTCTGCCAGCAAACAAAGGCATTTTTATCCTTATGAGCCTTTTGCATATAAACAAGCCTGTTGCAAAAAAGGGGATTTAATGGGTTGGTGTTTCTTCAGTTATGTTTTTTTAATCATCCTTGTTGTAATTTTACATTCTAAGTGTTTTTAATCTACTTTTTACTGTTAGGTGCTTTGGGTGATGTTTTTGGGCAGAAAGCCCTGAACTGATCAGCAAGGATTGTTGACTCTTACATGATATGGAATGGAATAAAAGACATTTAAACTTAATAATAATGTGTACAGGTCCTAGAGAGACTAAACTAAAACGAAAGGCTTCTCCCCCCCTCTCCCCCCCCCCCCCCCCCCCCCTCCCCCCCCCCCCCCCCCTCTCTCTCACACACACACACCCTGGCCACTGTGAAACTTTCCTCTTCTAGTTCAATTTAGGGCAAACATATTCCTCTTTATTCATAAAGCACTGCCTTCAGTCTGGTTAGGCTATTTAATTAGGCTGTTCACCCCCATGCTGACTGCATGTCAGATGGATCATTTGCCACTTAAGAAGATGCAGCCCCTTTAAACAAGTGTAGCAAAGCAGGCGCTGGGACTAGCAGGAAACGGGAGCAAAATGGTACAAAAGACACAGGCTCTTTTGGGAGGGGTGTGCCTTTGGGAGAACATTTTAGGGTGGCAGGAATTTTCTTTCTTGCGAAAGTAGCTAGAAGCTAGTACCACCTCCCCCACCCCTTGCCCGCAGGCTTGTAGTGCATAAAGAAAACCTTAGGCGAACTTATTTATCTAAGACACCAACCATCGGTTTTGTATGATATTTGGTTTTACTACCCTTCCAGTGTATACAGTCAGTGTTGTGGTTAGCACTGGACCTTGGGGCCAAAGTCCATGACCCCAAGAAATGACGAGACAGAGAGCAGCAGGAGATTAGGGCTTCAGAGAAGGAGAAGAAAACACCCGTTTCATTTCTGCCTTCGTGACTGTGCAATGATTCCAATGTGTTTAAAATGCAAAACTGCAAATGTGCAGAGTCTGTTTGTTTATTTTTAATCAGGGTTGCAAACCGTTTTGGAAGTGGTGTTGAAGGAACATATCAAAAGCATAGAAGCAGCTTTAAAGCATGGAATTATGATGCAAGGAGGCATAGTGTTAAGTGTGTGCTTCAAAACTGATACACATGGCCGCCTAACAAGGG
Organism: Varanus komodoensis; assembly: GCF_004798865.1. Classification (NCBI taxonomy): domain Eukaryota; kingdom Metazoa; phylum Chordata; class Lepidosauria; order Squamata; family Varanidae; genus Varanus; species Varanus komodoensis. The sequence goes on along the minus strand of NW_025335550.1, from coordinate 15,462,402 downwards.
TCCCATTAGATCATCCAGTCCAGGGTCTAAAACTACTTAGCTGCACCAATGTATACAACAGGTGAGGTTCTGAACAAACAGAGCATGAGGGTTATTAGGTCTTGCAGTATGTACAATGCTGTTATCATGCTGGTTGACTCCCAGATATTCTCATAACGGTCAATAAAGGTCAACTATGATGGAGGAATGCCTACTTCGTTGTCCACTGAAACAGGGCCAAGCCTTCTATTAAATAGCAGCAGATTGTCAATGATTTAGTTTATTATTACACTTTTTATCACAGTAAGGGAACAGCATTGCAATTATCTGACTCGGGTGACACAATGTTTGGGGTTGTTCTATTGAATTGCTATCAATTTAGCTATTTAAGAGAGCAAAGACAGCCCAAACTACTGAGTGGTAATAATGTTCCTTGTTCTAGTCCCTCATATATGTGTTTTCCCTACTCATGCCAGTAAAAAAAGATGGATAGCATGTTTTGTTAGAACTCCTTCTTGGTCCAAATAATGATCCATAACGGTTTGCTGTTTCTTACATACATGACATTGCTCACTTTTACCACTTCTTGTCTCTTTAAAGGGGCCATCTTACCTCAGGAACCAGGGAACTTGCCACCACAGCCTGCCTGGAACCAAATTTACCAATTTTGTTGGTGCCAGGTTAGGACTGCCATTTTTCCTGAGGCCTTTTCCTACTCCAAACAGCACATGGGCAGAGGCACTGTCACTTGCTTTTAGCAGGGCTAACGGCATGTCTGAATCACTTTATGCTTATTCATATCTTATGCTGCATTCTATCAACTGTTGTATACCATCCAAAGAGCTTTGCCTGTTGGGCTGTATAGCAAGAAATTCATAAACATACAAAGGTTGAAGACAACTTCTTTCCACCACTTGTCATCTTCTGTAGGCAAGAGACCACTTTATAGTAGTTGCAGCTTCATCAAGGATCAGCATCATCATCATCATGTTCAGCACCTTTGTGGTTTCCAGTTGGACTACATCTTCCCTTTTGTAAGATGAGGCACCCTCTAATTCACAGAAAAAATAGAACTTAATACTTTCATAGCTGTTCTGCACATACAGGATTATGCTGTTGTGTTAAGCACAAAAGAAACATTAAACATCATCTATTGAAATACATCACCAATTTACCTTGCGGTTTCACACATGCCAGGCAAATTCTTAACATTGTTTCCAAGTCAACTGGAAATCTTGGGCATCTTTGGTGTTTGCCAAATTATCCCTCACTCCCTTTGTTTTTTGAGAAGATTTGCAGTTAAAACGAAACTGATAGGGCAGGACAATAATTTATTTCCTTGTTTGCTCTCATATAGCTTCAGTCATCAAGAATCAATTGAAGAGAATAAAGCAGGGTTTCAAAAATCCAAGTGTGGGTGTATCATAATGTAAGTCTCACAAGTGCTAAAAAACAAAACAACAAAAGACTGACAACAGTGTTCAGTGTCTGAGAACTGACTGGAAAAAAAATTGCACACAGAACCTACTGAAGGTATTAGGGAACACAGATGTTTGGCTTAGTTGTCGTGTACTTGACTGCTTGAATTCTTTTCTCACTGAACAAAATCAGTTCATATGAACACATTTATATACAAATTAATACCTCTCCCATTGCTTGGCCCAGACGATAACCTTCCTCAGGTCCTCTCCAGTGGCTTCTCATCCTATTTAATAACCACAGCAATCTTTTTGTCCTTATTTTTAAAACTAGCCAAAGACTCCCCGCCCCATTTTTTTTGGCTCTTGTCTCCTATGTTCCTGCTGCTGACATGTGCTTTTCCAATTCTACCAACTTCCATGAAGTGAAGGTCCTTCAAAGGCACAATCGTGAGCTTGCTTAGCCTAAACAGAGACTTACAGGGCCCAGCATCCTGTACTCCAAGAGACCTCATATTGAACAGCTGCTAAGGACGGGAGAAGCTCATGCATTGCAACAATGGATCTGAAAGGCCAAGGAAGGGCTGAACCCGCGTTCACACTTAGAAGGGCACAGAGCAGTTCCTCCTGGCACTAGCCGTCCTTCTTGCAACACTCCCGCAGCAGGCTTAGCTAACTTTCAGGGCACTCCTATACAGATTTCTCAGAAGTAACCCTGGGGCTGTACTGAATGGGACTTGCTCCCAGATAAGGGTATTTAGGATTACAGTTTTTGTAATCCACCGAACCCCAAACTGTCAGCAACACCTGGCACTTCATTGCCCAATCCCCTCTTTTGGCAGTCACAATGCGGGCAAAATCCAGTTTTGGCCAGTGTACTGAGGATGAAACTCAAATACTTTGACCACCTAATGAGGAGGAACTACTCCCTGGAGAAGATCCTGATGCTGGGAATGATTGGTGGCAAAAGGAGAAGGGGACAGCAGAGGATGAGGTGGTGAGAAGGAGCCGCTGGGTCAGTGGGTGTGGGCTTGGGTGGATTCCAAGGGATGGTGGAGGACAGGAGAGCCTGGAGGTCTGTTGCCCATGGGGTCGTGATGGGTTAGGCATGACTTTGCCATGAAACAACAACAACAGCGCTTGATCTGGTGGTCACAGACTGCCTTGGGCTGCTGTAGGCAGAGCACCCTAAGCAGCGGTCGGCACCCCTCTTTTCTTCCTGAGCCCCCCAGACCCTCCCTACTCTTGCAGGATAGGGCACTTAGAATCACAGAATAGTAGAGCTGGAAGGGGCCATGAAGGCCACCGGGTCCAATCCCCTGCTGTTGCTGGTTGCCACATGGCCTGAACAGAATCCCCTGCATTGGCCCCCTGCCTAGGTGCAGGGACCGGATTCTCTCCTGTCTCCAACAAGGGCACTTGAACTGACCACCATTCAGTCCAGTCCAGTCAACAGCTGTCCATGGAAGGAGCCCAGTGGGCCATCCTGCCCTGCACTTGCTTTGGGCCAGCCCTGCATTTTGGTGACAGAAGCTTCTGAACTTCCCCTCCAGAGATGACCTTCTGAACACTGCCACCTTCCCGGTAACCCAGGGCTGGTACAGCAATACTTCCTTCAAGGGTTATTCTGCCTAGGTTTGTGAATCTGATGTGTTCTTTGCAACCTTTTTTTTTTTTCTGCTGTAGCCATTCTGTACTCTCAGTGAATCTTTATGATAGGCAATTCACGCTAACCTCAAGTATACCTGTACAATATGATTGGCTGCTACTTCTGTGTAAAGCCCAGGTGGCATTTATGTATTTATTTATTTATTTTTCGATTTATATCCTGCCTTTTTCCTACAAAGGGCTCAAGGCAGCTTACATCATTCTCCTCCTCCATCTTATCCCCACAACAGCAACCCTATGAGGGAGGTTGGGCTGAGAGCCTGTGGCTGGCCCAAAGTCACCCAGTGGGCTCCATGGCTGAGCGGGGACTAGAACCCAGATCGCCTGAGTCCCAGTCCCGTGCTCTTAACCACTACGCCACACTGGCTCTCCTGTCCTGTCCCTCTCTTTCCTGATGTGAGCGGTCAGAGCATGCATATGGAGTTCATGGAATTCTTTCATTAAGACTGTGATCCTATATCTATTTACCTGGCAGCAACCCCCACTGAAGTCTTCTCATCGGACAAGAATCGGCTTATACAGTAACACTGTATAAATGAATCACTATTGGGTTGGCTGTCAGAGCAAAACAGGCTCTTCCAACTAAATCTGGGCATTTCCATTTGCCTGGATCTTTAGAGCACAAATTAATTCTATCATTAAATGTGCGATGCTCTCATCAAGGGTTTCATCAGGGCAAAAGACTTCAGTACTTGTTTAGAGGACCAATTTGGTTAGCCGCCTTTATGTTAAACCAACAGCCGTGAGTACAGATCTACTCGCTACAGGAACATCCTCAAGATCCTCAATTGGAAGACAAAAACCCTAGGAGAACCTTTGCTAAACAAGAAGAACATGGAACAGTGCCATCTATTGTTTAGAGCCGTTGCCGTGCCCATGTAGTACAAAACAACTAAAACTTGTTTTAAAATAGCTTTTTTAAAAAAATTGGTACTCTCTTTCTGCCTCCAAAAGCAGATGTGTTGGTTGGAGGGTGGGGATAAGAATACTTTCTGGCCCCATTAGTTGATGCTCCAGCATGGCTTTTAGGCGTTCCTCCAGAGAGAGGGAGGGCAGGAGGAGCGACAAGCAGATGGCTCCTGAAATTTTCTTATGGCTGGTTGTTTAAAATGTGTGTGTGTGCATGTGTGCATGCACATAGGTCTTTTGTCTGTTTATATGACTGCATGTAAGTGGTTGTATACTATGCAAAAGATTCTATTTTCATACTTTTAATTGTTATAAACTGCCCAGAGAACATCAGCTATTGGGCACTATAGAAATGTAATAAATGAAATGAAATGAAAAAATGAACTCAAGGACTGGCAGATGGTAAAAGACTAATTCCATTTATCTTTGATTAAATGTGCAACTAAGATCTTCCCACAATAATGGCATTGGGGAGGGGGTGAGAGAGAGAGAGAGAGAGAATTCTCTCACACCCTCAAGAAGATTGCCATCTATTATTTCAGCAATTTTAACTTAGTTTATTTATTTATTTCAATACTGCCCCTTAGCCAGGGTTAAAATATACAACAGTCACAACATACAATGCCAACAACAATAAAATCAAACATACATAATAATTCAATAAAATACCAGCAGTGGGCGCAGAACAACCACACTCAAATTAGTCTAGAGTTACAGCAGCGATAACATACAATAAAATGCTGTATGAACCAGGAAGATAAAACTTAACTATTAAAATGCTGTGTAGATAAAAAGGGTTTTACCTGGCACTGGAAAGAATAAAGAGTAGGCACCAGGTGCACCTCTATGGGGAGCTGATTCCGTAACTGGGGTGCCACAACCAAAAAGGCCCTTCTAGTAGGCCCCCTCTTTGTTTCCTTTAGCTGGGGCTCTCTGAGAAGGACCTCAGATTATGTCTTCAGGGTACAGGGAGGCACATATGGGAAGAGGCTTTCCTTCCGATGACCTTGCCCCAAGCTGCTTCGGACTTCAAATATTAATGGTGCTACTTTGACTCAGGCCTGGACCTCAACTGGAGTTGCAAAAGGACTGGCATAATATGTTCTGGTTGGCCAGGCCTTGTCAGCAGCCTCACTACCATATTTTGAATCCACTGAAGTTTCTGGACCACTTTTAAAGTTAGGTCCACGCAGAGCATGTTACAGTAATCCAAATGAGGTTACCAGAATATGGATCACTGTTGCAAGGCTCTGCCTGTCCAGGTAGGGTTATAGCTGGTAAATCAGTCTGAGCTGATAAATGTATTCTGTGCCACTGAGTACACCTGTGACTCCAGAGACAGTTCAGGATCCACGAGCACCCCAAACTACAAACTCTGTCCTTTATGGGGAGTGCAACCCCATCCAGAATAGGTTGCATATCACCCCACTGGACAAGTGACCCCCACTAACAGCACCTCAGTCTTATCTGGATTGAGTTTCCATTTGTTGGCCTTCTTCCAATCCATGTCCAAGCCCAGACATTGATTCAGAGTGGCCACTGCCTTGCCTGGGTTAGATAAAAAAGAGAGGTAGAGTTGAGTGTCATCAGCATATTGATGATGACTCATCCCACACCTCCGGATAACCTCCGAAAGTAGATGTTAAATAGCATGGGGCATAAAAGAGAGCCCTGAAGTACCTCATGGCATAACCGCCATGGCACACAGCAATAATCCCCAGCACCACCTTCTGGAATCAGCCCATCAAGTAGGAATTGAATGACTGTAGAGTAATGCCTCTAACTTGCAACCCAGCCAGCCTATCCAGAAGGATACCATGCTGAATGGCATCAAAAGGCACTGAGAGGTCCAGGAGAACCATCAGGGTTGCACTTTCCCTCTCTTTCTCCTGGCAAAAGTCCTCCCACAGGGGGACCAAGGTAGTCTCCATTCCAGATCCAGCTCTGAAGCCTGATTGAAATGGATCAAGATAATCAGTTTCATCCAAAAGTGCCTGGAGCTGTTCAGCCACACCAGATGCTCAAACTCTTTTCCCAAGAAGGGGATATTGGCCTGTAGTTATTGACATCTTATGGGTCCAAATTATTTTTTTTCCCAGGATCCTCTTAATTACAGCCTCTTTTAAAGAGGCTGGAACCACTTCCTCTTTCAAGGTGGCATTTACAGCCTCCTCGACCCAGGAATACGTCCCTTCCATAATTCTAGTGCTGAGCCATGATGGACAAGGATCAAGCATGCAGGTGGTATGCCAGACTTGACCAAGCACCTTGTCCACATCCTCAGGCCTCAATAACTGAAGCTCGTCCAACAAAATTGGACCAGACAGTGCTCTGGATATCTCTATTAATGGAACTGTATTAAATGTGCAGTCATGACAACTTTATCCACAAAGAACTGCACAAATTCATCACAGCAAGCTCCTGACAGTTTCTCTCTGTGGCCCAGTTTGTAAGAAGCCACAAACCACTTGGAAAAATCTGCCGAATGGCACTGAGAGGACATGATGCTAGCGGAAGAGAATTGCCTCTTTGCTTCCCTTACCACCACAGAATAGGATCGATAATGGATTCTCAGCCACGCCTGGTCAGACTCATTGCAAGATTTCCTCCACCTGCACTCTGGCCATCTCTTCTCCTGCTTCATTGCTTGGTGTATACCAAGGCACTGACTAGGCCCTTCTCAAGGGAAGAGGGCGCTTGGGTGCACTTGTCTCAACTGCCCAGGCCATCTCTGCATTCACAGAGCAGCTTGAGCTTCAACAGGAGCACCAGCTATATCATACGTGCTAGTTACCTTCTTGCAGGATGGCTATTACTGACAGGTGTCCAGCTGAGCTTGGCAAGAGCATCAAAGACATTTTTTTGGCCATGCTTGCCAAGTGAGTTGCACCTGTGCGCATAATAGGGTTGGTTGCCCAGGCTTGGATGATGTGACAACCCATTCTGAGTATAGCAAACCCTAGAACAACCCCTTGCCCTCAGACAAGCCAGCCCAAACAAGCGGGGATCAGTCTGAGTCCACACGACACAGCAAACTTCCATGGGCAGAAACCCAGAATGACTATCACATTGTACAAATCCAACCAATGTTAGCTGTCCGGATACCATCTTGCTAATAAATGGATATGCCAAGAATCCAGGAATTCTTTGTCCAAAGTTTACTTCTACACCATACCAGCTCACGAACAGCTTACATATGAAAAGCATTTCTCACATCATCTCTGCATGAGGCTGAACTTTTTACTACATCCCTCTCAAACGATTTTGAGCTGGCATGTTAAAATACCTGCTCACACAAGCACCAGCAAGTGTGTGAGTGATGAACCAAGCCCCTCTCCCCTGATTTCAGTGAACTTTTGATACCTTTCAGAATTTCTCTCTTCTTTTGCCCAATCAAAATGTTGGTTTCTTTGATCAGAGAAAGGTGCACATCAGTATTCCCTTAGAAGACAAGCTTTCATCCTAGAAATAACTGTTTATTAAGGAGCCACCCCTTAAACAAGAAAAACAGAATTCTGAACAGTGTTTCTATCGGCGATGACAGCCACCCTTTTCTCTGAGCCAATTGCTTTAATGGCCCTGCATTTCAAATGCATTTCTGATTGACCTCTGCATAAAAGTATCCACTGCTAGGCAACCAGGGTTTTTTTTGCTGGTCTCTTGGGTGGTCACTTGAGACTGATTTCTTTGTATTTATATGCAAAAAACAACTTCAGTTGGCCCATCATATTCTATATTCCCTTTGCTATTTATTATCTGACAGATTTTTGCTTGGATAATAACTTATTGCCTGACAGCTATAATCCTGTATTTGTGACAGTCCATTTTGTTGCTATAGAAATGAGCGTAGTGTCAGAAATCCAGCATTATTACAACTTGACTGTGATTGGAAGAAGCCTTGGGCTCAAAGCAGGGGGAAAGCCACTCAAAACTCAAATATCATTAGCTGTTACTTGGAACCCTGAACAGAGGCGAACGGAATAAAAGGGCAGGTATTTCGTTCCATAAATTTCTGACTAAAATGCTAAACATTCTCCCATTTCCATTCCTCAGAAAGCCAGATTTGGCCCTAGAGCTGCCAGTGGCTGATTTTTTAAAACTATGAATTTGTTCTCCATGCATCAAACCTACATTGGATGTTTCTGGAACACTATAAGACAAAGGAAAAATTTACACAGCAGATGTCCCCAACTGGGTGCTGTCCAGATGTTTTGGACTTCAACTCTCATCAACCCCATCAATGTTGAAGGATAGTCCAAAACAGCTGGAGAACTACAAAACACCTGGATAGCCATGCCTGATATAAAGCCTCTCTGATGGCTGTTTCCATCCACTACCTTCCCTCTCAGATCCTTACTGCTATTTAGAGAAACGTAGTACATTCTCAGTGATCAGTTAAAACAAGTTGAACATTTCAGACTGGTTAAATGGTGCTAAGGTGGAGACATTTTTTTGTCCAAAATGAGGAAGAAGGATGGTCATTTATTTATTTATCAAAAGCTTTTCTACCCTGTCCCCCATTAGCATCTTGGAATGGCTTACAATGAAATGAGTAGAATTGTAAGCTGCCTAGGAAGGCCCCAGCAATTACAGGAGGTGTATAAATATATGTAAATCAATAAATAGAATAAAACAAAACACCACAGCACATGTAAAATGGTTTGTATGTAGGATGGTTTGAATTAACAGTACCAGTTATGGATATGTACCTGTTGTTTTAAAGCAAACACAGAAAAACAGATTCTTTATTAACAACATCTGGTCCATACAAGCAGTTTTATCACCAGGAAAAAGCCCAAGTGGCAGTGCGGCATTTTGAACAACACTGCAGGCTGAGATGGGGAAGCCCTACCTTAATTCCACTTTCTGCCTCTGTGGCCAATCACTTTCCCTAATGTACGTACCCTGGCCTACAGCCTTGTTGTGATAATAATATTCGGAACAGTAACGGGATACATTTGGAGTGGCCTGAACTCATTAGAGGTATGGATTGAAACGAAAAAATAGAGGTGCTAATTCATACATTCTCTTTCATCTCTTCCAGATGATTCACATCTGATGTTAGTAGTGGATGTGAGGAGGAGAGAAGAGGTTGAAAAAATGGGCCGGATCAGCCTTCCCTGACTGGTGCCCTTCATATGTTTTTAACAACAATGCCTGCCATCTCCATCTATGGACTGTAACAGCTGGGGCTGATAGCAGATGTAGTACAAAACATCTGGAGAGCACTAGGTTGGGAAAGCTGGGTTAGATGAACAAATGGTGCTCTCATGGGGACTGTGAATAACGTTACACCCACATTTTGTCTCACACCTACTACATTAAAGGAAGCTTGTAAAACATATTCACCATTCTGTTAAAAAGGGTGGCGTCTGTGTAGCAACATGTTGTTTCATGCACAGTTGGACAAATCCACTCCTTAAGAATAGCTATATGCAGACTAAACAGCCGTTAAACTTTACCAGCTGGCTGTTTCCAGCCCTTGGAACTGGGTGTGCCATGAAGGTATTTAAATAATAAGCATTGATTCTGATGGGTAATGATTTGAAACAAGGCACTTGCAAGTGCCATCATCTCCCTTTATGAGAACTTTATCCTGCACTTACACATGGCTAAAAGAGATGTTAAAACTGTTAAAAGCCACTAGGCAATTGTGTGTTTTGCTTTCACCCATTACGGCTTACGTGTTGTTTCCTGAATCACTTCATAATTTTGGACAGAACTCTCCTATTGTGAAGAATGCTCATTAGAGTTACAAGTGTCTCCCTTCTGTGTCCGATCTGCAGTAATAAAAATCACACGCCTGTTCAAATATGTGCAGGGAAGGCTTAAAGTTGGTTTGCACAGTTCATGTGAAAAATGCCCAGTGAACAGTTTTACTAGGCCTCCTTTACACATAAACAGAACAGTGTGTGAGATGCTTCTCTGCAGTGAAATTCCACATTTGCTGTGTGAATCAGCAAAACTCAAACTCTCTCAAAGTTCTCCAAATTCCAACTCTAAGCCTATTCTGATGTGAGGCTGAATTAGATTGCAAGTGTGGTTTTTTTTCCTTTTTGTGTGAAAATCCATGTATGTTTTTTTGCACATTTTCCCAATATGTGCATCATTGAAATGCACACATTCTTTTCACTTTGATTAAAGTATATCTGCGCGCATTTTTCAAATGTACACATGTTTTCAGATAGATGTTTTTGGTGCACAAATAACATTGTGAGCTTTAAACGTATACATGTCAGCTGCAGGCTGCATCTAAGTCCATTTTTGATCAAGAAAGTATGAACTGAGTAAATCCTGATTTAAAACAAACTGAAACAAATTTCTCATTTATCTCTACTACAAGGAGACACATGCTTTCTGTGTGTACAGATATTGCAATCAGCTTGCGGGGTGGGGAGCAATTTGTGTGAATGCAACTTAGGTCTGTTTGAGGAATTCGATCTTGGATCTGATCTGCATTTCCCAGACTAATGTGTGGCTGGAAACAGAGGTATGTACCGCATTTTGCAAATCCTGACCGTTTGGATGTAGTTAACAGCTTTTAAAAGGAACAAAATTCTAGACATGAAAATGGTACCTTTTGACAGAAAATAAATTGAGAAATATAAGTTTCTGAGAGAAAACATGTTCCAAAATACATATTTAAATATGTATTTAAATGTGAATGTGAGGATTTTTAAACATTTGCTCATTAATGAAAACCAAGGACAGAATGGATATTCTGAAGTGACATTGACTAGAAATAGGCTGACTTGCCAATCTTCCTTAATCCTTTTCACCCATCAGACACTTTCATTTGCAACTGGGATGGAAAAACAATATGATTATCTTTACCTAAAAGTAAGTAATCACCTCCCAAATTATTTTGTGCATGAAACTTTACCAGGTAAAGGGTTTTGTTTTGTTTTGTTTTGTTTTTTGCATCCTGTCTCAAAGTCTCAGTAGAAGGCTTCAGCACATTCAAAAACAACTAAATTATAAAAGTGATGATAAAAAGACACCCAGTAAAATTAAAATCTTAATTTCCAGTCATTAAAACCTAGCATTTCTCATTACCTTTACCCTGTATTTCCAAGTGTGTTATTCAAAACCTTTACAGATCTTTGATGGAAGTGTTTATAAGCATTAGGTAAAGATTGTCTGAACATAACATGGCAGAATACATATAGTGTTTCTGGCCAGTTGGACTAATAACTACAAAATATTAATAGCAGCAACAACAGCACAGTGCAATTTATATTAAAGATACCTACCTTCATCTTCCTGGCCACAGGTTTCCCAACCATGAACAGAAATGCTACTTATCTTTTGTATGTCCACATAATATGAAAATTGCATTAAAACATGACTTTTCTGCACTGACTGCATGTTACTTAAGTAGAAATAGCTGAAGGCAGGCAAGTTAGCTACTAATTTGTCACCTATACAAAGATGTTGAAAGCTGAGACATGCATCATCCTCATCTAATGTATCTGCTTTAACATAATTTATCTGGTAAAGGCATGTGACTGAAGCCAAATCAGTAACGTATGCATGTGCATTAACTTTTGAAATTAATCTTAATTAATCTTGGATTGCTGCAGATAACCATTTAGTAAATGATAATTTGTCACGGTATAAATTAGCAATGCATTAAACTGTCAACTTTAATTTTGCTCATTTGCCCATTTTTCCAATCTTAAATTCATTCTGTTCAATTGTAGCATCACTTTGTGATTTTAATGAAAATTCATACATGATTCCTAATATATGCTTTTATGAATTTTGTCAAAATACTATGTATTGTGCAAATCATTTGGCCTAATATAATGTATATTTTACACTACTTTCACCTCCATATTATAGATAGATATATATGAGATATATATCTCATAGATATAGATATAGATGATATTCATGAGTACCCTTTCAGCTAATAGATACATTTTTACAAATTGTTTGATTGGAGAACTACATTACAAAATTTGGATAGAAAGGTGAATAATGAAGAATAACTGTCTTGATTTTGCATAACAGTTCAGGAAGTGCAAATCAGGTGGTTTGCAATTAATTTCTGTCCCATCTTTACCATTAATACAAACCTATGGAAGCCATCATCCTTCACTCGTGGGATGAAGAGAATTTTACCATGCATGAATGCCAGCCACATAGCAACCTAGGGACATAGGAGCAGAGATGTTGTTCTGCACTCCGTGACATGCGTCTAATGTAATTGGCCACCTTGTGTACCATGTAGAATGGCAAATGAGGAACTGGTATCAGTTCAAATTGGATGTGGAGGTTGTTGTCTGACTCCCCAGTGGCCCTCTGCCCTTGCACTGAAAAACACGGTGCATACGCATACATTGCTTTCTCCTTCCTCCATTCCGGCGGCAGGAGGAAATGCTGCCCTCTTTAAATCCCCCTCTGCATGAAGAACGGCAATAGCTAACTTGCACAAGAGCGAGGGGCTGGTCAGTATCTCTCTCATAGTAGGCTTGCTTATTTGCAAAGATGGATACTTCAGATGGTGCAAAATAGAGCAGCCAGGTTACTGACAGGTACTAGGCGTTATTCTCATATAACCCCAGTCTTCTACCAGCTTCACTGGCTCCCCATCAAAGTCTGGGCTCAATTCAAGGTGCTGGTTATCACCTATAAAGCCCTTAATGGCTTGGGACCTGGATACCTAAAGGAACGCCTGCTTCCATATATGCCCTTCCGCCCCTTGAGATCGGCAGCAGAGACCCTCCTCCGGGAACCCTCCGTGAGAGACATCAGGAAGCAAAGCACCCGGAGGAGGGCTTTCTCTGTGGTGGCGCCCCATCTGTGGAATGTGCTCCCCAGAGAGATCTGCCTGGCACCGTCGTTATTTGTTTTTCTGCTTCAGGCAAGAGCTTTTTATTCAAACAATATTTTAATGTGTAATATTTATAGGTTTTAATTGTACAGCCAGGGTGTTTCCAGGTTTTAACTGTGCTATATTTATTTATTTGTTTGAGCCGTCCCGAGGCTATATAGCAAGGGGACGGCATACAAAAACTTTAAATAAATAAATAAAAAGAGGTGTCTTAAATGATTTTGTTTTTAATCATTGGAAGCCATGCTACATGACTTTCTAACATGGAAAGCCCGGCCTGAAGCAGTACAAACCTGCTTCTGCTTCATACTGCTGTATGTGTAGACTGGGCATCCCAATCAACTTGCAAACTTCAGCTTTACCTTCTAAGCACCCTCCATAAAGCTGCATTAGCTACACAGCCACTTCATAACTGTTGTTTCTCTTATCTTGTCAGCTTGTAAATCATCATGAAAGCAGCCCCAGGGATGCCACCCCCCCAGACCGAAGAAGCATTTATGATCTATTACGATAGCAGGCCCATGTGAGATGCTTTGAACCAACATTATGATTGATTATTTCGGTACAGCTAGAGGCGTGAACCCCAGCAATTGTGGCAGATGGCACTAAAAACACAATTAAATCTTCAGGAGAAATGTCAAGGTTTGTTTTAGAAGACCTTGGCTTTTTATCAATTACAAAGGGTGTGCCCAGAAAACAAAAGCACAGGGCAGGGGAGTCAGCGCTTCTAACTTTCCCACTTCATAACTGAGATTCTTCAATGACAGTCAAAGTGAATGGCATGTCAGCATGCCACACGGCCACAGGTACCTGCTTTCTGTCCAGCCCCTGCCCACAACCCCCAACCTGACGCCAGGAAATAATGGCTGTCAAGAAGCCAACCAGAATACAAAGGTAACCTTGTTTTGCGTACAAATATGCTAACTTCTTCCCCTACATGTTCACTAGTTTTTCTTCAATCTTGCTCTGCTTGAGATCTTGCATTTAGTAGCTATTACTTGACCAATGCACATAATACTGTTTTTTTTAACTGTTGACAATCGTCTTCAAATTGCAAATGTTATTTGCATTTTCTCCTCTCTCTGGGCTGAAGGGAGAGACCAGAACAACAGTAAAGACAGGACAAAGGTGCTCCTTTTGTTAAAAAAGAAAAAGAAAGGAAAGGACAGAAAGAATATGCATGGCATTTATAGTTTGCTTTTGCTCTTTGAGCTCTCAATGCTTTCTGTATGAGAAAATTAGACGGAGGAGAGGTGCAAAACCTCACATGAAACATGATCGCAGCCAAATTGTTCCTGTAAGGTAAGGCCTATCAGCTCACTCCAGCAAAACCCTGCCTTCAGTAGAGAAGCAGAAGGAGACATTCTCCTTACAATCTTTTTGAACCTAAGGCATATTTGGAGAAATGGCCGTGGGCACTCCCATAAAATGGCTTCCAAAGATGACATGGTTAATCACATAATGCCTGCAGAATGACCTGTGCATACAGAAGAAAGCAAAAATGTTAAGAAAAATGTTAAGAGCCAGTGTGGTGTAGTGGTTAAGAGCATGGGACTGGGACTCAGGCGATCTGGGTTCTAGTCCCTGCTCAGCCATGGAGCCAACTGGGTGACTTTGGGCCAGTCACAGACTCTCAGCCCAACCTACCTCACAGGGTTGTCGTTGTGGGGATAAGATGGAGGAGGAGAATGATGTAAGCTGCCTTGAGCCCTTTGTAGGAAAAAGGCAGGATATAAATCGAAAAATCGAAATCGAAATCGAAGAAAAAAAGCAAATAAGACTGTTTTTCTTCCTCAAGATGATAAAAGCTTCTTAGTTGTGATCCCTGCTGCGAAAGCAGTGAGGTTCGTTATGCACAAAGTCAGAAGCACCATGAAAATGTAAAAGGGTATCACATTTCTATAGCGTTCACCCAATAATGCTGCAGGACATGTAGCTATGCATTGAAAGAGGCCTCTCTCTCATTTACTGAATCCTACTCTTACATTGACATGTTCACCACTCTATTTATTATTTATTTTATTTATTTATTCATTAAAACATTTTTATGCCGCCCCATTCGCCGAAGCCTCGGGGCGGCTTACAACATTAAGTTAAAAAAATACAAACATTAAATTATAACATTAAATTAAAATGTTTGTAAAATACAAACATTAAGTTAAAATGCAAAAAATAACAATATAAAATAAGTATCTACCCGCATGGGTGGATGGATGGATGGATGGATGGATGGATGGATCAGCATGGACTCAGAGGAAAAGCATCAACCCACACATCATGCTCTTCAATTAAGGTAGTTTTCCATGGTTAGCCAAAGAGGCAACTCATGAGCTATCAGGGACTATGCATGCATTCTGGTATAAACCTCCCCTCTGTGCAAGCAGTAGAAGGGCTGAAAATCTCAAGTGTTCGAGTGAGCATGCTCTGTGTGAGAATATAAGACTAGCTTCGCTAGATCTAGTTTGCAGCTCACTCCCAAATACAGGCTGAATATGGACTGTTGACAAATCATGGGATGATGTTGTACTGTGGTTTGTCATTGCATGCAAATCCTGTACTAGGACTTAACTATGCGTTGTTAAACATAAGCAAGCCAGGAAGATAACCTATGGTTTGTTGTTGGCTTGAGAACTCTGGATTGTATGTGGTGAACAACTCACAGTTAAATCATAGTCTAGAGTGTGCTTATTCTAATAGCCCATATTCAGTTCATGTGTTCTGTTGTCTATGTGAAAATGAGGCCAATAAGTATATGCAGTCCAGTATCCTGCTTCCTACAATGGCCAGCCAAATTCCTGGAACATTTTAAACCAGGAACATCTTAAACTGGGATATAAAGGCAATAGTCCTCTCCCACTGTTCTTCATAACCAACTTTCATGATCCTGAAGGTAGTATCTATGGATAATGACCAGTAGCCATTGGGAGACTCAGTAATTAATCTCAATTTAATTTGTATAAACAATTGAAGAGAAAAGTGCATTATATTTTAATGATTATTAAATGCTATTTGTATTTTATGTTGCATTTAATGTGTTACTATAAACTGCCCAACAATGAATTGGATGAAATAGAAATTAATTAACTGATCAATCCATTTGTGTCATTTTTCCATTAAAATAATGTAAAGTGGGCATGGCTGTTACCACATCATGTTGCAGAAAAAAAAAATGCATAGTTTAACCATGGGAAAGTGTGTATAAAATTATTGGAGCAGTGGGTGAACAGATGTTCTTCTTAGCCAAAAAATGAAGTAGGCTTCATAACAGAGTAAGGCAGTAAGAAAGATGTAGATTTACACCTGTTGGATTAAAGATTTTTGAAGAAACGTGGGATGCCCATCTTGCTCACATAAAACAGAAAATTTTCCTATGTAAGCTGTTGTATGCTGTCTTTAAGGCTCAGGTGTACTGTGACATTTTGGGAATTGGGAGTTAAAAATTTGTCAAAGAACAGCCTGCACAGAGACAACTCCCAGGCTGATGCTGGCAAACACTTCAGAAAAGCTTTCTTTTCTCCCTGAGGCAGGAAGACACACCCAAACTTCCTGCCAGAGTCACTTCCTGAGCTTTCAGGTCCATCCCCTATGAATGAGCCACACCTTTGGGGAGCCTTGTGTTTGCATGCCAGAAAATATCGGTCAGCCAATGTTATTGAGTCAGGGCAGTTTAATTCACACACACACACACACACACACACACACACCCCTCTACACCTCTTTTCCCTTCTGATCCTTGACTGTTCGGAGGGAAAAGGCTTTCCAGAGAGAGCTATTTCTCAAACCATCTCCTACTGAATCTGATGTGCAGGAGCCCTGAGAATTAAGGTCCCAGATTCTGGTAACAATTCCTTTGCATGTGCCATGTTCCCATGGAGGTCAAAGAGATGTCGGATGCATTTGACCCTGGATGGGGAGCCTGTTCCATCCCAAGGGCCACAGTCAACATTGGAGAGCTCTTGATGGGGAGGGGGGCACAGAGACAAAAGAGGCAGGACCCACAACCACAGGCTATTGTAGCCTAAAATTCTTCCTGCAAGCAACTTAGCCTTAGCAGAAGCATTTCAAGCTTTTAGAAGAGAAAAGGCTGCGGCAAAGCTGTATGACCACCAAGTAGTTGGTGGACAGATGAAGGGCCAGAGGAAGAAGCATGGCCCTCTGGGCTCCCAAGAAGCCTGGGTTTGGCCCTGTTCCATTTCTGTTTAACACACTTTATATTATAGCTATTCACTGATAATGAATAACTGTAAACATAGATCATGGGTGGATATAACTGAGCAGCTTCAGTAGCGTTTCCAGTAGTAGAGGAGACTGGATCTGTAAAGACTGCAGAGCCACACCTAAATTCTAAGAAGTGTTGCTGTTGCAATAATGCCATTCAGTCATATCAAGCAACTCACATTTGGCATGTAAGTCGAAATGACAGAAACTTGCCATCAATGCCCTCTAATTGATGTAAAGTAAAAATCAAATTCACTTCCTTACCAATGTTTGATTAGGCATGTTGCCATGCAGTCAATTAGGCATGCGAAGATGAATCAAAATGCGATTTATATAATATTATATGCTGCAGGTCCCTAGAAGTCATACCTGTGAGAAGCACATGATCCATTTGAATATGCGAAGAACCGTATTAGGAGAGAAGATCCAGAAATAAGAAAGATGACAAACCTAAGTGGGAAAGGCCAACGTTTAGCGCAAGTCAACAAATAGGCCAAATGATATGAAGCAAGTCTGGAAAGGCAAACCCAGCTTTAAATTTTTGAAAATATTTGGCAGGCATAGATAGAGGAATTCCACATACAAGGTAGACAATCCAAGGTGCCCCATTTATCTCAAGTGTATTAATCTTACTCCACAAACTAAGGTTTAGTACTCCCCACCTGTCTATAATCCACGAGTTCTCCTTAGTCATTCTTTGGAGTCTAGCTTAATCATTGGACATATACCTCTGGGGATAAATATTCCCCAAATAAATAAGGAAATCTGGACACCACCAAAATTATGGATTAGACAAACAGTTGGTGTTATGAAGTGACTATCAGAAAAAAAAAACACACACACACACACACACACAGAGAGAGAGAGAGAGAAAGAGAGAGAGAGAGAGAGAGAGAGAGAGAGAGAGAGAGAGAGAGACTACTTTGCATTCTTCTGTGAATTTCCTTTCATTCAGTTATCCCAGGAGCCAGACCATTGTCTGTAAAATGCAATTGCTGAGAAATGTGAACATTTATTTATTTATATCCTTTAAGGGATATTATGCCACCCGTCATAAACATCTAGCCCAAGGCACTTCACTTCTGTGAGCAGCCCTTAGACTTGGCAAATGTCAGACCAATGTCAGCAATAATGCATCACCTATTTAGCATTTCCCAGTCTCCTCTGTGACTTCAGTTCTTAATTTCCAGCTGACCGAAGGCAACAAACAGATTCAGTTAGTTCAGTTTTGATATTACGCAGCAGACGCAAGTGGAAATGTCAGTAGAAACCTGCCCTTTTGTCAGCGATCTACTGTGCAGGGTTGCCAAAGGGAGCCTGTTAACCATCTGAAAATGCCAGAGTGCCCTCTACTGACATAAGCTTTGCTATCCTTAATACGGCTCAAGTCAAGGCTGCAAAGGAACCCCGTGGAACCAGGCGCTGCACACCAGCACTCAGCTCTGCTTTACGTTATTAATCGCATATTATGAATGTGGTTAAAGCACACTCTAACCCCTCCTGCCTTTTCCATGGGCCCTACAGATGCAAGGAGGGGAAAGCAAGCAAAAATGCAGGAGCTCCATTTTCATTTTTAAAACATGCATGAATTTGAAACCTTCCTTGCTGCGCTGTGACTCCTCAGTTGGTCTTAATAAAGATGTTGCTGTCAACCCTGTCTGGGGCTATTTGCTCTCTAGACACCACCTCCCGTGGTCCAGCCGCTTTTGTGCTTTGCGCTCTGAGCCTTGCTCCTCTGCTTCCTCTAGCGTGGCAACAGCCAGGGGCCGTGCTTGGTTCTGAATAGATCTGGGATTCAGGCCCACAAAAAAAGAAAAACAAAATTGCAAACTTGCAGATGGTATTTTACACATACTGCAAAGTGTGTGTGTGCTTAAAGGACTCTCTCTCCTAAAGACACCTGTCATTGTAAAAGATACATATGGACAAGGGAAAGGAGGGCTTTTTATTTCAGAAAAAAACTCAAGCAGAAAGATTCAAGGGGGAGGCAGTGTTGGGAAAATTTAGATAAATCCTGGTAGAAAAAGCCTGCTTATAGGTGCCTTTGTGTTATAAAAAATACCTGTACCCCTTTCTCAGAAAGCAGCAGAATTGCAAGCCAGTTACTCTTTAGTGTTGCTGTTACTTTAAGAAGATGGAATTCTTAACTGGGCTGAGAAGCTGCTGTAGGCTAATAGTATCAGTGAGGAAATACCCATGTTCTCAGCAGCTGCAGAAAAACTGAACTAATGGTGTCCATTTCTTTCTGAATGGACACACTGAATCATCTAGTCCCACAGAGGCAAGCACCTGCGCAGTTTTCCTGAATGGTGCCTCAATCAGACACATTTGCATGTTTAAGCAGGATCCAAACTGCAAAGAAATCTACTGAATTGACATGTCAATAAAGCAATCAGTAATATTTTCCATACTATAGTTAACAGTATTTCGGATGGGTTTAGAGCATTATGTCATGCCTAAGGACATCAAGATGCTATTGTACTAACATTATTGGGAAACGTAACACTCTGTATTGGTGTATGTGACTAGCGGGTTATGTCTGTGCATGGGCTGTGATTTTGCAGTTGCGTTTGTCACTACCCAGGGCATGCCATTGCTAGTTACTGCAGGAATTGGGGCACCAATCCAATAAAGCCCCAGAAACCTAGATGTGTAGACCTTCCCCAAGTCTGAGTGTTCATTCCTTGCAAATTGAAAACTGGGAGTCTGTCAGCAGCAGGTGGCAAAGCATATGTGAGCAAAAGACCCCTAATCCAGAGGCTAAAGATGCAACAGAGCTCATGCAGGCCCCTGTACCTGCCTTTCGCAATACCCATGGACAGCAGATGGCGAGCAAATCCCCCCCCCCAATTTGCATTAACAAACAAAAGATTTGGGTCCCCAGGCTTAGTCAGACATCTCCTAATGCCATTTCTGACATGAAGCAAGAGTGCTAGCCAGGGGGGTCAACTGAGGGAAAGAAACTTCACGCAAGGATTCACTGAAGTGTGTTTCACTCAGCCAGTTTAATAAATATCTCAACTATGACAAAGGCCATCCCTGTCTTTTGGTGGCCATTCCTGCCTTTGGGTTTCAAAATGATTCCAAGTGGATTCTGAATATATGCTTAGGCAGGCCTGTTAATGTTTCAGCCAACTGCTGTAATGGTATTTTTGACAAAAGTGCCATATGCACTTAATAGCAGGTGATAATATTTATTTCCTTTTCATTAAAAGTTTCATCAGCCAAAGTCTGCCCCTCAAACTACAGTTCTAGAACAAGATCAGACCACGGGCATTTTGCCCATGCAAACAATGAATATTTAGGGTATTGTCTTATGCCTGTTTAGAGAACAATGAGGACTACAAACAGGCTAGGGGATGCTAGGATTTGTACAACTTACTGCAGTCTATATACACCTAGGATTGCTTCCCTGAAGGCTCATCTCAATTTATACTTTAAATCATTTTCCTTGACACCACTTTATGACTTGCAACATTTTACAGCATTTTAGTTTAAGCCAATGATTCTATTTCTAGTGTCCAGGTTATGCGTGCCGATGCTTATGTAGATAAAATAACACCACACACGTGCATGAGAAATAGGAATTAGTCAGTCCTGGGGAATACTAAGGCTTGCTGAAATCTTAAATGAATATTTAGAAAAAATAATTCCCAAATGTAGGGATTCATTGGCCAAAAAAACTGAACTGACTGAGGCCACAGAATGTGGACTGAGTATTGGGGGTGGGGTGTGAAAACGGGGCTGGGGAGGGAATAGAATGGCTGAAATCCTCAACATCACAACAGATCTCACTTGTAACTCCATAACCTGGACCATCCCCAATGTACTTCCTTCCAGATATTTTGGACTACAACTCCCCTCATCCATAGCCAACTTGAAAAAATGGAAGCAAAATCTAGGTGTAATTGCTGCCAAAGTTCTGGTGGGCACAACATTTGGGAAGGCTAGTATAGATTCAGCAATGCTTTATCTCTGTGGTGTATAGGCTTCTTTTTCTTTTCCCAAACTACTTTAGCCACTAGAGGGCCATCTGTTTCCTTCCGTCAGCCATATTGCCAGGATTTCCCCAAGTCATATTGGGGTATAAACATTAGAAGTATTTAAGATAAAGATGTGAATATCTGCAATCAGAAATTGCCTTCGCAAGAGACAGACTCCTAGAATTATTCTTCCCTGAGACTATCATAAGAGCCCTGCTTGATCAGACCAAGCAGGATATGAGTGTGGCAGGACTCACACATGTGCACGCACAAACACAGCCAAGCCACCCAGCAACTGGTGTGCATAGAGATTCTGTCTTTGATACTGGAAGCAGCAAATAGCCATCAGGTCTAGTAGCCATGAGTAACCTTCTCCTCCAGGAATTTATCCAATCCCCCTTTAAAATCATCCAACATAGTGGCAGTCCCTGTAATTCTCTCTGTCTCTATGTGCACCTGTCAGGAGCTAGGTTCTTTCAAACAAGAGACAGTACTTTGATAAAAGCTCTTCATTTCCACTGCATTTCCAGCAAGCTATAGCCAGCAAAGAAAGAGTCTCTGAGCATGCGCAGAGTTTGTTGAGCCCAAGCTAGCAACTATTTCCAAGAACTCATCTCATGAGTAACCCTGGATTCCATCCCTCCAGGAGTGCCCCTCTGGAGACAGGCAAGCCTCTTGCAGTACATGGGCCCTCTAGTTGGCTAGCCCATCTTTCCCAATGCTTGGGGTTAAGGACAGATTGACCCTGGTTCCTCCCAACACTTCCCAACCCTGTTGGTTCCCAGGGTCTGCCTGAACAGCTGGAAGCGGCGGCCTTGAGAGAAGCTGCCCATCCACTGGCATCTCCATGCCTGAAGACCTCTCTTCCCAGGCTTCACCGTCTTCATCCGAAGAGCTGGTGTCACCCTGGCCTGGAGAAGTGCACCAAGAACAACGGTCTCTTTCATTCCTGACCATTCCAAGTGAAAACGAGTTTTCAAAACGTAGCGTAAGAATACTAGAGAAGCAAATCTCCCCTCTGCAGTATGGCTACCATCTTAGTTTCCAGAGTGGGCTTTCATGTAACAGACAGAAATTCAGCAGGTGAAGATTTCTCTGTCTCCGTATTCATGCTAGGGAAAGTTTCCTTTCCTGAATGTTTGCCTGTCAATCAGCCCGGAAACATTTAGTTTCTAGTTTCAGCTCTAGAGCTACATACCTAAAACTTCTTAGTTCACCTTCCACATACCCATTTTTCTTAAAGAAATCATTTTGAATAATCAATCAATCAATTAAATGCCTTTTCAACTTTTTTGACAGCGTGCTGTCAAGATGGCACACAAAGTGGTATACTATTAATTAAGTAGTTATTTCATCAATGTCTTTTTAATGCTTTTTTCAGCTTTTTCGACAGCACGCTCTCAAGATGGCATACAAGCTTTTTAAAAAGAAAAATGTATGCAAACACCCAATAAATTAGTATACAATAAAATACTATAAAACACTATGGAAACCGATCTGCCCGCTCCACCCCCTTCCCTGTTGTCCATAGATGAGGAGCAAGGCCAGCAAAGACAGGTCAGTCTCCAGTGCCTTCCTGAAGACCTGAAAAGAAGGGACCTGACAAATTCCCAAGGAAAGCTTGTTCCAGATGGGTAGGGATGTCTCGGGTGCAATCCTAAGTTTCCAAGGAGGGCAGCTAACCGGGTCGTGAAATGTTGCTTGCCCCCATTGGCTCTCAGACCTGGCTTGCTGCAAGCAGAGAGGCTGTTCTGGCAGAAGCGTTTGTTGCAGCTGTGGAAAGCTCTGCCAGTGCTGGCGGCAGGGCTTGGAGGAACCTTGGACAAGTCACCCCCCAGTAGGTGGCTTCACATTCTTGCTGCCACTGGCCTCTGCTCCTCATCTTCTCATCCTTTCTACCACCGGCTTGCAGAGGCAGAGAGACAGTGAGCAAGAGGGCAGTGGCGTCTGCTGCTCCCCCTTCTCATCACCAATGCTGTATGGGCCGGAGTGAGAGGCAGCAGGGCAAGCAGGTTGTGGTGCTGGAGAGGAACGCATCCAGGGAGGCCTCTTAGTGCCCCCTGCCGGGGCATGGGCTTCTTGGACGGGTGTCTGGGCATGCTCAGCCTGGACCCAGCCCTGAGCTCTGTTATCCTGTTAGGGTGGTGGTAGCGAGATGGTCCAGTCAGGCCTGGATTCTGAGAAGCCTTGGAGCCTTCAGAACAAGGCCAGCTTATTCCACCAGGTTGTCCTAAGAAATACCAGAAGGTGCCCCATCTCTGGAGCTGGTTGAGTATTTTCCTTCTTGTCGAAGCCAGCAGGATGGGGAAATGGTTTGAAATGGTGGAAGTGAGGGACTAGAAATGGAAAAGGCCAGTTCCCCAATTTTTGCCTAGTAAAACTTCAGAAGTGATGGTGAAGAGAGAAAAGATGATTTGTGAGGACGAGAAGTTGCATTTAATGGAAGAGGAGCGCATTGTTGATGCTTATTCATAGCAGAGATGGGGAAGATGTGGTCCTCCAGATGTTGAACTGCAGCTCCCATCAGCCCCAGCCAGCAGACCTACTGGTAAGGGATGGTGAAGGCCTTTTAACGACTACAAAAGGATCAGCCTCACTTAGATGGCTGATATTCTGCTCACACTGACTTGTAAGAAAAATTGCTCTTGAGACTGTATTTTTTTTAATTGTCCTCTAGCAGCAGCAGCTGCTGCTGCTGCTCCTCTCCTCTCCTCTCCTCTCCTCTCCTCTCCTGTTTTAATTTCCTCAATGGAATGAACACACTTTCCACAGCAACACAAACCCCAGGAAGTTAAAAATGAAACTGAGCAAATCATAAATGTTTAAAGCACATGGCAAAGCCAAAGGGGACCCAGCCAACAGACAAGCTTGCCACTTAAACACTGCGTTATGTTGACGTGTGGAAGTTTTGAGACGTTTCCGCAAATGCCAGACCATAACACTGAAATAATCTCCTGGACTTTCCCTTGCACAGGCACATCCTGCCGCCAAGCTTCTGTCAGTCAGGTCTCTCTCTGTGAGACTGAAGGGAAGCTGGCATGCCCCCCACTGCAAACAAGGAACAGCTGGAGGTGCCTTTTGTGCAAAGTAATGATCTTCCAAGTTGTAGCTATTCACTAACTTGAGAGATACAAGGATAAATCTCAGGCTGTTTTGACTGCCCGGCAAGCTCTCCAGGCTGCACGAGGAGGGCCGCTCTCCTGCCTCTTCTCTTGTTCCTGTTATACCAAAGTTGCAGAAAACTCCATCTTACACTATGGACAGATCTGCAGATCTCTGTTTTGCTGGGATTGTCTTTTTTTAATGTCAGGCACATTTGGTCATAAGCTTGCAATTTTGAAAAAATCATAACAAAATCCATGCTTTGCATGTGTTTCCTTATGTATGCATTTTGCACACCTAAATATATTTATCCCCCACACTCAAAACATTGTATAAATACATTGTGTGTGCCCTTTCTTCATGTATATATACATTTTGTGTCTCCTTTCTCCAAATAGACATATTTTGAGCCACACAGAATAAGATTATTCCTTAATTGTATTAGCATGCCTTTCTGGAGTGTTGGGGTGGGCTTGGATGTGAGGTATTGGTGAAACATTTCCACAAGAGCAATCACCCTAAATTCTTTCAAACCAGTTTCTCACTGCATCTCCTGAGAGGAAAAATTTCCCATTTTCCCAGGAAAAACTTCCTAGGATTTTTTTTCCTGTCCCCACCTTTGTGATGGCTACCAGTAGTGTCACCAGGTATTTCTAGAGCACATTTATGCCCTTCAAGATTGGCAAATGAAATTTTAAAAAAAATGGCATGATTTGATATGTTATTTCTGATATTTGGGTCAATCCTGCCTTCTGAAAAGTTTTACTATGAGGCAAGATCACCACATGTGAATTAGAGAGCATCTTTCCCTGGAGGCAGTGGGAGAGGGCATGTTAATCATGGGGAAGGCCTCTGTGTGGGACCTGGGAGACCCCCTGCCCATCAGAGTTGAGGCAATACTGGACTATACAGCCCAATAGGGCAGAAGGCCACTTCCCATGTGACTTTGGGAACTCAACCTGAGTGCACGCAACCTGCGATTGCACAACGTGTGGTGGCACAGCCAGCTCCCGGTTTTAGGAGCCCCTGGGCGAGGGCCCTGAACGGGCTTCCCTTCCTCACTCAGCCTGCTGCTTGGAAGCCACTGTCGCCATCTGCCGCTGTTTCTCTCCCTCATCATTCCTGCTGGCAGGGTAAGCAGAGAGCCCAAGGAGCAAACAGGCCTTGGAAGTTCACAAGCGCTGCTTGCTTCCCATCCACTCGCTTGTTTGCTCGCTCTGCCTGGGCCCCAGTGAGAGATGGCCAAGCAAGCAATTTCACGGCTGAAGAGGAGCCGGTTGGGGGTCTTCCTGACAGCGGGGCCCCTGATGAGCTGTGGGCTTCAGCAGATGCCCTACCAAAGCTGCCCCAGGCAGCAGTCAAATGACGGCAAAGACAAGGCACACGCACCCATTCCAGCTTGTCAGCCAGCATTTTTATTTGAAAGATCAATGCTTTCCACGATGTAGTTTACACGTTAAAAGCAAAAGGATTGCCTTCATTTCACACAGTCCAATACTGAAGTGGCACATCTGAAGCAGCGCAGGAAGAGGCTGTACAGGTACATAGAGAGATAAATAAAACTCTGCGTAACTCAGATTCAACAAATTCATACAGAAGTTACCAAAAAGAACAGTGAATCAGCTAGACACGTCACCATACACACAAAATGCCGGGAGTAGAATGGGAAAAAAAGAAAGATACAGAAGACGCCAGAGAGAAAACAAACTGAACTGTCTTTGCATATATAGCCACATGTTGCTTTAATTGCTCAGCACAAAGATTCTTTTTATTTAGTCCTCATTGAGGGCAGAATATACACAAATGATGTTCAAAGAACACAAGGTAGATGAAAAGAAACATATGTGGTGTGAGTTGCTCTGCATTCTTTTCTTTTGTAGTGAATGTGTAGAATAAGGGTTCTCGGTGTTGTGAAGTGGTAAGCTTCTTCTTTGTGCCTCGGCATCACAGCAGCCTTCCCCAGTTGGATGCCCTCCCGATTGCTGGAGTGCCACGTCCGTAGTTCCCAGCCAAAGGCAATGGTGGTTGGAAACAGTGCGAGCTTCAATCCACGGCAACTGGAGGGCACCAGCTTGGAGAAGGCTGTTTTACAAAGTGAAATAGTTACTTTTTTGGTCTTCCTTTTCTTCCAGCTTCGTTTATCTGCTGTTGGCATTCTGGGTTGTTTAGGTTCAAAGTTTCTGAGCAACCACACTGGGCTTGTGGTCTTGCACGTTTCCTGGCTTGGCCATTGGACCTTTTTCCATTTTAAACCCAACAGGGCCTTTATTTAACAATGCTGTACAAGGGTAAGCAGATGTCAGGTTTGTCTAATCTACTTTGTTGGTTGTTTATGTCTCCCAGAATCCCAAGATCCACCAGCAAAGCCAGGTGCAAGAGACGTATACTGAGAATGAAAGAACAGTGTCTCGGTGCACCTCATTGTCAGTGCCAGTAGTGAGCTAAATTCACAGTCTTTTCCTACCAATGTCCACTCCTGCTTCGCCTCACTTCTCTTCATTTCAGCAGTCTAATATGCTGTAAGTAGAAAAAGCTATTTTGCTGTTGCTATTGTTAAATGTTTCGGGGGTCAAAAGCCATCTCCAAACCACCGCAACTCACTCAGGGATCCACCAGTAGATCCTGATCCACCTCCTGCCCACCCCGACCTAGGATATCAAAGCTGGTTCTATGCCAACAGCATGTACAGAATAGTGGTGGCTCATTCCTGGAGAAAACCAGATAGATGCTTTGCTATATCTCCAAGGACAGGACTCAGCCATTTTTGAGATAGGACACAAAAAGCTGGTTAGTGGATTTAGGCCTGCATAAGCTGCCTCTGGCAGGGAGGGAACGATGCAATGCCCAAGGGCACGTCCCCCCGCTCTGTCCAGACAGAACTGACCTGGCCTAAGAGTGGTGATATGCCTTATCTTCCGGAAGAATCCAAGGGCTCCCCTGTCCGTAGCTCTCTTGTTGAGCCACATCCACCCGCACCTCCCCTCCCCATCACTGTGCAGACATCTCTGAGGCAGCTATGGGAACGACAGGAAAATCCCACGTGCCTGGCTGCAGCGTCCGGAGAAGATACCACGCATCACCACTACGCAGCATGACGACACGGAAACCAAAGATTGTCTGTGGGGGCCTGATGACTACTTTAACCACTGCAGCATGTACTTGGGTTGTGGAGCAGGCAGCCATTTTCCTATTAATTTAAAAGCAGTGGTATCAACACATGACTTTTGGGGGGGAAGTGGGGGATTCAGCCACGGTGACTTGGCCATCCTAATGAGGCAAAGGGACAAGAATTTCCACATAATTGATGGGGAAGAAGCCGGACTGGCCATGCAGCATCCCTTCATACCAGTTTTCATCGATCTGGTTTGTGAGGGTGATGATGTCACCCTCTTTAAAGCCTAGCTCCCCTTCGTTTTCTGGATCAAAGTCATACAGAGCTCGACAGCAGGGCTGGTCCATAGGAAAACCTATGCAGAAAGGGAAAAAGCAGAAATAAAAGGTTTTGGGGAACACACGATTGTCATAAATCTATCCATGGGTATTGACCATGACTGGCTTCTGTGATCATAGGCGGAACTTCTATGATCAGAGGCAATGCCCAGTAACCAGCTGTTAAAGCAAATGACACTGCACTAACTAGTAACTAGATTCCAAACTTGCCATATGAGTAAAACCCAAGTAAAGCCACATTTGCACGAGTGGCTGTGTATAACTCTTGTGCAATTCACTCTGCAACTGGTTGTGCAAGTGTACAATCTGCTTGCACAATGGAAAGTTTTGCTCACATTCCTCTGGTGGTATTTGAGTTTGCGGAATGATACCATTGGAGACTCCCCGATGCATCTCTGGTTCTTAAATGTTAGGAGCCTCCCCTCTTACCATTCTCACACGAGACAAACTCTTTCTTATTCTCCCAGGCCCTTTAGGAATCCATCATCCTAGTTTTGAATGACTGTTTATGGGCCGTGTAGTTTCAGTTTCGCTGTAAAACTGGTTTTATTACTCTCTCTGCTGGAAGATGATTTATGGCATTGCATTTTAATATTGCATTTTATTAGTATATTAGTTTATTAGCTGCTAACAAATAAATGGGAGTGAACAGGGAACGGCAGTAGCTTATTGGTGCAGCACATGGTTGCATGCAGACAGTCGCAGGCGTGCTCCCTGGCAACTCCAGGTAGGGTTGGGAAATACCTGGAAGGGCCACCTGCAATACGGGGCTGGGTGGACTACACTGCCTGATTCCATATCCCGCAGCTTCCTCTGTTTCTGTGCCCAGAAGTGACGTTGCCATGATCATGGACAGCAATCTTGCTGGATTTTTGTCAGGAAAATGGTGCAGGGGAAGAGTGAACCCCCTTTCTCCCTGTGCCACTGCCCCAACATGGCTGCTGTTTTTAAAAATAAAGATACACACATGCGATGGCACATTTAAGGTATTGCCTCGTTTGGCCCTAAGACAGCTTTGCACAGTGTTGGACCCACTAAGCTGAACACAGCCCAGCAGCCTTGCCAGGATGAGAGCAGGGTCAGTGGACCATCCAAACAGACAAGTGACCAGGAGGCCATCCTGGGGCTCTTTTCACTTTCAAAGTCCATGCTGACTGAATGCACGGAGGTGGGAGTGAGATCGTGCCTGTTGGTCCCATCCTTGATTTCCACCTCTTGGTTTGGACCCAAATTTAGTCAGACCACTGAAATGAATGGGACCTGTCTTACCCGTGCCATTGATTTCAGTGGGACTATTCTAATGCTGGGAACAATAGATGAGAATAGATGGCAGAAGAAGAAGGGGACGGCAGAGGATGAGGTGGCTGGATGGAGTCACTGAAGCAGTCGGTGTGAGCTTAAGTGGACACCGGGGGATGGAGGAGGGCAGGAAGGCCTGGAGGAATGTTGTCCAACAATTCTAAGTCTGATTAAATCTGAACCTAACCCATTGAGTAAAAGACACGAATACGGTTCTACATTCTGCATGCACCATCACAAACTCTGACTGGGAATCCCAATCACATGGGAAAAGCCATGTCAGGGACAGGTGTCTTGAAGTCCTCCTCCTCCATACATTTTGGTCTACAATTCCTAACCACCCTTGTCAGCGTAGCTAATGCTGAAGGGCTGTAAGAGCTGTAGGTCAAACCTCTGGAAGACTGGCTGCTCCAACCCCTGAGTTATGTGGATATAGTTCATATGGAACTCAGTTGCATGGAACTCATATATGTTCATATAGAACTCAGTCCTGGTTTGTCACAGAGGTTGGGGTGGGGCCAGAGGTGGTCAGTCAATACCGGTTCTAATGGAGGGAACTCAGCTCCTGTTTCACTGCTACGGTCTTTTTCTTCCTCTTTTGACTTTGCTCTCACGTGGGTTGATCTAGTTGTCAATGGGACTGAAAATAAATCCATCAACCCAGGTTTGATAATGGATGGGTGGGAAAAAAAATACGAAGGTTAAGCAAATGGTGTAGGCTACTGAAGAAAACGCACCTAGAGAAAGGACCACTGCCAGTACTTTACACGGTTGCTTGTCCCATGTCCAAAGGGGAAATTTGTGCTTGTCTCCTGAGGAGAACTGCATGAGGTATTCCAATATCTGATGCCCATGCATTTTACCAAGGAAGATATCCATGATTTCATTCTTTGGGTATTATGCAGAAAAGTGAAATGTTGGGGCATGAATCACTCCCGTGACTGCTTGTTCTCCTTCAATACAGTATCTCAACAAATTCTTAGGGAAGCTGTCCTGCCATGTGGTGTTCAGCCCCTCTTCCAGTTCCTCTTACCTGAGGGCTTTGGAGTGGTGGCATTTGAGATCCCGCCATTCTGTTGAGTGTTCTCACTCAGTTCCAAGCTCATGCGGGGCTTTGGCTGATATTCTCTCCTGGGCTGAAGTGATGCTTCTTTTATCCTGCCAGGGAATGAGCAAAGCCTGTTATATTCCAGCCAGCAAAACCAAACCAAATTGGCCAGCAGAACCAAACTGCTATTGATTCTGACTTGCTTACGGCAAAAACATACCTCTGCATTCTGAAGGAACCAGAGGGTCTCCAACAAACAAGTCATGGTATGGAGGATATAAAATTATGCATGTCTCTCCCAAACTGGTTTTTCCCAGATGTGTTGCTTTATGTCCCCCAGCTGTTACCCAACACATGGATGGTTGCTGGATGCTAGGAAGTGTAGTCGACACACTGGGAAGCCACCAGAGTGGGGAGAGCTGATGCAGACTAGTGAAAGCAAAAACCTTTGTTGTTTTGGCCTTATAACTGAATCAAAGAACCATTTCTGATGCCTCCATTTCACATGCAACTTACTCTAAACACTAAATATACAATACAATACTATGATATACTCTACTGCACCATACCGTTCCATTCCATATAATACGTCTCAGGAACCATTAAAATTGTGTCACATGCTGTCAAATCCATGAGGGCAGGGCAAAGTCTTACCCTGACACAAAAAGTTTGTGCCAGTTGGCCTCCACTAGGACCAGCATTCCATAGCTGGTGGCCACCACCAAGCAGCCCATCTTCCTTGTTGCCATGCCACAAAGGATGCTCTTGGAGGAGGGCCTCAGATGATGGTTGCAGCACCTGGGGAGATTCATACCTGCATGGATGTTTCATCAAGTATTGGAGTGTCAAGCCATGTGAGGCTTTCTAGCTCAAAACTAGCACCATGGATTTGGTTTGGAAACATAACGAACAGGGAGGTTTTGGGCTTTCCCACATTGGAGGCATTCAAGAGGCTGTTGGATAGCCCTCTGCCCCACATGCTTTAACCTGGAATCCTGCACTGAGCAGGGGGTTGGACCTGATGGCCTTCTTGGCCCCTTCCAACTCTGCTATGATTCTGTAAGTTTCTATGATTCTGTAAGTTTACAACATCTGGTCCTGGCTGTCAATCTGGCCACTGCATTTTGCACAAACAGTGTTCAAAGGTAACTCTTTGTCGAGTTCACTGCCAAAATCTGATGTAGAGACAACTACAACATAAACAACCAGCCAGTTTATCCCTGTCCGAGTATGGACAGGAAGCATGGGGATCGCTCAGCTATGGTCAGGGTGTCTTAGGTGATCGGAAAACCTGGTTTGCAGCCCTGGCATGCATGAAACAGGTCTAAACAAATTGAAGCAAACATGAGGAAAAGAGGTTTTCAGGCAGACTGTGGCATCTCAGGCAACACCACAACCATTTGCTGGATAAGGCCAAATAAGACCTCGTTGGCTGCTCAGGTCACTGGAGGCTTCTGGGCTTGGAAGCTGCAGTCCCCCTCTGGCCATCCACAGTAGCTGAATTCCAAAGTATGTACCAGAGAGCAGGCCCACCCTTCCCTCCAGCCTCCTTGCCAGGAATATGGTGACCTGGCCTTACTCTGGGCCTGAGACTAGTGCCTCGTACCAGGGCTGGACTGAAGGAAGCTCTCCAGATGTTTCCGACTCTCATGGCCAGTGGTAAGGGATGCTGGGAGCTAAAGCCCAAAACATCTGATGAGCTGCTCTTTGTTTACTCCTATTTTTCCCTGTGATTTTGAGAATTGCAGGCATTTACTCTTTGCAATTTTCCCTGGAAACTTGCTTGTTAAAGACCTCTTTCCTTAAAAAGAAACCAGAGTTCCTACAAAGTAAGCATGTTCTGAATTTTTCACATCTGAAATGTGAAGATTCTCAGGCTTGCTAAATTAACTGTATGTTGGTAAAATGAAACAGCGAGGACTTGTCCAAGGTGCTTAATGTTGAAAGCAGCCTGCTCCAACACAGAGGAGCTTACAGTGGATGAGAAGGACAAAGGCGCACACACATAGAGCTAGAGTTGCACTGCTGGTAGATCATTAAAAAAGCCAAGCAAACCAGTGAACCACGAGATTTGCAAATTATGGACACTGAACTGAACTAAGTGCAAGCCCAGAAGAGGCACACACATCTTTGAGGTGAATAATCCATCATGATATCTGGTACCTACACATATGTCCTGGTGATAAATGAAAATTGCACAACTATTTCTCTTTGTAATTATTCCATTATCATGTTGCCATCAAATATTGCCCCATGTGCAATTTGAAATATATTCAGATTCTAACATCCCAAGATCATGACTTTTTAAATTGAGTTCAAAGAAGCTCAAGCAACTCTAGTAAGAGAAGCAAAGATTTCATCATCATTTAAACATAAAATAATCCAAACAGGTCTTATTACCGGTCATTCCTGTTAGTGAGCAAAAGATAAAGAAGGGAGCAGGATAGTGTGGGTTCACAGCATGTTTTAGGATCCACAAATGGAGAAGCAACTGGAAAACACACATAAGCAGCCCCTCCGCCTTCCTCGCCCCAACTCATACTGGATGGGGTCTCTTCCTCCTTTCCTTCTCCTTTTCTGTCCAGTCTGGCCTGGGAAAATGCAGTTTTTAAAGACCTACGAACATTGCAGCCTTTGAGGTCAGGCAGCAAAGAGTGACAGGGATGCCTTCCTCCCTTTTGCTGCTGCTACCAAAGCAACAGCATGGCAAATTGGGGAGGAGGAAAGGGCCAAAAATGTTGGGGACCTCCTGCTTGCCTCATTTTTGAAATGAGTATTATATGTCAGTATGAATAAAGGGAAATTTCTACAAAAGTGTGCGGAAGTGGTACCTAACTCCAATGAATTTGTGTTGTATAAATAACAAATACTCCAATTTATGTTGGAGATGTGATCGTGGGTACATATTTGCATATGTGGTGGGAATGTGAATATATAATGAAATTATGGAAAGAGTCTAGTAAATGCTAAGTCTAAATATAGACATGTGCCCTGGAATTGCATTACTTTCAGTATACAAGAAAAATAATGGAGCTGGAATAATAAAGAATTAATAACAAATTCAGGAACTGTAGTGAGATTAATTAACACTAAGAACTGGAAAGTAAAATATGATTACCAATTGGCTGATTGGTATAGAGAATTTTGGAATATAGCTACTAATGACAAATTAACATATGAAATTAAAGTGAGAAAGAGCATATAAAGAAAAACAAGTTTAATGATATTTGGGGCATATTTCTTGAGTATGTCTGAAAAACAGGGAAAGGATTTGAACCATCAAATAATCATTACAGTTTTGAAAGTGGGGAATGTCCTGAAATCTTTGAATACTTTTTTTTTTTAAATTGTAACATGTATGAGTCATAAGTGGCAGGCAGCCTATTCTAAGAATAATTTTAATTGTATGTTTAATTTTATATGTTTTTGTTTTGAAATGTAGTGTTTTGCTTGTGTTTTAGACTGAACATTATTATTATTTAAATGAAGTATTACAGTCTCCAAGACTCATATTGCAGAATGTGGAAATAAAAGAGAGAGAGAGAAGTGCCCATTGGCCCTTTGAAGCAAATTATTAGCACAGATAATGGGGAGACATTCTCTTCATCTTGACTGGTTACAGCACCTAACCAAGACAGTATACAAAATTGGAAAGGAGTTTTTATTACGCCCAGCACTGATTCCAGGGAAAAACTTGGAGGGGCCTGAGGTAATACCTGCTGTTAAAACAAAACAGCAAATTGAGGGACCTTATAGCCTCATGTTCACTTTCAGACAAGAAATGTAAAGAACAAGCCCATAGAGCACTCTCCTCCTAGAAGGACATTTCATTGTTGTGTTTCTCTAGTCCAGGGATCCAAAAGTAGCCCGGTGGTCCCACCAAGCTCAACCACTGCAGCTGGGATGGATGTAGCATGTCCCTGAATTCCAGCAACCCTGGTTCTCAGAGGCAGACCCCAGGGCCTGCCCCCCGCCAGCAAGTTTCATTGCAAGACATCAAAAACACTGCACTTCTGAAACACAGAAATGGCTCACCTTTGTGCATGATGGATCTGGACAATATATTCTATTTGACACCAAAACCAAGATGCCACAATGGTGAGTTCTCACCCATTCACACTCTTTTATGTTTAGAAGTACGTATCCTAATGTTGGACTTTGCAGTCACACTGTAAACCCCCATGCCCCAAGATGTGGCCATAGGACATGGCGCCCGTACATGAAGATCAAAAATGCAATGGCATGTTCAGCGTAAGAATGTGCCTTTTACATGCACATTTACTTGCTTTCTTTTGCATTGTTCAAAGGCTATAGAAAGTTTCCCACTCACATGTTTAACCAGATTAGAAACTGCATTGGAAAGGGCATCCCTGAATGTGATTTTGAACTATAGATAGCAATAATCCATGTGAACAGAATGCTTGACATGTTCTCTTACTGGCATGAGAGCCACTGTGACAACAACTATGCTTGGCAGTGGATGTCGGAGGCGAGATCTAAGTGCTGGCAATGGGGTTGATGGAGAATTGCTTTGGTACAAATGTAACATGCTCCAGCCCTTCATGTTCCCATGTGTTTTGCTTAATGGCTCCTGGAAGCAACTGGAATTTTCTCCTGTCTTAAAAAGACAACACAATCCAAAGCACCATGCAATTTCATGTCAGTTTTTCTGGCTCAACACTAAATGCAAATAATGTGCAGCAAAGAACCGAGGGTGTGTTACCTTTCTTCCAGCCTGGAACTAACTCGTTGGAGGATCTGGTTGGCTTGTTTGTGGTATTCCAGCTGGGCTTGTACAAGGGCACTCAGCTGGCTCACTTGTTCAATCTGAAAAGAGAAAGCCTTGAGGTGAAGCGCCAGCCCTCTGTCACTCAATAGGCAGTGAATAAGGAGCAAGCCATGTTGACCTGGATATCACAAGTGAATATAAATGGATAAGGCCTCGTGTGACAAGCTTTCTTCACCAGGGTTCTTGTGAACTATCCAAGTACTGGGAGGTATAGAAATGAATAAACAGATGAAGGTTTAGACTTGTGGGCTACCTGTCCACTGTTGGTGTTTTTCTGAAGGATAACCTAATGCCAGGTGATTTCCAGAATAAAACTAAGGCAGGAATGGGGCAACAGGCTGCCCTACAGATTCTTTGGATAACAGTTCCCATGATCCCTTACCATTGGCTATGCTAGAGCTGATGGGAGTTGTAATAAAAATATCTGGTGGGTATCAAGCAACTAACCTGAACAGGACAATATGGTCTGATAGAGCGAGACACTTTTTTTGCTCCTAAGCAAGGATGCATACACTTAGCACACAATATGCCTAAATAATTAAGGGAGAGTGGGTGTACATACTTGCTTTCTAAATTTAATATTCAATTAACAGCCTGCAGAGATTTTTGTTAAAAAGAAAAGATCAGACCATGCAAGACTGAAGTCCATCTGGCCCTGTTTTTATATGAATGAAAATAATTCTTCCATTTATCTAACAGGTGTCACCCGCCTAATTGAAGAAGAGTCCCTTAAGTGATAGCTTACACTACAGACCTTGCCAACTGTACTCTGATGCGTTCTGCTTGTGTACAATTGGCATGTTGATGGACCTCTTAAAGCAGGGACAGGGATCCTCCAGCCTCTGGGGTCCTAATTCACTTGCAGAGGTTCCTCAAGCTGAGACACTTTATTCCATGAGTGAAGAAAAAAGGATTATTTTATCACAAGAAGGACATAATTTGTCCATTTGGAATCATACCGGATGCTTTTACTTTCAGTGGAGAAGAAAGTTATAATACATGGAAATTAATTTAAGTTTTTTACACATCCTAAGTTGAAGCTTTAAGACAGCTTTCCCCCACTTGTATGTTCCATCCTCATCAGTTTTAACCACCAATGTCAGGAATCCATAGTATTGTACTCCAAAACATTGGAAGAGTAGCAGATTGGGAAAAATTGCTTTACAGCATATAATACCGGGAGGGAACCTCTGTCTATACAAGGCCACCATCAGTTTTGGAGATACTTTTGGGGGTTGGATGCCAGTGGTGGGCAGGGCCTAAGGAAAGGGGTGGGTCCCCAAAATAAACATTTGCCAAAATCCTTTACCATTATGCTCATATTGTCAGTAATCCAATCTTAGAAGAGACATTTCAACCTTTTAAAATGGGGGAAAACTACACAAAATCTGGAAAACTACCAAAATGTTACCAAAGTGGGCTTTTCCATGCTTCCAGTTGCAGAGAAAGTGGTAGCACACAGAAATACTTTACTGATGGAAACCAGTCAGGCAGAACATTTCCAATGTCTTGTCCTTGGAACTCTACCAGTACAAACTCACTCTTACAAGAGGATGTTCAAAATTCATTTGATATAGAAGACCTGACCTTGAAAAGCTAGGGCTCTACTTATTTATGGATGAGAGTCTAGGAAACATCAATACAGAACTCAGTTCTTCTGCTTTTTGCTAGTCATTTTAGAAATTCATTAAAGTGCCAACAAAAATGTCAATACCACGATGCATTCAAAGGATGTAAGAGGGATTTACTCACATCCATCTCTAGCAGATTAAACATGCTTGACTCAGCAATCTCCTTTGACTCATCAAACTTCTCCAGAGCTTGACGGAGTTCCTCATCGGGGATTTTGCCTTGTCTTTTCTTCTTGTAATCAAAGTCCAAGCGTCTGCCTTCTAATTTCTTAAGGTGGTGCTGAAAAAACGTTGGTGGAGAGAGTATCACAGATTTCACAGGTTTGAACTTAACTGGCATTGCTAAAAATACTTATTCAGAAAAGCACTAATTTATCCACAACCAACAAGTATGATAGACCTTATTTTTTAAATGACAGGCTGCAGGAAAACGATAATGCTTAATAATTAAGAATTGTTAAGAGAACCCCAAAAGTAAAAAGTAATGGTTGCATTAGGGGAAGACGCAAAGAGGGACACAAATAATTCTGGGTAATTTATCCAAAATCTAATTTACAAGATGGCCTGAATAATCTTAAATAAATGCAATCATTGCGTTAATGTCCTATCACCAAGAGCTCAAAGCATGGATCCTCAAACTAAGGCCTGCAGGCCAGATCTGGCCCGCCATGCCCATTTAACTGGCCTACCCCACAAGTTTTGCACTTGCCGGGTACATGCAGGAGCGTGGCTTGCTCACGAGGAGGTCGTTTTGGACTAGCTCGGAGAAAACAATCTCATGAGCAAGCCAGTGCCTCCACTCACGCGCACGTGCCCCCCCCCATCCCCTCACCGGCCTGCACCCTCCACCATTACTGCCTTGGCAGCTCGCGGCCACCACTGGCACCTGTCAACTGGCCCCCTTTAGAAAAAGCTTGAAGACCCCTGGCTCAAGGGTTCTTTGAGAAATGATGCTATTTTTATACTTCTGACCTTAATGTTCATGTGACAAATTTATCTGAAGTGTATTAGATTATCAATCTCTCATCCAAAGTCCAAGGTGTACTTAATTTTGCATCTCAATCAATGGTCAATGCTTAATGATCAATTATTAATGTGTAAGGAATGAGAGTACGTAAACTGGGTGTGTTTGTATGTGCACGGGTGTATGTGATATAAAGGGTCAAGTTGAATTGAGACTATGAAAATGCTAAAATTTAAACAGAAGATGATTAATTCTGAATTTATAACAAATACATTATGAATCTTATGACTAATTTCTTAGGAATTTTATGACAGTCGTTTGGATATTTGTGTGTTTCTGTGTGTCTACTATCTGTTCTAAACACAGATCTACAACACTGTATTTTTAGACATCCTATGCATGTTTGGACAGAAAAATACCCCACAACTCCCAGCATTCTCCAGCCAGTCATGCCTAATTTGGAGAAATAGCTTATGTTGGAGAAGATATTGATGTCATCCTTTGAACAAGAAAGTGCAACTGAACTGCAACATTTGAGGCCGTGGGCTTCTTCACACAAAGTTCATGCCTGCAAGCTGGTTAACATAGCCAAAGTACAGGGCAGACTTCCTTGGACTTCTGCTCTTGAATTATTAAGATCTGGTCCTCATTAGCAGCAAGAAATATTTGCAAAGTCTATGGGGGCTGGGGCTGAAGGGACTTGCAGTCAGAACATCTGGAATGCCGTAAGTTGCTAACACCTGCAATACTGCAATGTTTATGCTTGTTGTTATTGGAAGGAGTGCGTGATTCTAAAATAAGAATGAAAAGCAGACCCTTAGTTTTTGCCTCTTAGTAATTCTAGTTGGGGTAAAAAGTCATCACTGAATCCACCTAAAACAATTCTTGCTGTATGATTCGCTTGAAGCGCATTAGTATTATTATTACTACTACTACTACTATTACTATTATTATTTATTATCCTGCCTTTTTTCCTCTTGCAAAGAACTCAGGGCAGCTTATATATGGTCCTTCTCCTCTCCATTGTATTCTCACAAAAAACACTACAAGGAAGGTTAGTGACAGGCCCAGAATCACCCAGGAAACAAGCGTCATGGAAACCCTCACATGAGACCATGGGGGGACTTTAAAGATCCAGATTGGGCTCCCTGCACTCGCACTAGAGTGGGAGTTTAACAAAGATGCAGCTGCTAGATACTGATGTAATGCAATGTCTGTTTTGGTCCTAATTCTCATAATCTCAAAGAATGCATGAAAGGGCCTTCCCTGTGGTGGCCTCCTATCCCAAGATGCCAGCCCCTCTTTTAGAAAGCTGGTTAGCTATTTTTATTTGGGCATGAAATCTGAGATGATATCACAAGCCTGAGTCTTTGTCTTTACATGTCCCCTTAGGGTATTTTTGACCAAAAAAAGGTATAAAGCACATGAACATTTTGTTTAAAATGCAATGAATTTATTTCTATAATACTTGTTATAACCACAAATGTCTCTGTGGATTCAGTGACCAGAATCTGGGAGGAAAGATGTCCACCTTGCAAAAAGGACATGTAGCCACTGTAGAATAGTTTTTCAACAGATTAAATAATGACGTGAAGAGGCCCATATGGTTCAAATTTAATTTGTTAGGAAACAAGTGCCACTAGTCTTGAATGAGTGGCTCTTTGATCCTATTGCTAAGTTTTTATCACTCGTTCAGAGATGGGGGCTTATTCGTTTGCAATTTATGAGTTTCATTTAGATCCTGCCTTCCTCCCTGAAGCCCAAGAATCTGCATGTCCCCTCCACTGTAACCCCAAAACAACCCTGCAAAGTAGGTCATTGTGAGAGTCAGTGCCCAATCCAATTTCATCCAGTGAGCTTCACGGCCAAGGAAGATACAAACCTGGGCTTCCTGAGTCCTAGTCCAGCACCCTGACCTGATGGGCTCTTGCTATAACCACAAAACAAACGCATGGACCTACTTTTCTCCAGGGTCTCCAGGACCTACTTTTCTTTGCACAGAATGCCCTGAACATTCATTCTGTTGTTCAAAATGGCAGGCACCAGATGGAGCCGCCATCATTCATTTTGCCGGTTGCCATTGTTTCTCCAGATGTCCTGCAGTCATACAACATCTGGGCATTCTGGAGGCTGCCAGGAGATCACTGCCAAAATGAGCTTGGCTGTTGCTTGCAAACAAAAGCAAACAGTGACGTATAGATATTTTTGGTAAACAATTTACATTGAATGCATCAATATTTGAGCAATTACTTAATAATTGATAGGAATGTCCAAAGAGCCCTTCTCTGCTCAAGAAATTTCACATGTCTTATTGAGGCTCCTCAAGATTGCTCAAATCCAAAGAGATCCTGGACATCTTTGGAAGCCGCAACCTCCATGCTATTGCTCTAGCCTTACCAGAATCCTTTGCACTTCCTCCAAGAGCTTCTCAGATGTTTTACTTGGGAAAGACTCCACCACCCCAAATTTGCTTCAAATTTTGCTTTAGGTGACATTCCCACGCAAATACTATATATTTGCTTCTGAATGTTTATTGTATTCTTTTCTTTCACCATAGTAACTTCTCTGCTTTTATATGATGGGAGAAACGGAGTAATTTGAATTTTCCTATTTCAGTCAGAACAATCCTGTGCTTTGATAGTTTGAAAGAAGTAGCAGCAGGCTGGGTTTTCAGGCCTTAACTAAATGTTGTAAGAGATATGGCTTGCAACTGTTTTATTTCCTTGTAACATCCTGGAAAGCGTGACATTACTGAATTGTGTATTTCTCTGGTCCTAATGTCTGTCAAGGGCTGTGAATTGGGGCAATGTTGCCCTGTGCTGCATTCAGTTTGCCATTTAGTTTGCATTTAATTTGCCTTTGTGAAGAACAACAGACAAAAAGCTGTAGACAATAGCTCTGTGGCTCTTGTAATAGCCACTTAATCTTTACAGAAATCCCATTTATGACAATACCTGTATTTCCCTCAGGTCTTTGTCATGGAGATTTTGAAGGGGGTCAATAAAATTCTGTTTCACTTCTATGTCCAAAGAATCTTTCACTTCAGAAAGCTCCTTCATGGCTTCTCCAACGTCCCCTAGAGCAGGGCCTGAAAAAGAATAACAGGATTCTCTTGGTCTTGCTCTTGTTGTGAACGCAAAAAGGATGTGCTTCAGCATTAACATGGAGTGATCAAGTCTTAGACAAGTGATCATATAAATAAAACGTTACACCTGGTCTTATTAGTTTCTCAGGAGACAAAACCACAAGGCATTTTGGGAAGCCGGACATCCATACCTTGGAAGCCATAGAAACTGGCCATCAGGGACACATTCTAAATTCAAATTCTAACTGGGCTGTCAGTTGGCCCAGGAATGCCACATTCATCTACGAAAAGATTTCTCTTACTGCCCCACCTGCAATTGGGTGGCTAGAGCAGCCAATGAGTTTAAATGTGGCAGGGTAAAGCTTTTAGGCGAATTGAGACAGACAGGGGAGGGAGACGCCACGCACAGGATCCACGTCCTTTCACACTGACTGCCTCACGCACACGCGGCCTCCATGCGCAGCACACCCAGGTCCCGGCAGAAGGTTCTACGTGCGCTGGCACCTGACGCCCGTGTGCGCTGCTGCGTGTGCATCTGCTCAGTGAAGCCGTGTGTGAGATGAACCAACATTTTCAAGGCCTTCTATACCTGATAAAGCCTGAATGAAGCCGCAAGAAAGAATCTGGGTGACTATTTGGGAGCCTGCATTTGCTAGACTGTTCTCCACATGTGGACATCACATTAAAGAAGGGACCAGGCCTAAAGATCACCCTAACGCAACTCTGGCTGAGACGTCCTAATGAGGAATGGGCTTTGATTACTCATTTTGTACCACATTCTCTGCAGGTGCTCAAAGAGGGGCTTCTGTCTTGCTCTGGGTGTCAGCATAGGAGGAAAAGTCTGTCTTTGCTTGTGAAGTGGAATAATCGCATTCTGGCATCCTAGCAAGATCCGCTTGCAAGGTAAATAATGTTGGAGGTGTTTTACACAATTAAATAAAAGAACTAATTACCAAAGTTGCATTCTTCTCCAAGTTCTCTTCCAAACTTTAGCATTGCATCTGCAAGCAGTGCCTCAGCTTGAGGGTACCCTGGTCCTTTCTCCTGGCCTCTGATTTTGGACATGGTGTTTAGCATGCTGAGTTTGGCTCTGGAAGCTGCAACAGAGAAACAAGCTAATCAGCAAGAAGATGAAGAGGAGAACAGATGAGTGATGACAACATTAAGAGAAGAAAAGACATCGCAAAGCGTTCTTCAGCCAGAATGTGAAATCGGATTCCTCCCTGAAAACTGAAATGGGAGCTGGACATGTGGACAATTACTTACCCATTGCCGAAGGAGAGGAAGCACATTGCTCAAAAGGGGATCCGGATTTAAATAAAATTTGCATACATAAACATGAACATTTTGGAATGGCTACTAGTATTTAAGCCAAAATACAACACATTTCATCAGAGTGGGGAAGACTGTGACCCTGATAGCCATTGATGGATAACGTCAAGGCCCAGTTCTTTATCTGGACTGGACAAGCCAAATTTCTACTAGACGGTCTTTCAAATAGAGGACATTTTCATATAGAGGACTATCCTTTGGTAGCCCTTGAAATAGAGGCCCATTGTCTGTAAAGAAAGACACCTGGATACCCTAAGGCAACTCCTAATGCAGTCAGCAGTCTTGCACCTTCTGCTGTGTTTCAGGTGAGCTCCCCGTCACTGTTGTAGCTGTTGCCTCCACCTCTTCCAGTTGGTGAAATTGGATGAAGCTGTAGAGACAGCCCCCTTCCTGTAGGAGTGATTCTGTTGGGAATGAGGTGTGTTTGTTTGTTTGTTGTATTTTTATGCCACCCCGTAGCCTGGGGTCTCTCTGGGGGTGCGCACAGAAAACTGCGTCATTTGCTTCCCCTTTCCTTTACAGACAAGATCAGAGCAAACTAAGGAGCTGCCCTCTTCCTCCTTGTCAGGCTCTGAACTGAGCAGAATTACAGAAGGCCAAAGCAAATTTGATTCTCCAAATCTTTGTTCCAAAGGAATTTGCTGTTTAAGAGACATTTTGAATGCATGAAACACGCATCTCGCTTCATTTATGCAGAGGGCGTGCAAATGTGAACTGCTTCTTTTTGCCTTCAGATGATGCACACTGTAACCACAAAAGGTGCAGAGCCTCATTTGTATTTATTTTGAAGGAGGCTGGAGTGATTTATTACTGATGCAAGACACATATAATTTGCAGTTGGCGTGCCAGCAAGATTGCCATGTACCAACCTCTGAGTACAAAACATCTCACAAAAATCTCACCAAAAAATCACATTATCACTGTGATTCATTTGTGTTTGGCTGGGTTACCTCTGCAGCACAAACCACTGAGTAATTCATAAGAGATGCACCTTAACCCAGCACTTAAGGCAGAAGGAAGCTTACAAGAATTCTTTGTACAGGACATCAGCGGGATACGGGATGGGGAATAACAGCTATAATACAAGGAGCTACAGTAACTCCCCAGGTACCATGCATTCTGTTTGTGCCAAAGAAAATCCTTCTTGGGGCATAAAATCCAACCACTGCATTGTTTCTGGTACTCTTGAAATCTTGAGCCAGGGAACAGCCATTCCAAGCAAGAGCTGGAATGCTGTCTTCAGCGATAGACTACACTGTAACTAATGCCCACGGTCATGAGAGCAATCTGTCTACCACTCCGGCTGATCCCAAGAGGATGGCGAGGCATTTTAGTCATTTCCTTGGTGGAGAAAAAAGCCCCCTGTGTGTTGCTGGTCCCACTGCCCCTGCTGGATCTCCAAATGGGTGCATAATCCAGGCACCCACAGGATGCTGAGGTGTCCTGTGCTCTTTCAGCTCAAGGGCTGAAGTGCTTTCCGAAAAACTCTGGGCCACATTCCAGTGGTGGGTGGAGAACAAGGCAAAGGTGCGGACGGACAACAGCAGCCTATTTCTGTTGAACACTCATGGCCCATAATGATGCATTAGGAGAAACACCCCAAGCCCTGAGAAGGTAAGAGAGAGCTACTAAAAAGCTGGCAAATCACCAAAAGATCTGCAGTTGGGGAACAAGGGAGACCCCAAGAGAGCCAGGCCACTTCTGCATCCCCAGTGTGGAGGCACAGGCATGCTGTCTCAGCCTTTCCACCAAACATGTGCTAGTGTGTGTGGTGGCCCGCTCCTCCTCTTGCAATTATATCCTGCCTTTTTCTCCTCCTGCGAGCAGCCCAAGATGGCTTTCGTGGCTCCTCACCACCACAGCCCTTTGAGGTGGCTTGAGCTGGGAAGGAGTGACTGGCCCAAAGACACCCAGTGAGCTCCATGGCCAAGTGGAGAACAGAGCCTGGATCCTCCGGTCCCCAGCCCACCTCTGCACCACACCAGCTGTTACGGAAATAAATGCATGGATGTAACCCTGAGCCAACAGCACTTCCATATGCATTCAGATTTGCAAGGTCCGATTTCTGCCCGTTCAAATCTATTACGTTATCTAAGAGGGAAGTGACTTCTGCAGAAGTCAGCACTTAACAAACACTGTTCTAGCGCTAATCACAGCAGAGTTTTCAGTGCTAGGATGTGAGCGGACTGAGTTGTTTAGAATCTCCAACTGAGCCTTTGAATCTAATATTATTTCAGCAGGATGTCACAGCGCCTTGCCTCATTAAGC
The DNA here is from genome assembly GCF_004798865.1 of Varanus komodoensis. NCBI lineage: Eukaryota > Metazoa > Chordata > Lepidosauria > Squamata > Varanidae > Varanus > Varanus komodoensis. The sequence goes on along the minus strand of NW_025335550.1, from coordinate 15,418,420 downwards.
AGCCAGCACACTTCAAGGGCACTGATTGGAGCAAATTTTGCTGTATTCCTAACTCTGGGAATATGAGGCTCTGCTGGCATATCTGACACAGAATAATCATGGGTACTACATCACCGCTGTACTTATGGAAGACCATCCTCAGGGAAGGGACAAGGGAAAGGCAGGCCTATCGCTTCGGCTGGATCTCTCCGTGGCTTTTGATACCATTGCCCACGGTACCCTCTTGGACCCACCCTGTGAGCTGGAAGTTGTAGGAACTGCTTCATGCTGCTTCAACCCAGAGTTGTGGGGTCAGTTCCAGAAAATAGCACTGGGTGACTGCACATTGGCCTTCGGGCAGCTGAACTCTGTGGGGTGCTGTGGGGTACCATCTTGTCTCCAGCATTATTTGCTCTCTATACAAAGCCACTGGGAGCAGTCACTGGGGAGATGTGGCACAGGGGATCACTAGCGCATTGATCACCCCCATTTCTGCTTCTCTGTGAGAGGCCGTGCACCTGTTGATGCAGGGACAGCTCAGGTGAGGGCTAATACACTGAAGCTGAACCCTCGTCAGACAGGGATTCCACAGGCTGGCACTTCCCAGGTCTGGAAATCGGGCCGTCTGCCAGGTCTGGCAGGGGTAGCTTCCCTCTGAAGGAGCAGGGACATCGTCTGGGGATGCTCCTGGATCCACCTTTGGCACTGGAGACCCAGGTGACCTTGGTGGCCTGGAGTGCCTATTGTCAGTTGGTATCAATCCAATCCAGCCATGGTCAACCATGCACTGGTACCCCTCACAACTGGGCTACACGATGGGACGTGGAGTTGCCCTTGGGTCAGCTCGGCTGGAAGCAGCAACTAGCAGAGGGTGCAGAAGCCAGAGTGCTTCCCCGAGCACCCATGTTAAAAGTCTTGCACCGGCTGCCTCTTGGCTGCCAAGCATCGTTCAAGGTTATGTTTTTGACATACAAAGCCTTCTGACAGTTAACGCCAGCATGCTAGGCTTTGCTTTGATGTATTCAGCAGATTGTTTGCAACATTGGAGGAGCCCCTGCTGGTCTTTCCAAAGTGATGGGATGTCCCCAGGACAGCCACCATATGGAAAGCACTCCCTTATGCAGACTGGGATGCAGGAAAATTGGCGTGGACAAAGCGCCTTCTGAAAATGCACCTGTCCTCTAGGTGCTCAGAATTAAATTAAGGATGCTGTTTCATTTCACAGCTCCTGTACATCTTTGTAGTATCATCATAATATTGTTTTTAAATGGTAGTTTAAATGTGCCTTGAATATTGATATGGAAACATCTCTTAATATTTAACAGTGCAGAAATAGTACAAATCATAAATGAAATTCTCCGTCTCTGAGAATTTCAGCTTTTTAGTTTACATGCATGTAATGAAAACACATTTATCATGAATACAAAGACTACACACACCAAGAAGGACACATGCCAGAATTGCACACACGTACAGGTACACACAAACAGAAGTGGCATGAAGTGGCAACAGGGCAGCCCGGTGGTCAAGCACATGCTCTGCATGTGTTCAGACTCCTCTTTATATTCCCAGCTTCCTGAGGATGGCTTGGAGCCAAGTTTTAGCTGCACCAGGCAAGCCTACAAATAGGGTGAGCTGCGGGGTGAGGGGGGCCCCCTAAAACAGAGCAGAAGAGATCCGTAAGGGGAGCCCTCCCTTTGCGGAAGGTCCCTCCATGCGGTGGAAGTCAGATGCTCGATCCCAGGAAGGACCTGCCAGGCAGCACAGACAGTGGCTTGCTTCTGACATCATTCTGCTCATGGAACTCCACCACTCCTCTGCAGCCCCACTCTGTTCCCCAAAATCCTGTCCTGGGGTCAGAGCAGGATGGCATGTAGTGCCGGGGAAGGGAGGATGGGCAAATACTATAGGCAAAGGGGAGCTGGGTGCGTCCTTTGTGTCTTCCGCTCCTTCGGTGGCTCCCCATGTCAGCTTTTAGGTGCTGCTCACCTGATTTTCACTGAGTAAAGTACAAAGGAAACCTCAGTGTTGTGCTTTTGAGAATGACGAGGCAGCGAAGTCCTGTGGGGGACCCGAGGGAAGCACAGCGTTCTACATACCTTAGGCTGTGCCTTGTAATGCAGATCATTTCAGAACTAGGCTAACAAAATTCATCAGCTGGATCACGTGACTTTTGCTTTCCTGCCAAGCTTTGCCATGTCTCCTCCTTGATCAAAGTAATTGAGATGCTTTTAAAGCCATTGATGTGCAAGAATGAGAGGACACTTGCCTGTACGAACACAGTGTACAGGCCAAATTGCAACTGGGTAACCCACTGCTTTTTTTAACTTTCCAGAGGGGTCCTTGGGGGTTTGGGAGGCTGTTCTCACTTTCCCAAAGGTGGATAACACAGAGGCACAAATGGTTCCCCTACTGCGCCCCCTCCCAAGATCCCGTAAGGAGTCCTGCTGTGGAGGACACTTCTCAATTATCCCCCCTTTCCAAGCAGGATCATAAAAGGTTTTTTTGGAGGGGGGTTCTAGGAAGCCCCAAATGCCCCCTTGGTTTTGCAATTCATCCCAAGTGGAGAGCACCTTGGAAAGTGGCAGAACCTGAGGGAAAGCCCAGTTTGGCGGGTCAGGGGTGAGTCCCATGACTTAAAGAAGCAAGCCTGCCTCCTCATGGGGGGGCTTCCCAAAATGTTAGAGCATCCCTGCTGCTCTGAGTCAGTGCCAATCGGGGGGAACACCTGGGCCAGCGGACCTCTCCAAAGAGGCGTTGGCACGGCAAACGGGAACCTGGCTCTTCTGCAGAGTGAGGCCTCCTGGTCATACTCCGACAGGTGGACTTTGTGCAAAGGGGAGGCCATACTTCATTTTAAAAATATAAATAGTGACAATCAGGGGCAGTCCTCCCCCAAGGTATTCCTGGAAATCCTTGGCGGGGATACCTCCTGGATGCCTCAAGGCTGGACTGGGAAAGATGCCTTTCATGATCTTTAGGAATACGGAGGGGGAAGAGGTGGGGGAAGCTTGCTGCCTGGTTAACATTCCCCAGTGGTTTAGCTTGACGTAAGGAGCTTCCCATTCTCTTTCTCTACTCAGTGCTCTACTGTGAGGCAGCAGCGGCAGCACAATTGGAAAGAAAAGGGATGCAGTGGAAGCCTTCACTATGAGTGGTATCCAATGCTACTCTTGCTTAGAGTAGACCAATTGAAATGAATGGGGCTTAGGTTGGAGCAATATCAGATACATGTGTAAGGGACCAGGGTGGAAGTAGAGAATATCTCTTACTCGTTGTTAAAGTCCTCTGGGAATAGATACACACACTCTGAATCTCAATGCACTCTGATTCATAGAGAAGCCCCATTACCTGGGTTGGGTTGAAGGTACTCTATTGTCTTGGTCATTATTTCCATCACAGCCCTGCTGGTGACATCCACTTTCTGCAATTACAGAATGGAGGATAAAAGAGAAGATGGAATGAGGATGGAAAAACAACACTCGGTCCTTTGTTTTCATCCTGTGCTTATTTCTCCATAGTTCTTTGAATGTGTGTCTTTTACCCAAAGAACAATGGCTGTATCCATAGCAACTGAAGGTTCGCCAGCCCAATCCACTGCCGTTCTCTCCTAACAACCTACGTGGTATGTGGCAGAGCCCCATGGCTACTGGAAGGTCTACAGGGCAAAATGCTTCCTGCAGTCACCTCTGAAAGGAGCTCACCTAGGAAAAGAAGCCTCCCAGCGGCCGTAGCGGCCACTAGTCCTGACAGCCACCGGTGATGGTGGACCTGCTTCCAGATCTCACCTTGCCCCGTTTCTGGGAAGGAGAGAACTGCCGCCACCGCTGCTCTCTCATCCTCTGGCAGTGCCTTGCCTTTTCTTGCAGAGCAGATCAAGGAAGCCACTTCCTGACTGTTTCCCTTCCTTGTTCTCTCTTAGCGTGGCATTTCCTGCCTGCAGGTGGGAAGGGGAAGAGTAGGGAAAAGCAGCCATTGTCATATAGGACAAAAAAAGGAGAACGACAAGGGAGCAATTTGCTACTTCTCTTTCCCTCCATTTTTAAAAAATGCACTACCAGTAGGTTGGTGGGCAGCTGTAGTCCCTCTCTTGCCATCCTTCCAAGCCTCTGGCATGGAACCTGTGGAATTGCTAACAGCTTGGGCAGAAACCAGCAAATAGTCTTCACACACTTGCTTGGCTCCTGCCCCTAATAAACTAAACCCCTGTTTGGATCTTTTCATGACACCTGCATCGATCTGTCTACACAGATACCCACTTGGGTTATTAGTCTCCTTTCGGTGGCATCTTTCTATTTGTTCACCCACCTGCTTCATTGTCTGAGGAAAGTAAGCTCTTGGGGGAGGGGATGAGGAGTAATTAAAGCTTATTATGTGTCATTAAAATGCCTAGCACAGTGAAGCATTGGCCGAAAAGAGATCTCGAAGCACCAAGATAAAATGGAAGGGCAAGAACAATGAAAGCAGTGGAGGTAGACCTAGAAAGAGCTGTCCCAGTAACACTGAACTGGAGGTCCTTAATTCAACTATCAGTCATTGGTCAAATTCTGGCAATGTTCTCTTAAACACAACGGGATTGGATTCATTCATTTATTTCTTAGATGCATATCCCCCCCCCTCCTTTATTCTTACAACAGTCCTGTGAAGTAGGTTAAGCTAAATAAATGCGACTGGGACAAGGGTACCCAGGAGAATGCACAGCTGAATTGAGACCCAGCTCAGCTCTGCACTCTTAACCCCTGTTCTACCCCAGCTGTGCAAAGACCAAGGAAGAACCAATACGCAGTCTTCTCTTCCAGGCTACTTCTCTGTTTAAAGTGGATCAACTGGCTCTAACTGTAAAATGCCACAATCTCACCAGGTGCAATGGATTATCACCTGTGCAGGGCAAGGCACCATTTTGAAGGTACTTCCAAACACAAGACTGTAGAATGGAGGGCCAAACTGGACCTGACATTCGATGCAACTTCAGTGTTTGTGCTTGGAAAAATGCAGGTAGCAGCTGTGGGGTGGGGGCGGGGGGTAATAACTGGTGCCGAGATGAATGATTTTCATCAGGGTCACAGAAGGGTAGGAAAATCCGCTCAATTGTCTCTCCCTGCCTGCTGCTATTCTGATAGTTGCTTTTTTAAAAAAAATGTTTTAATGTGCACGTTGACCACAAACGCATTTCATTTCATGCCCCGTTTGGCCTTGATGCCCAAATGTGCCTCCTGGCCCAAAAAGTTGGGCGCACCTGTTTCCCCATGTGGAGAAAGGTAGTGTTCAACTGAATGTAGTTTGAAAGTCTAGAAAGGAAAAATTCCGGGTGCTGGAGCTCTCCAAGCTCTCCATCACAAGGTAGAGGCGCTCCATTCCACCACTGGTGATCACTAAAAAGAAGCAGGCCTGTATTTAGGAAGAGTTCGTATCCTCCCCCTTGATCCGTGGGAGGCCCTCTGTGTCACCTCTGCAAGGCACCTGGCCATTCTGGAACATTGCCATGAAGCTTTTTCTTCACCTTTCCTTGTCCTCACCCCTCAGACTTGTGGCACAGCTGTTGACACCTAATAATCATCTCCTTTCATTGTGAGAATACTTGACAGCCCCCTGATTTTTAAACCAGCATATACAGACTCCAAAAAAAAAGACAGAAGAATGAACCTACGGTCAAGCTCATTCATGCCCATGCTGCAGCTTTTTGGTTATCATTCAATTCTCTCCATTCCTCCAATGCATGTGGGTTCAAAGAGCTCACAAAGAGATTAGCAAATATTCATGGGAGTTGATAGATCAGTTTGTGTTGCTGGAACTGTGGAAATTTGTGCTTGGGTCCCGACGTAGTCACAGAAGACCATTTTTGTAAGACCTGGTCCTCTTGCACACAGTCAGGCAGCCCCGATCTCTTCAAAAGAACATCCAGATCAGTGTGGTGACTGAGATGCGTATCAAGAGGCGTCCTCAGGCTGGCAAGGACACCTGTGTGGTCCTCTCATACAGATCAGGACATCAGCATTTACTTTTTAGATCCCTTTATTCCTTTGAATAGCAGATGAGGAGGTGGAAGCAAGAGCACCTCTCCAATGTGGCAGTCATAAGACACAGGATATAACTGACATATCTGTCTTTTCCTGAAGCATGTTTAGTACTTTATTGTAATTAGTTCTGACACCCGATTAAAGTCATCTAGGTAAGTTAACAGTGGGGGTTTTGCAGGGCAACCCTATGCCAAGCAAGTCTCAGTGAATTCATAGAATAGCAGACTTGGAAGGGGCCTATCAGGCCATGGTGTCCAACCTCCTACCAAGTGCAGGACTCCAAGTTAAAGCATCCCTGGATGTCCAGCTACCTCTTGAAGGTCTCCAGTGTGGGGAAAGCTCATGACCTTGCTGAGTATTTGGTTCTAGGGAGTGAACCCTAACAGGAAGATCTCCTGGTGTCCAGTTGGAATCTGGGTTCCTGTAACTTGGGCTCATTATTCAATGTTCTGAACTCTGGCACGAATAGGAAGAGAGTCTGGCTTTGCTCTGTGCGAAAGCCATTCACGTATTTGAAAAGCTATCTTATCTCCCCTCAGTCTTTTCTTCTCCAAGCTAAACATGCCCAGTTCTTTCAATCTCTCCCCTTAGGACTTAGGTCTCCATCCCTGGTCATCCTTGTCATTCTTCTATGAACTGTCTCCAGCTTGTCTACATCCTTCTTGAAGTGGGGTGCCCAGAACTGGCTACAATGCACCAGATGAGGCCTAACTGGGGCCGAATGGCAGGAACCAGTTCCTCACATGATTTGGAACTAGACTTCTGTTAATGCAACCCAAAAGAACATTCGCTTTTTTAGCAGCCACATCGCATTGTTGGCACATATGCAGCTTGTGATCCACAATTCAAAGAACCTTTTCACTTGTAGCATTATTGAGCCAATTATCCCCCATATTATAACTGTGTATTTGCTTTCCTGTTCTCAGGTGCAGAAAATGGCATTTGTCCCTGTTGAATTTCTTCCTGTTGCTTTCAGCCCAGTGTGCCAGACAATCACGATCGCTTTGAATTCTGTTTCTATTACCCAGGGTATTAGCTATTCCACCCAATTTCGTGTCATCTGCATATTATTTATTCATAGATACAAGGGCAATGGAACTGCATTCTTACTGACAAGCTGTGCAATCCCACGATGTCTAGTTAGAAGTAAGTCTCACTGTATTCTTTGGGGTTTATTTCCAGGATGCAATTAAGTTGCAACCTTAACTGAATCAATCTGCATGCATTTGCATGTGAAAAGGAGGCTCTGTTTTCAGATGACGCACACCTATAACCCAATAGGCCCTGTTTACAAAAAGCATTCCCTGTCCTGAAAGATGTCTTTTGGAAGTCCTTGAAAGTAAATCATTTGTGGAAAAAACTCTGCTTCCCACTCAGGAGCGTGGTCCAAAAATCGATCAAAGGGTTTTCAGGTTACTGATCTAATTGAAGCTAGATAGGTCATTGTCACTGTGGGTAGTTTCCGCTTCCTGAGATCTTCAGCGCAAAACATGTTGATAAAGAAACCTTACCAAACCTCACTTGCTTTTGCAGCAGTGGGCAACCTCTGCCTCCCCACCACATGTTTTGCAATAGAACTCCATCAGTACCATCCAGTGTAGCCAAAGGTGAGGAATGCTAGAAGCCGTGGCCCTTCAGATGCTCTCACCTGCATGTGTTCTGCAGCAACCGTAAAAAGTATGTACCAGAAGATTTTAATGGCAGCATCACCGTACCGGCTTGCTCTTCTGTTTCTAGTGGCAAGGGAATTATTTAGAACCATTTTACATTGAAGCAAAAATGGACATTTGTATCCATCCAGGTGATTCAAGCTTCTCTTTGAATAGGCTCGAGCTCATGCGACGCAGAGGCATGTGGGTGGCAATTCATTCCATAGAAGAACTTTTGCTCACAGCCACTCAGTGAAGTGGAACTGTTGCCAGTAGCACTGCCAGTAAGCACTTCTAAATGCAGCTTCTAGCAAGATTTTTCAATGACATGGTAATGTTTGCTGGGCAATGCCCCAAAATGTAAGTATCACCAAGTATAGGTCTCGGTGCCCGGCCTACCTTGATTGAATTGGGATTTGGCCACTTGTTCTTCTTGGTCAAAAACAAACTAGGTAATTAAGTAATGCTATCATAAGAAAAGAGTAGAATAGCAATTATGGTCAAACTTACTCTTTCCATTTCTTTGAAGTCATCATCTAGCTTGGTTCCTTCTGCTCCACCAACCTTCTCACTCACTTTCTGTAGGAGGAGAAAAGCAACATGGTAAGTCCAGGTGAAGTTGATAGACTAGAAGAAGTTTTACTACAAAGCTTAGTTCGCAGTACAAAATGGTTTTCCTTGATGACGATATGGGCACAGTGACAGTGATTGTCCTCATACATAAGGAGGAGGGCTTTCTCTGTGGTGGAGCCCCATCTATGGAATACTCTCCCCAGAGAGGTCCGCCTGGCGCCATTGTTATTTGTTTTTCAGTGCCAGGTGAAGACCTTTTTATTCAAATGTTATTTTAATTGTTAATATTATTTATTCATTTTATTCTTTGGCCAGGGTGACTTAATTTATATTGTTAATTTATATTATTCTATTTTGAAGTTTATTTATGGTTGTGAGCCACCCCGAGGCTTCGGCGAATGGGGCGGCATAGAAGTCTCCTAAATAAATAAATAACGGCGTAGGCATATTTCATAGCTTCCGAATACCCCTGGCATCGAGAGAGTTTCACATGATAAAGGGCACAGTCCAGCCAAAGCCAACAGCTGCTAAGCTACACTGTTTTCTCTAGGAGATACTTATGCTCTTAACTCTTCCACTGAGATGGGCATGATCATACTACCAGTGCTTTCTGATTTTTATTTTTATTTTAAGCACTCCTATCCTACTTATTTCCCTGAAACAAGTGTTGTAATTTGACATTTGAAATTTTGCTTTGAATTTGACCATCTACAATTTTAATAGCCCTGCTTATTCACTATTAACAAATTGATTTCTCACAATTACACAATCAGTTTATAATCTATGTACATCCTCCACTAGCTAATTAGAACCACTAAGAAAAGAAAGGAAAACTTTCAAAGTTTTTTTAAAAATCAACTTTTTTGAGTATGCATGGACACAGATTACTATTTTGTCACATATTTTCTATATATTTGTAACAAAATGGCAACATCCTCATTACCACTTGGAAAGATGATAGAGCTTACCAAGCTGTCCCAGAATGAGAGACAGCTCAGAGTAGAATAGCACTGTTGTTTCTATGGGCTATGAGATTACAAAACCTTGACAGAGGTATTTACAGTATAGCTAGAAAGGGCATGATGCAGTTATGTTGTTAAAGCTAACAGAGCTGAGCTTGGTCCATCCCTGGATGGGAGACTGCCTGGGAAGCTAATGCATGCCATCTTGAGAATTATGACAGAAAAGAAGAGCAACAGCTTTGGCTATTGGGCAGTATAGATTATGCAATAAATAAATCATTTTCGTAATGGCCCTCTGTATTATAGTATACAACTCATATATGCATGTAAACACACGTGCATGCTATCACACAACAGTGTCCATTCTCGATCACATCTCTGTATCAGGAGCACAAAACAAGGCACAATGAAAATAAGCTGTTGGTGGTTCATTCTCTGACCCATGTTACTCCTGACAGAATTTGGCACTCTATGGTTTGCCATGGCTTGCTTCTCCCTTAGTTCTCCAACCCTCTCTAGCAGGTATCAAATGGATTATTGTGGTGGTGCAGCCTCTCACATCCAAACTGTGCAAATTTGCCTATCTCCTATTTATTTTTGTCAACAATACAGATCAAAACCTCCTCTGCACATGTTGAAACCCTGAGTGAACTTCATCACTGTTTTGCATCTTGAACTGTCAAACGTCCTTGTCAGTTTCCTGCCTCACTTTGGTGCTTCCCTGGATCCTAGACTCTAAATATGGCCTAAATGTGTGAGTCTAAATGTGACTCTAAATAAGGTGGAGCTTTTGGGGTGTGCATCTATAATTACTGTACAAGTATAGGTGTACTTACAGCAAGAATATTGTGTATTCACCGTCTTTTCCTTGTCCTTCACAAGTGCCCACAGAACAAACAGAACAAAACAAAACACGAAATTGTGCTACATTTCCTGCTCCACTTCAGTGCTTTTCCTGATTGCTTTTGTGTTCACTACCAAGGGAGGTACTGAAGTGAGTAAGGAACTTACAAGGAAAATTGTAAGATAACTGTAATTCTTCTCCAGACTATGCAGAGCAGGTGGGTCTGCACATTTGTGAAGGGCTGGGAGAAATAAATGTGTGACTCCATTCTCGTATTTTTGATGCATCACTTTTTAAAAGACTTCACATGACTTAAGTCATAAACTAATAGAATAGCGGAGTTGGAAGGGACCAGCAGACAAAAGGTCCAGTCCCCTGCCCATTCATCTTAGATGGCTGTCCAGTTGCATCTTGGATAGTCTGAAGAGTCTCCCTTCAGTCATCTCTTCTAAAGGCTGAGCATACCGTGTTGTCTCAATCTCTCCTCAAGGGGCTTTGTTTCCAGTGCCTGGATCATCCTCATTGCCCTCTTCTGAACCCTTCCCAGCTTCTCTGCCTCTTTCTTAAACTATGGTGCCCAAAACTGGACATAGTACTGCAGGTGAAACCTAATCATGTTCTATGATTCTATGACCAAAAGGTCCCCCTTGTTCATCGTCTGATCATGACAGAGATGGGCAACACCAGCAAGTTTGCCCGTTTTATATTAAAACCCCCCCTTATTGTAGTTACTCACTAACAATACAGAGAAGCCCACCTCCAGTCGGGACCAGCTGCCACAGTCAACATGCACAACCAATTTATATGCTTAGCTTTTTGTAATGATTAGGAGCAGAAAACATCTTAGTAGGAAATATCCAAGAAAAGCAGGGCACACCTATCAAAAAGGAAGAGCACCTCTCTGGTTCAAAAAGGGCTGGTTACCTCTTGCCTAGATTAATGTGCCCTATGTGGGGCTGCCTTTGAAGATGGTACAGGAACTTTAATTAATCCAAAGCAGAGGAGCGTGATTACTAAAAAGGACCAGCCTTAGAGGATGTATTACGCTGGTTCTTCACCAATTGCATTGGCTGTGTTGTTACCTGGGCCAATTCAAAGTGCTCACACTAACATATAAAGCCCTAAACAGCTTGGGGCCGGGATATCTGAAGGAACACCTGTTTCCGTATATCCCCACCAGACCACTCAGCTCATCAATGGAAGCCCTCCTTTGTGACCCCACCCCAATGAAGTGAGGTTGAATTGGCAAGGACAAGGGTCCCCTCTGTTGTCACACCTCACCTCTGGAACTCCCACTTTACCTTAAGTTTGGTGCCAATGTAAGACTTTTTAATTTAGTATCTGTTGTTATTGGTCTATTGGTCTTGCTGCTGGTTTATTGGGGGGTTTTTTGTCTTATTGATTATTCTGTGTTTATCCTCCTGTTGTAAGTATTTATATAGCATTTTATTGTACTCTGTTTTATGGTTTTTCACTGTTATTGTCATCTATTTTTACCTGTATTATTGTTAGGATTGCACTGTGAGCTGCCAAGAGAGTCTTCTGGCTATACAAATGCAATAAATCAATGTATACATAAATGGGGAAACATCATCAGCAGGGAATGGTCAGTTACATTTTGTACATGCTTAGCTTGACCCACATCACCTCGTAGGCCATCTGATGTCAAGGAGTGCCTTATTCCGTATATTCCTGCCCATTGCTTAAGAGCATCAACAGAGGCCCTCCTATGCATCCCTCCCCCTGTGATGGGGAAGATGGGGTGGTGGGGAAGGCTGCAAGGAGGACAGCCTTTTCTGTAGTGGCAACACAATTATGCAATGCTCTACCTTCTGAGATTTGCCAGGCGCCTAGTTTGTTGAGTTTTAAGTGCCTAACAAAGACCTTCCCTTTTCGGCTCACCTATGGGACTACTTAAGACTTTTTAGACCAGTTGCACTGGTTTAAATATATTAATTTGTATTTTTATTTTTACTTAATTATGTACACTGTGATTTTATCTTATTTTATTTTACTATGATATTTTAACTGTATTATTTTACCTAATGTTTTTTATTGGCAATTTTATTTCAATGGCCACCCAGAGAGTGTGATGATAATAGGTGGTTCTCAAACAAATCTGATAAATAAAACAACACAACAATAACAATAGAACATCTGCTCCCAGGCTTATTTTTACACATTCTGACCTTGGCAGAAGTTTTTTTTTTACATTTTTGACCCTCTTATGTTTCTTGTATACAATACTTAGTAACTGACCCTTGCTGTTTGGTCATCAGGAAAAAATATACTCTACAGGTATGATAAATTAGGATACTTTATAAGAACTGATTAATACCCAAAAAGAACAAGCCAGGCAGAACTTCTAATGGCAGGCAAGACTTCCAAGGGAGCAGCAGAAAGAACCTTGGAAAAGAAGAATCCAAAGACCAAGAGGTGGTAAGTGATCTTGGTGCACGGCCAGAAAAATCAGCGTGATCCACTCGGTACAAGGAGCACGCTTGACAATCCCTCGATTCCCTCACCTGTTCAAAGACAGATTTCTCAAATGTGTCTGACTGATCTATCAACAAATTAGCCAAATACGAGGACTGTGGGGAACCGTAGGCCAAAATACCTGGAGAGTTGCAGGTACCTACCCAGCTCTCTATCCTTCTAGATTAGACAGCAAAAAGGGTGACAAGCTGCATGCCACTTTTCAGCACAAGGTAAGCAAAGACAGCTCATTGCCTCCAAAAGCTTATGATCAAAAGCATCATCCTCACCACCACCACCACCACTGATTTTTTTTCTAATGCTTCTAACTATTTATTACTGTATGAACTATTTTCAGTGCTGTAATGCTTTTGTAATATTGGCTTTATATTGCATTACATTTTTTTTCTGCTGGAGTTGTGACCCGAGACAGCTGATAAAATGCACCAGTGTCTACAGACACCACCTGTATGTTCAGCTGCAACCTCTAAGGCTGATACGTCTTTTTGCTTTGAAGGGCTGGAGACAGGCACCATGGGTCATGCTCCATGGTTGGCAGAAGAACCTAGAGGTGATATGCTGCCAAGGTTGAGCCCAGATCTGGAATGGGGCAAGGAGAGTGAGACATGCCAACAGACCCCACACATGTCAGAAAACCCAAGGAGCCTTCCGAACCAGGCATTCCAGCTGCACGGCCCGGGATCTCCACATTGGTTTCTTGGTTTCTGGATGATCCCTTCCTCAACATCTCCAGATTGGGCCCATGGGCTGGAAGCTGTGCGTGGCTGATTGAAAGATATTCAACATGCACACACATGCACACAGAGCGAGAGAGAGAGAGCTTGGTCCCCATGAGGAGCTGAGATGCAAGGGATAGCAAGACTTTGTTTAGACCAGCCTCTCCCCCTCATGGCTTCCAAGCACGTTTGCAGTACAACACCCAGAAATCCCAGTCAATGATCCTGCTGGAAGGGAATTCTGGGAGTTGTGGTCTAAATACCTCTTAAGGCCACCAGGTTGGGGAAGGCTGATTTAGATTCTTGTTAGCAGCAGGACAAATTTTGGTTGCTTCCAAATAAAAAAAATGCTGGCAATTCCCCAAATAAGGGTAAGCTATGGAAAACTGTGGAGAGTACAACTGGTGGAAGAAAGAACCAAATGCAGAGTTTTCAAATACCCATTAACTGACATTAACAACAATATAATCTTTGCATAAACAAATGTAGGTGCTTGACACTGAGTTAATCTTGCTGTAGATGCAGCCTTAATAAACTTTAGAGATAACTTGAGGTCAATCTAATAAATAAATAAATAAATAAATAAATAAAGGTCAATTTGAATTATTTTTTTTTAAATGGCACAGCAGCAGATACACCATGTTGTGAACTTCTTAAATACTATATGGGTGATTAATTATGCAGCTCAAACCATTCCTCATTGAGGGACAATTAAAATTGTTAGTAAAATATACTTTAAAAAGCACTTTTAAAGCAGCATGACTTAGATATTTATAAGCACAAACTATCACTCATTGTAAGGCCCATAAACAGAATGGCTGTAAAGGCACTTCACTAAGGAACAAAAGTAACCGAGAAGCTAGCAAACTGCCCTTGAATCCTTTTGTTCTCACCCATGCAGCTTTTCAAAGGAAAAAGACATACCAGGTGAAGTGCTCAGTAGGACAGATGACCTCCCAGGAGCTGTTGGAAGCTGTTAGAATATGACAATCTCCATTTCCACTGTAGGAGACTGCAGTCCACCAATATCTCAAGAACCAGAGGCTCCTTACCCAAGAAGGATGCCAGCAAAATGCATAGTAAACACTATAATGGATGAACCTCGTGGGAATTTACAGGAGGGGAAAAGAAACAAGCAAAGTATCACCCTCAATGCCTTTTCAGAAAATACGATGCAGGGTGCAAGAGCATGTGCAGTTAGTTGTGAGTAAATCCAGCTGGCCTCTCTGGTATTTACTTTCAAGAAAAATGGCACAGGCCAGGCCTGTGGCATTCTTCATAAAACTTTGCCATTCAATGCAAAATGCAAGGAACTGGGCAATGGGTTATCAACTTCCACATGAAAATCCAATATCGCACACTGATAATTGGGTTCTTTCCATCTTTTTAACCTACAGGTGTGATTCACAAAATATTTCCAATAAGACAATTAAATAAAACACCCCTATGAGCCCTGAGCAATCGTCCACAGTGGGTGACCTCCAAGCAGGACGAATTTAATGCATCTCTGCAATGGACAAATCAGAATGCTCCCCTCACCCCAAGAAAGCAAGAAATCAGGCTGTTCTCGAGGTCTAAGGAAAACAACCACAAAAACTCTTCCAGATGAAGAAGCACTGTTGTTTTCAGTGTTCCACTTCTAGGTATCATTCAGACATGTATTGTATTATTTTTATGGACTGCTGTAAGCCACCCAGAGTGCTTCAGCTAATGGGTGGTATAGAAAGGAAAGAAATAATAAAAACAGTGCTGATGACGACGATATTGCTGAAACTGGCCTCACGCTATGCAAACCTTCTGAAAAAGAGCTACCCCCATCACTGCCCGGACTAGCCAGAGACATTCTGCTGCTTGATGTGAAGGATAGGAAGGTTCACCTTCCCCACTCCATCTAGAGAGGGCACCTGGACTGGCAGGTGAAGCTGGCAACAGGGCAGTACTGTCCACTGCATCCAAGCAGCAGGTCTGTCCATAGCAGAAGAGAACTGAAGGGGCTTCCCCTCAGCATCTGCTGCCTGAAGCAGGCATCTCACTTTGCCTAATGGTAGGGCCGGCCCTAGACATTGCTGTCACCTGGCCTTCCTTGGAGACAAGAAAATTCTACCTGAGAATCTGGACTCAGAGGAATCTTTTGGAAGAGAGGCACCTGCAGGGACATGTGGTATTGGGTGGGGGCCGTCTTCTGAAGCAGCTAATTGTCACTTTTTCAGCACTAAAATCCACCTATTCAGAAATTAGATGCAGTGCACGTCCAGTTTTGATTTGGAAAACAGAGTTGCTCAACTGTAAGACCTTTAGAAAAACACTCAGCTACAGCGATTGGTAAAAGATCTGGTGCATTGATGCTGTAGGAACACTTCTGACAGCATAAATACCAGTGTTTAGTCAGTGCTGATATACGTGCTCTGATCTTGTTCATATTGTTTGGAATCAGTGTCTGATTCAATTTATTTGTGGATAATCTCACATCCCTTAGAAAAAGCAGCTTCCTTGCGGCTGCCTGTGCAGCAGTTCAAGGCTGAGCGGTCTAGGATTTACTTCCCTGCTAGTTAGGCGCAAGAGCCGAATGCACGAGTGGGAGCTGGGACCTTGCTTGGCATCGGAGGTACTGCTGTGTGTTCCTCTGTTTTGCCAGGCCATCACTGCAGAGTCTCTGCTGCAGTGCTCTTGCTTTGCATCGAATGCTGCACGTCCACAGAGGGTGAGGAGGCAGCACAGGCGTGGGAGGATGAAGGAGCCGTGGCAAAGAAAATGCCCAGCTGCTTTGCACAGGGCTGGATCCACCACCAACACAATCCCTGCTGCGTATCCTAAAAGCACACCAGCTCTTGGGATAACATTGTGGTTGCATTGTCAGTTACATGACAAAGTTCTTGCTCGTATGTACAATAGTTTTGGCTGTTGGGCAATATAGAAATGCTACGAAGGAAGGAATCAGTCTTGCTAATTCAGTGAATGATCTGCAAAACACAATGTCAGGTCAGCAATGGTTAAAAATGACAACACCAGAAACATTTTAAGGTAACAAAGCTGTTTTATTATGATCCTGGAAGCACAGGTAGAATTGCTTTTCCAAAGACCTTGGGAACAGCATTTTCTTTCTCTCTGCCAAGTTTTTGCTCAGCAAGCTGGCTTTAGCTTCCATCGCCCTCTGGCTGACAGGTTAAAACTTACCCACTGGACATGGATATCCAGTGAAATTTAATTCCATCTATTACCACTTCCTGTACAGGGGAGCATTTTCCTCAACAATAAACCACTACAGAGGCTGTCCAATCAACTTCTATTGTATGAGCTGCTCTGATAATTGTTTTTTATTGGACAGAATACAAATAAAATATCAAATAAACAATTCAGGCATAGAACATTTCTCAGCTTGAGCTGCCTAACTGGAATATGGGGATAAGAGCGGCTCACCCTCTGGAACTATAAAGCATACCACAAATTGGGATCTTTTTATGTATTACTCTTTTAAAATGTTATTTCCATTGCAATTTCCACCAAAAATGTAGCTGGTACGAAAACAAGGCAAGCAACACTCTCAAGCCAGAGAAGGAAAATGAAAATAGCTGAGTTTTATAACTTGTGGAAATGCTGCAGGGATAGCGCAAATATATCAGTAGAGTCAAGCTAACTGGGAGAGCATTAAACCAGATTTAGATTGGGAATGGAAAGTTCTTTGTTTGCAAACATAATAAATGGTAAACATGTACATGAACACATCTTTTGTCCCAAAGTCATCTGCTTTAACCTCTTCGCTTTTCAGCTGATTTGCCAAATATGTGAATCCCTTTTGTGACATCCAGTGTTTTGCCAAAAGCAATGCAAGTAATATCTTTATGGATTAAAATTATGGATTATGGACTTGTATGGATTAAAATTCTTTAATCCATACAAGTCCAGTTTTAACCCAGTTGCAGGACTTTTTCTGATAGGACTGTGCCCTGAATTGCTAAAGGAAGCCTTTGGGACAAAGCATCAGTAAAAGGCCCAGAATAAATTCCAGTGCTCTATATCTTGTTGAACTTTCACAAATTATTCTGATACTTGTGGATAAATTAGTTTTATGTCAGGATGCAGCTACCACATAGGAATTTAAATTCTCTGCTCTTTGCATCTCCTCCCAGCATAAATGGGAGCCATTTTATCAGTCAGGAGCCATCTGATTAGTGTTAGGTGTCAGCTATGTCCCAGCTTAGTTGTTGATCCATAATTAATAAAAAGGATTAATTTCCAGATCTAAAATTGCTCTGACTTCAGAGCTGGTGATCTGTGCTCATAACCTCTTCCTCTGCCTTTCACCCCAGCATAGGAAGAGCTGTGTTGGCTGCATCTTCAAGACTGCAGCAGCCTCAGAGAAAGGTAAAGGGGCTATTCCAGAGGGTGTGCATAGGAAGTGGGTGTGTGTGCCAATGCAGACGTTTCCTACAGTGGAATTTTTAAGTGCAGGAGGAGAAGCTGTGTTTTATTCTATCTTTTGTCTTACCGTTAAACCATCCCGAGACTCTGGTAAGGGACGGTCCAAAAAAGTTTTAAATAAATAAATAAGCTGACACTTTTTCTAGAAGTTCCAAAATGCTGGCAGACAGCGGATGATGGGGATGAGGTAACCTTGGCTGGAAACACAGCAGTTACAAGAAGACCCCGATCAGGCTGAGTTACTGTCGTAATAATATCTGGGCTCGTTGTGAGAACACCGCTGTCTTGTTCCGTTTATATAACTGAGATCTACTATCTATATCTAGGAAGCAACTTGATGTTGCAAAGGAGGGTTGATTTTCTTGATAAAGATGGATGATGTTCTGCCGCACATTGTCGTGAGCTTCTTCCAGGAGAGATCATGGCTAAGAAATATGATCAAACAAATCGTCAAGGCCAGAACTAAAGAAAGGTGTACTTGGGTCTGTTGAAAATTGCATAAAGTATTCTAGAATAACTGGTCTTGATTCTTGTATAGGACCATCCAATATTCTTGCTGAATCTACCCTTATACATATCTGGATTTCCCTTAATACACTGGCCTGCCTTTTTCCTCACCACTGTGTTTAAAATTAGTGCAACAGCCTAATCTTGTGCAGGTCTGTTGAATAAAACTTCTTGCTCAGTGGGGCATATGCCCAAGTGAGGGTAAACAGGATTACAGCTTTAATATATTCAATGTTAGCGTTCTAGGTAATATTCGCAGCATTGCCACAGCAGAAAATCCAGAGATATTTCAGAAGAAAATCCAATATTGCTCCAACAGTGCTACACCTGACTGAAATTCCCTTCTCTGCACAACCATTAAAGGTAAAAGAAGCCCATTTCCCACCTGATCATCCTAATAGCTGCATGGTACACCTTGCCGTCTAGACACATTTTATTTGTCTCTCCAGCGTTTCAGCCAATGAGATTCAGAGCTATCTAGAGCCTTCCTCTGACTGTCACCTCCAAGGAAGGTCCAGAAAGAAACAACAGGGAAGACGGCCAGTTCAGTGGTGTCCCCCAATTGTGGAATGGTCTCCCCCTTGAGGAACTCCTGGCACCAGCATTGTCATCTTTTCAGCATCAGCTTAAAACCGCCCCCTATTCCCAGGAATTTAATGGCATTTAACAGCATATGATGGGTTATGCCTGCTGTTTTGATAAGATCTAGTTTTTAATGGAAATATTTTAGATGCTAGACTGTTTTATAGTTTTGCATATTTGAATGTTTAGCTGCTTTGAATTTACACTTTGGAATTTTTATACTGTGTTTTATTGTGTTGTATTTTTATTGTATCTTTTCTATTTGATTAAATGGTTGTAAACCACCCAGAATGTTTCAGCTATTGGACAATATAGAAATGAGAGAGAGAGAGAGAGAGAGAGAGAGAGAGAGAGAGAGAGAGAGAGAGAAGGGAGGTACCCATTACCAGCACCAATCCTGCCTTCTGCAGCTCAAAAGGCCAGGTAGCAGGTGATGCATGACACCTGTGAGAACATTCTAAGAAGCTGCTCCTACGCTGGATGGACCAACAGCTTGACTTGGTAAAGGGCAAATTCCTACATTTCTAATCAATCAAACAAACTGAAAGTGTGTTTTTTAATACAATCTACACAAATGTTATCTTCAAGATTACTGCATTCCCAAGAGTAGGTCACCACAGCAGGACAAGATTTGAGTAAATAAATGCTTTACACCAGAAGTAGTTACCCTGATGCCCTCCAGATGTTTTATATTATAATTCTCAGCAGCCTCATTCAGCATGCAATGGCCATGGATTGTGGATGTTGTAGTTTAACACATCTAGAGGACAGAGGATGGCTGGCCTATTAAAGGTGATAGGAGGGACCATTTGTGTCAATAAATACTGTAGACTCATTGCGGTGACTTGGGTTTATCACATTTCCTACAAGTTTTACTTTGATAAATTTTCCTGTGATGCTGATATTAACAAACTGTTCCAAAAGGTCAATCTTGCTTATATTCTGGTGCCAAAGTCCCTGGTGAGACCACTGGTGGAGGCTCTAAAGTGAAACTGAAAAGAGATGGCACACTCTTCTTGTGTTGAAACCCATGACCCACATGATTTGGTTTACAGGAATAGTGCACAGAGGATCACAAAAAAGAATTCTCATGTGAACTGGAGATGGCTTGGTGCAGTTTGGCTCGCCGGTCTCAACAAAACCTTTGCACCTTCATTCCCTTCGAGGACTGAAACAGAGCCAGCTTTTCAAACTCGGGTGAGCTGAAGAGGTTATTGGCTCTTCACAGGACTGCTTTTGCGATTCTGATCATCTTTCCTAGGACTGCGTTGGGATGATGCTCTAAATTGTTAGACAGATTAAAATTAATTTGCATCCCATGGCTCAGTTAATTATATTTTAATCAAAACTCTGTGTGATGCCTCATCTAGAATAAACCACAGCTTTGCAAATGAAAGGTTGCGTTTCTCTGGAGCAAGCCAGATGTCTTCCCAGTGTCTGTCTTACATGCAGCAGCCTTGACTGGGAAAGTGACACCAACAGCTGGAATATCACAGCTGGCAAAGCACCCCCCCCCGGGGCTGTGCTAGGCTTGGTTAGGGATTATTATACTTTTGGGGGGATTATGACAACCAGGGTGATGCAGTGGCTAAGAGTGCAGGACTGGAGGTTCTGTGGAGAGCTGGGTTCTAGTCCCTGCTCAGCCATGGACCTCCCTGAGTGACTTTGAGCCAGACCCAAACAAGCAGCCTAACCTACTTGTGAGGATAAGAGGGACAGGAGGAAGAGAATCATGTAGGCTGCCTTGAGTTCCTTGACAGGAAAAAAAAACAGGACATAAATATAATAAATAAATGTAAAAATAAATTATTCTAGGGCACCTTGGATGGGGACATGAGGCTAACTGCAGCACAGATTGGCTTTCGATGGCGGAGAGATGTACAGTGACCATCCTGTTTCAGCCTAGGTATCCAAAACACATACACAGGTAGTAGCAACCCAAAGTTCAAGAGTGTGCATTCCACAGCAAATTCCACACACTCTTTAAATTGGATATTTTGATGTACAGCTTCTTTTCTTTCTTTTTTCATTCATTCATTTATCTAAATAAATAATCCTACCTTTCCTCCAGAAAATGTTACTCAAGGCAGCTAACAATAAAAATCCTAATTAACAAAATCTTGATTAAAACACTGCATTAAAAACAAATAGATTAAATGCACCATAAAAACACAACTATAAGATAAATACGTTGCACCAATCAATGAAAGCCCCCTTCAGCAACAACCAGTTTATATGCCAAAGGTTTGCCTGAATAAAGTTATCTTCATCCATTGGCAGAAAAAAACAACAGAGAGGGACCCCTGACAGGGAGTTTCAGAGCCCGGAAGCAGCTGCCAAGAAAGCTCTATCTTGGGTCCCGACCAAGCATCCCACTTGTCTTTCTGTCCCATTTTACTTGATTTGGACCCAGGCAGGATCTCCAAATCCCATCCCAAAGAATTAGATTTTAACCAAGATAGGGAGCTGTTCTTCCTGCCATCCATTCCATGCGTCATCCCAAGCTTTGGGGTTCTCATTTCTGCTCCTGTGCTCTGCTACCCCAACTCAGCATCTCATGCCCCCAGTTAAGTCCTGCTCCGCACCAAGCCAGTAGTGGCCACTGACACTGGTGATTTGCAACAGGCCCAAGAACCATTTCTGCAGGGTGGCACAAGAACTCTTGCAGTTGGGGGTGAAGAGCCAGATGGCGCCTGCCCCAATCCCATTCCTAAAAGCCAACTGCGCTTGCAGATTAATCTGTCTTCAGTGGTGAAGGGCACCAAACAGACCTCGTGGCGCACAGGTCTCTCCTCTAAGAACTTGCTGCCCCCGCCCCCCGCCCGCATCTGATGCCAGAAGTGACTGCTTCGTTCTCCTTGAGGGGGCCTGGTCTTTCCATTGGTGCACAGGCCCTCAGACAAGGATACTGGGAATACTTCCACCAATACTCTGTGCCTAAACTTTAGGACCAAACGTCAGATCTCAAGCTGCTGGAGCAGTTCAATAACCTCCAGAAACTAGGATCTTGCTTTGGTGGGAGGAAGTAAGCAGAATGGTTCGAAGGGCCCTCTTTTGTTTCCTCGTTATGCTCCAATAGACGCTGCATTTTGAGCTTCTGTTTACCTTCGAGCATCCAAGGATTAGGTCAGCTCTGTCCCAGTGCAGCCGTATCTAGAAGTGGCCCCGAAATAGCAAGGTCTAAAAGGGCACTGTGACACACAACGCTCTGACACTTTGCACAAGAGGACTGTGGGCTCTATGATTCACAGAGGCCCCAGCGCTGCCACTACTTGCTGCCGGGCACTGACTTTCCACTTGTATCATCTCAGCAGCAACTGGGGGCAGTGCGGCAGCTGCTTTTACGGAAGATCCAAAGCAACATGCTCTCACACAGCAGACTTTGGGGCTCACCGGGTTTTTCATGTTTACTGTTTTATCACAATGGTATCCCATCTTCTCTCGTAGGGGACCATTAATGCACAGTCATGTATTGTTGAGAAAGGACACAAATGAGGGCAGGGTTCTGCATGCAATGCACAATTTATGTTCTGAATAACACTTGGAAATTATAGAAAGTATAATTTAAGAAGAAAATCTATTCATGCCACCATGACCAAGGGCCTTTGTGCCTGCCCGGTTCCGCCATTGACAGGCTCGCTGTAGGTGGGCGCCTTCAAGGTCCCCGTCTCCTTTCATGCGGCTCTTAACCTTAAACCAGATTTGGCATGGATAGCCTAGACTGTCATCTGCAAAGTAGGATACGGGACCACCCAGCCTTCTCTCCAAGGCGGTAAACATGGCCTTTCCCCACCCCATCAGCTCCTAAAACATTCTCAGTCATTTAGGCTGAGAAATGGCAACTAGTCTGAGCCACCCAGTGAGACTCATAGCTGGACAAGAATTTGTCATGGCTGATAAGTCTGACACATTAATCCAGACACCATCTTGGCTCTGCTGTCTTGTGCACAGAGTTGTCATGCAGATCCTTGTCCCTTTGTCTTAACTTTAGCGCCAGACTCCAGTGGGAATGCCCTTGGGAAATGCTTCAACTTGTGTAAGGGAACAGAAAGGGCTGGCACACAGCTGAAGGTGCTTTCATGAAGGGTTCCCATGCACTGCACTTATTTTACGGCTGATGGGAGAAACAGTGCACAGCCTGTGCTGCTTCTCTGGTGATCTCTCTGCATACAGCGTCTTAAAAATCATGAGATGGGGGGGGGGGAGCTAAATCAAGGCAGGATGTGCAATCATGAGGCAACAGTTCCAATTATGCAAAGAAGAGTTTGTTCATCTGCTACTTCCATTGCTTTATTTCAAATTACAAATAACAAGATAATAACAAATTACAAATAATTAAAGCATGGATTTTCCTAAGCTCAGAATGACCCATTATGTCACACTTATTCTCCTCTCTCTTGTAGAGACTCATGAATTGAGTGACTTGAGTTAATTTGCCATGAAACAAATTAGGGGCATTATGGCTGAAATGAGAATCCTAACCTTGTTTTCGGTTTGCCAAATACCCCTTCTTCCAGATCATCATAATTATCTCTATAATGTCAATGTAAGTTTCTTTTCAGATAGTAACCGATTTGTGTGTGAGAGAATAGATTTGTGTGTGCTTCAGACAGAATATAAAATACTGCATTGTAAAAGATGCCTTGCATTTGGAAATTGCCAACTACAGTGCTGTAAAAAAAGCAGAAACCAAAGCCAGATAAACAGTTGGCATCTCCCAGGCTTGCTCTGTGCCACAGGCAAACACGGCGCTGCCCTCAGGGGGTGCTATGCAAGAAGCACCTCTTTCACAAAGCCGCCTCGTGCCACAGTTCCCTCTGTGATACGTGGACCATAATGCGGAACTACCTGAATTTGACCTGGTCCTGAATGGTGCAACACTCCCTCTTAGGGATAAGGTCCGCAGCTTAGGAGTACTCCTCAACCCGGAGCTTTCTTTGGAAGCTCAGGTGACAGCGGTGGCGAGGAACGCCTTCCTTCAGCTTCGGCTGATTAATCAGCTGCGCCCCTACCTGGAGTACGACTGCCTGGCGACGGTGACACACGCGCTGGTGACTTCCCGCCTAGACTTCTGTAACGCGCTTTACGTGGGGCTTCCCCTGAAGACAGTCCGAACACTTCAATTGGTGCAAAATAGAGCTGCCAGGTTGCTGACGGGGACAGGGCGTTATGCTCACATGACTCCAGCCCTCCGTCAGCTTCACTGGCTTCCCATTGAAGCCCGGGCCCAATTCAAGGTGTTGATTATGACCTACAAAGCCCTAAACGGCTTGGGTCCTGGCTACCTGAACGAGCGCTTACGTCCGTATATGCCTGACCGCCCTTTGAGATCTGCGGGAGAGTCCCTTCTCCAGGAACCCTCCATGAAAGAAATTAGGAGAGTAAGTACCCGGAGGAGGGCTTTCTCTGCGGTGGCACCCAACCTATGGAATTCACTCCCCAAAGAGGTCCGCCTGGCACCGTCGTTACTGGTTTTTCGGCGCCAGGTAAAGACCTTTTTATTTAAACATCATTTCAATTGTTAAAACATATGATCTGGCCTGGGCAACTTCTTCTTCCTTCTCTTTCTCATCCTATATTTTTATTTTATACTGATAATTTTAATTTTGTATTTGTAAATCAATGTATTTTTTGTATTTTTATATTTAATGGTAATTTATTATGTACTATTGTATTTCAATGTATTTTATCATGTTGTAAGCCGCCCCGAGGTTTCGGCAAGGGGCGGCATAGAAATGTTAATAATAATAATAATAATAATAATAATAATAATAATATAAGAACTGCAGAAAGACAATGGACATGCATGCTCTGAATCATTATATAAATTGTTACTGCATTTATCCTATTTAGAGTAGACCTAATGAAAGGAATGGAACTGGAGTTAGACCAGCATTGCTAGCTGCCCCGATTGGGATGGGTCTATTGGCCCCAGAAAACTGCGGAAACGTCAGCTTTGCTTACCCAGATGAAGTAATTTAAGATGGCCAAACGAAGTGCTTGCTGCTATTACAAGATAACAAGCCATAGACAACCGAGACTTATATAAACTCTCTTGAGCTAATGACATAGTTGAGCTATTTCCACAGCAAATCCCGGTGCCTAATCAATGGTTTTCACCACAGCAAACATTTTCAAATAGGGTAAGTGTCCATTACAGTCCCCTTTTGCTGGGGGTGCTGTTTTTTCCTAATTACATGAATCAATCTTCCCAGTGGTGGACACGGCTAAAATAGTCTTCTCTTATTCCTCTCCACTGGGCATTTCAGTGCAATACGTGATCCAGAAATAAATCGGGAGAATCCCAGCAGTCATTTATTGCCATATTCTAGTTTTACTTTTTACTTCTTTCTGTTTAGGATGGACAGGGATCTTATACCTATACCCACAGAAGAATAATTTTTGCTGTTCCAGTTGTCATTTGATGAGGCCACACTTACCAAACTAAACTGCCACAGGCTTACAGTGCTGGCCAGTGAAGGGACGCTTTGACATTTACCCAGAGTTAACAGACTCAGTGTTCTCTGAGGAACAATCAAAACAAATTCACAGTAATCTGCAGTCTGGGCCACATGCCACCAAGACTGGGAATCTCAGGACTCAGTTCCCAGCCACTCAAGCCCTTCTAGTGTCTTGCCCCTCTCAACAGCCAAAGGGCAAAATTCCTACGCTGATTGATCGAAAGGTCGCCAGTTCGAATCTGCGCAACGGGGTGAGGTCCCATTGCTCCGTCCCAGCTCCTGCCAACCTTGCAGTTCAAAAGCATGCAAATGCAAGTAGATAAAAAGGTACCACTTCGGTGGGCAGGTAACAGCGTTCCATGCACTTCGGCATTTAGTCATGCTGGCCACACGACCACGGAGACTGTCTGCGGACAAACGCTGGCTCCCTCGGCTAGGAAACAGAGATGAGCACCACCCCCTAGAGTCAGGCATGACTGGGCTTAATGTCAAGGGGAAACCTTTACCTTTCAGCATCAATGCATGTACCTTTCAACTCATCCCACTCATTTACTTACTGTCTTTCCTTCTTCCCTCCAATCTTTCCCTCTTCCCTCCAAATACCACCCCCAAAGATAAGATCTTCCTAGACTTCCAAAAGGAATTCTATCCCCCAGTATACCTGCTCAGTCTTTCCTGTCTGAGCTTCCTTTTTTCTCTTGAAAATAAAGAAGAAAAACAACATACACGGCTCCCCACCCACAAGTGGAAACCAGCCGGGTACTGTCCAGTAGCTGAAGCTCTCTGGGCACTTTAAGGTATTAGAGGCAGGCCTGTGCGCATTTCAAATAATCTTGGTTTATGCTAGTGCAGCAGCTGCTGGCATAAAACCAAAACTCAGTTTTCTAGTGATTTAAGTATTCCTCAGAGTTTCACAGAAAGCTTAAAGAAACCTGCTTCTTTCTTTGAGGGCTTCAAGATGAGACTTTTACTGTTCAATCTCTTTGCCTCAAACACAGAATTGTATGGGGAAGAGCTCCGGACAAACACTTCCATTTGTAGCCCTTGTATTTTCCCACTATTTCTTCTTACATTTCCATACCACAAAACGTGTTAAGGAAACAAAGACTGGAAGGGCTGCAAAATGTATTCTCTTTGTCAGTGCTGAAAGCCATGTACCAGGAGAAACTCCCTTTCTTTTCCTCTTCATCTTATTCTGGCCAAAAAAAAAAAAAAAAAAATCAAGATAAATTGAATTCCTTAAGAATCCAAGGTACCGGAATTCTATTTAATTAAGGAAGCTTGTGGAAAGGATATGAAAGCTCATTGAAAGGCAGAAATTTAAAGCTCCAGTTACAGTTTTATTCGATTCGGTTTCCATCCTTATTAACCCTTCTACTTGACTTTAGGTACCAACCTGCCTGCTCAAGGAAGTCATTTTGGAAATTCTGAGCACAAGCAACTTAAAAAACATTTTAAAGTGTTGTTTGCCACACTGAGTCTACTAGAATGGTGTGTGTGATCCCTCTCTTCTGGATGGATTGAGGCACCATTTCAAACAATCTAACATACTGAATGCACATAAAAGAAAGTGTGATTATGATGAAGGCAATCTGACCTATGTACACACGCCGTGCCATCCATGCGGTGAGTGCTGTCCTATATGTCTTACCAAGTATATGCACATAGGTGCTGTGTGCACAGTCTAATAACCTAAAAAAGCAAGTCTCCAGCTGCAAGTACCAACCTTAAGGGTGGCATGCATTTATCCTGCAACCCCAGTATCCCAAAATATGTATACTGTGAGTGCAGCCCATTTAAATCATCCACATTGTTTTGGACATTGTCTTTTCAGTGGCATTGCACCGCAATGAAAACAACAACACAACACTGAGTGGCTGCAGTGGTTTTTGCTGGTTTGCCACCAAAAACGTACTCTTCCGTGGTTGGGCAGTCATTAACAAACGTTGCCACAAAAGAATGAATGGATCCACTCCGTGCCCCCTCGCATTTCTCTGCTCGCCGTGAAAGCAGAGCTGTTTGCTCCTTTCAGACTCATTAATCTGACTTCCTCCATTAAGCCAATGCTAAATTGGAATTTCACTGGGTACGCAGCTCCTAAAATTAGACCAGATTAAATATGCAGAGAACAGAGACTATTAAGCGAGTATGACTTATCAGTGCTCTGTTAGACATGAACGAAGTGGAAGTGTATGAATAAGGAGAGGATTTTCTGTAAGGATATATGAGAAATTCATTTTTGCTCAGGATTTACCCAGCCCACCCCTTCTGGGCAAACCACCACTCTCAGGTGCATTCTGTGATCAAAATTCATGCATTTCCAAGCTTGCAATATGATGAATGGACCAAAAGAAATGCTTCTAACAGCCCCCTCCCTCCACTGCACATGCTTTCAGCACTGGCAAAGAATACATTTTCAGCCCTCGGCAGGCTGGCTTGTGCTGTCACATGAAGCCACGAAGGGGGCTTGTTGCCATGGTTAACAAGCCACCCAAAAGTCCTGCCCTAGCTGGCAGGCGATCAGGTAGGCGCATCCGAAGGAAAGACACGCGGAAAGGCCTTCTGGATGTACACACACCCAGAGCTCAATGAAAAGCAACGACTAAGCTGCTTTTTATCAGATTGGGGGGCATTGTAATATCTGTCTCACTGGCACATCACCCTCCACCCTCACACACATTAAAGTGGCAACTTTTCCTCCAAAATGGGATTTCAAAAACTGGGCAGAGCATAAATCCAAAAGCCTAAATCAGGAGGGTCATCGCCTGTTATTTCCCAATTCCTCCCCAGCCCCTGCTCCTATATTAAGTCAATTCATCTTCTATTTACAATTAGAAGTAACTATTTACAATTTCAGTAAATTATGTGCCAGTAATTATTCTAGTCATAACTTTCATGCAAACTAAAACAGAGCGCCCAGTTCCATTTGAGGGCAGGCTCCAAATTCTGGGCAGGTGATGGGAGGCATGGGGGGGGGAGGGAGCTGGCAGAGGGTGGGGAGGGGCGAGTGGCACCCAGGCAAGGTTTGCTTCTAAGCTCAGCTGTCAGGCAGGAAGGGACGTGAGAGGGGGCACCACACATGGGCAGGGAAGGCTTTCCCATTCATTCTCCAGCTCGCAACTCCTGCCAACGTTCTTCTCCCCTGCATGGCAACTAAGTTTAGAAAAGGCTTGCAAATCAATCCCTGGATGGCAGTTACTGGCAGGGTCAGGGCCTGGGCGCAACTGGGCCGGGTCTAACAACAGCATTTGAGCCTAAGCAAGGCAGGAAAGTAGCATTTATTTTATGAATGCATCTCCCAGGGTCCCCTCCTCACTGCTTTGGCTTTGCCTCCGCTTTTACTTTTTAGAGGAAGAGTCTTCTTCCTGTTCAGGTTTTCATGCCCAGCTTCACAGAAGGCAGCAACGTACAACCCATTTCCTAGTCTATCACCAAGATAACATTCGAGAAGCTCACCCGCTCTCAAATGGCTGTCAATATTTGCCAGACTGAAATTAGCCTGCCATTTTTATGCCACCTCTCCGTGGCATAGCGATGCCTAGTTAATGTGTTTGCAGTTAAACATACGCTGATGGTTTGCACAGCACTCGACAGCTTTTATGCAAAACACATATGACCTCTGCTTCTCCGGGTTCATTATAGCTGATTGTCCGATTTGCATGCCAGTTCCAGATAGCATTCTAGTCTGTGAAATGAATGAAGCTTGCAAACGTAACAGCCCATACCGGCAGGGGCAGGAGGCCAAGCGTAACAGCCTGCATGAGGCTCCCCACCACCACCCACCTTCAGTTTCACACAAGAAAGGGGTGTGAGGTGCCCCCAAGGCCAGCGCCCGCCTGTTGCTACCGTACTGGGCGACCGATCCTGCCGAGGCCTTTTCAGCAGGCTTGGCGTGTTCCAGGAAGCATCTAAGCAGTTTTTGCAAGCGTATCCATCCACACTCGCCAGCTTGCACTCTGCCAAAGTCCATTCACAGCAATTCATCGCAGAGTCCCTCAAGCCACCCGGCAGGGAAAGAAAAGACTGTCCGCAACTCCTGCCAAGGAACGCTGCTGTTATCAGCGACGACTCCTTCGCAAGAAGACAAGTAGATCCCCTGGAATGACTCAGCCAAAAATTCATTTTAATGCTCTGTCACTGAGGTCACCTCTCCACGGCAGTCACCTTTTGGAACGCCATCTCTCTCCCTCTGGGTATCCTACGTCGCATGGTCAATGTTGCACATGTGTCAGAGTTGATTAGTGCTAAAGACATCATCACTCAAATGGTTTATTTTAACTCATGGGGGGCTACAGGCAGCACAAGAGTTGAATCATTATTTCTTAAAATTGAAACCAGGGGAGGAAATGATGGTACAACACGCTTCTCTGCTTCAGTCTCTAAATCAGAGGTAGCGATGCATCTTTGACCCAAGGATCTTCATTGTCTTAC
Organism: Varanus komodoensis; assembly: GCF_004798865.1. Classification (NCBI taxonomy): domain Eukaryota; kingdom Metazoa; phylum Chordata; class Lepidosauria; order Squamata; family Varanidae; genus Varanus; species Varanus komodoensis. Next base: position 15,388,784 of record NW_025335550.1, on the reverse strand, counting down.
AGCACAGTCATATGGCCTCCCAGTATCGTTTGGGAGGCCATAGGATCTTCTGGAGCTGAAACACTGAGGGACTCTCATTGTGAACTCCAAAGGCAGAACCTCTGGCAGCTGGCTCAGCAAGAACAGCATCAGCTGCTCCCGCCAAGGTCACAACAGGACCATGGAGCCAGGAAAGGGGCATGTCAGGAAGTGTGAGGGGGAGGAGCTGGGGCCACAGAGCCTCCTTCCCTCCCAGGACCCTGAGAAGAGGCCGCTGTGAGTGCGTGGTTCATCTGTTACTCCTGATTTGTAGCAGAAATCCTTGTTTCCTTCTTCCCTGGGAGCACCATTTTCTGCCAGTGGCCCTCTGCAGTTACTGGCTCTTATTTCCATGGGATGAGGTGAGTGGGGTGGGGTGGAAACAGCATGAAAATACGCTGCACCAGTGTCTTTAAATAATGTGTGTATGTCAAGTCAAGTTTAAATCATGCATAATTGGGGTGTTTGGGGTGTGCATGTGTTTTGCAGCTGTCAATTACGCCAAATGCAGCAGGCATATCAGTGAACTGCTCCAGAGCAGAGATGCTTAAACATACCAAACGGCCATTTATTTTAAGAATCCTGACAGAGCATTATGTAAGTTTCATAATGCAGAGCCTTGGCGAAGCTGGGGCCCTTTGAAGCTGCAGGAAGGACGGAAGGAAGGCTGGCTGGAACTGTGTCACACACGGCAAAGTCCAGGATGAGGAGGAGGGCAAGAGGGCCAAGTCAGGGAGAAAAGAGAAGGACGCAAAGGATTCCTCAGGCCTGTTCCAGAGGGACTCCACCTTCCCACACCTCTGGGTCATCCATCATGAACTGCTTTTGTTGGAAGGATCTGGATGAGTTTGTGTATCTTCACATGGTCTGTTGTGATTTTATTATTCAAATGCTATGCATAAGCCACCTTGGCAAGATTTGTATCCTGAAATGCAGTGTACAGACAGCTGTAATGAACCATCCCTGCCTCTTCTCAACTCACATAGGTATACATAAGTTGCGGTGGGAGGAGAAAAGTAATTCTGCAGTTTGAGTGCTACTTTTAAGTCCCCCCCCGCCCCGAGCAGTTAGGAGATTTACAATAATGCTATTCGTCACGCAGGCATCAGCATTTGGCAGCCCTTAAGAAACAGCGGCCCCTTAGAGAGACCTCAGCTCGCCTCTGCTTGCCAAGTAAGAGCAACTCCGGGCTTCACAATCCTTAACTTACAAATTCTGCTGTTTACTGAACGCCACAAGAAGGGAAACATGGAAGCGAGCCGCTGCGCTGGAAGGTGGCCGGGCCAGTTCCCCCACTCGCCTGTCCGATGAATCGGGCCAATTCTGGGGGTGCCCGTTTTCTCCTGGAAGCTGTTGCAAGCAAAGGGTGGGACCACAAAAGAGTTCCTGCCCATAGGAACTACCCTCGGCCTCCACCTGATGCTCACTTGCAGGGGGTTGATGGGGCTTCTGGCAGAGGCTCCTATAGCCTTTGCCTAACATGCTCAACATGCCCCGACACTCACAGGGACAGCCACTGATTCTGGACGCCCCGTTTCCTGAGACAGAGAACCATCGTGGGCTGAATGCCAGTGCCAGGCCTCCCCTTCGACACACGGAACATTTGCTTCTGCTGCAGCTGTTGGCAGCAAGCTGTTGGAAGAGAGACCTGCACACCAGGTAGCCTATTCCCTGGCACCTAAGTTCGCCAGCTGCCTCTGCTGCTGCTGAAGACAGATCAGCCTGTCGATCTGCCATGCTTTGCATGTGGAATAGTGGGGGACGCCACCTTGGTCTTCGCCTGAGGAGGTAAAATGCCTTGCGCTTGCCCTACCAACAGCCTAGAGGTATAAAGCGGAGCGACCAGGCGCTCGCCCTTTCCTCAAGACGACCGAGTGAGCAGCACACAAACCAGCCTTGACAAGAGGTTTCCCCAGAGCTGCTCACAGCTGCATTCAGTACTGATGCCACCAGAAGATGCACAAGAAGCGGAGGCAAGTGCCAAATGAAAGAGGAAGCGTCTGTGTGTGGGGAAGCCTTCTGCATGCTGCAATTGCTCGTTCCTAGAAAGTAGGCTTGATGCACCATTGTTCACTGGGCCCCCTTTCTAAATTTGGTCTGGAAGTGCCATTGGACAAGGCAAGGTGGCCTACTTTACTGAGAGCAGCTCTCTATTTCAAGGAAGGTTAGAGGACAGTGCTCTGTTTGAAGGTGTGCTCCTTTATCTGAAGGGCTGGTTTGAGGATGAACCCGCTCAAGAGGGGAACTCAGGCTTGGAAGGTGCCCATCAGGGATTAGGGCCTGGGCAGCAGACCGGGCGCGCTCACATGGAGGCCGCCTGGTCACCATCGTCCTCACTAGGGTGAGACGTACCATACTGGTCTTCAGCTTATAGCAATCACTTCCAAATGTGCATCTAAATTAGCATATGTGCATTCTGCACAAATCCATCTCCTAGTTTGCATTTCTTTATTCATTGATTTATTTTTATACTCCCCAATAGTCAAAACACTTTGGGCAGGAGAGAGATTTGTCTTTGCCCTCCTTTTTGGTAATCCGTAAGTGGCCACTGTACCTAGAAGATGTAAAGCACAAAATAGACTACAGCCGCTATGCAAAACGGTTACGGGTCTTCTCCATTTAGGAGAGGTGCATTGCGCTGTCAGACCTTGCACTAAGAATGACCAGGAATAAGGTAATGCAGCGAGCTGCCTGCACAAGGGCTTTGCTGCCTTGATGCAGGGACTCTCCCATTTTTACCACTAACACAGCAGCCTTCAGGGTTTTACTCTGCAGCCCAAGGCACTGGGTGGCCACTTATGAATTGCCAAAATGTGGAAAGGTATGTCCAAAAGAGAGGGCAAAAGAGGAAACCAATTTGGATACAGTTCGCACGTGTTGATTGAGATGCATGGTTGCAAATATACCACCAGTGACTATAATTTAATTAGAAATATACTGCATGGTGAGACTAAGTGAACCGTGTGTCTTGCTTAGTCTGCTGTCCAGGTGCTGCTGATGGGCAGCTTTCTTCTTTCTTCTAAGGCTTATTTCTAAGCCAGGACATGGACTGGCCAGTCCTTCAGACAGAGGATGCCTTCAAAACAGAGGACAGTGGTCTGTTAGCCCTCCAAATTCAGCTCTATCCTCTGCAAAAGAGGGCATGTGACCACTGTACCTGCACAAGACACTAATTATTCTTGGGAACTGCCTGCAGCTTGAAAGTCATGGAGTATCTTGGAGCACCATGTTTTTTGGAGGAACAGATTTGGGATACTTTTAGGCAGAGCACATCTGAAGCTCCAGGGAACATATTACCCCCACCATATGCATTAGGAAACAGGATACATGCAGGGAGAAAGGCATACACCCACACACAGTGTGCAAAGACCCTATGCCTCCACAAGGGCTTTCTGTTTTTTCACCCCTTCAAAAGAAAGTCTTACACTGATGAAAAACAACTGGGTGTTAGAATCTGGGCTTCGTCCGAGTGTGCCATGTAGCAGCCAGGGGCCACCGTGCTGCTGTTTTTAAACTAGTTGATTCACTGCTTGCATTTCCATTTGTACCAAGACACCGGCATACCTCTGTCTGTGTTTTTTCTCTTCCCTGCCCTCAGTCCCTTCCCTTCTCACAGCACTTCTAGTATTTTTCCTCTTCCTTCACCCTTAGCCATATGCTTTCTGTCCATCCCTCTAGCACGCGATACATGTCATTTCATAAGTTTTGCATCATTATTTAATGATAATCATTATTTAATGATTGCATAACAGCAGCTCTGTTGTAGAAACAGCAAATATGCTGTTGGAAAAATGTCCTAGGACAGATTTTCTGGCATGTGCCCTCAAGGACAAAATGACTTTTTGGTTGCTAAATTAGACCATAAGTAATGCAGGATGCACAGTGAAATCAACTTTGCTCCTGTCTGTCCTAAATTAATCCTTCCAAGAACAGGCTTACTGTGTAAATTGCAAGAGAAACTGCTGCAGTTCGACATCCCTTTATGAAAATGCACAACAAGGAAACATTTTGACTTGGATGAACAGGCAAGCAATCCAAGCTAGCAAACGAATTGTAACAGCAAATGTGCTGGTTATTCATGGACTTGCAAAATTTTATGAGAGACTTCAAAGAGAGGCAGGAAACAAGTCCGGAAACCAACCAACCATCAAACCCTCTTTATTCCTCTATTCCTAAAATGAAAGGCCTCTTTAACCACCTGCGGCTGAGCTTTGACACTGAGCACCTGAAATAATCAGAAATACTAAAGACTGGTGTAATAAAGGTACGATACCTTGTTATCTATAACTATAAGCTATGCTCTGTAAGATAATAAAGAACGTAGCCACCATCTGCACCCCAGTTCCAAGACTGTGAATCTAGGTATCGGAAATTTGACATGTACACTTTGACATTCATTTCTTAAGTGCATTTGATTTAATTTAAATACGTCCAGGGTGACTGAAGCAGTACCATTGTCAGCGCATAACTTAGCAGTTGATAAAAGTTGGAGCTGGGGCAGAGAAATAGTCTGAGGGGCAGCGTTATGGACCTCCTTGTTCCCCTGCTGTGGAGCAGAACTGCCTCAGGAACACAGAGTGGACAGCCCCCTTCCTTCGGGGGCTGCAGCACTGCACCAAGGCACAAGCCAGGCCTAGGGGTGCAGCTCGTGCCCCTCTCTGAGTCTGACATGGCGATGCCCAAATGCTCTGCTGTATTAAACTAAGGGTGATTTCAATCCATGTGAAGCCAGGCCTGTTCACTGGATTACGCATAATGGACCTATGGGAATAATACCCAAGTCTCTCATTAGAGCGAACCTCACGAAGGTGACACAGATGCAACACCAAAATGGGGGTAGGGGGTGGAGGAAAAAAGAAGGCATGATTTCTTTATGTATTTGCATGTGTTAATTTGCAAATATAGATGCAAATTTGGAAAGAATCACTCTAATTGACAGAGAAATGTGCTGCATGTCAGTCTAGTGGGTGCCTGGGTGCTAACTGCTGATGGGCAACTTCCAGGGCCTCCCTGCTTTCCCTTCCTGTGGATCTTTGTCTCTGAAACAGATATGAATGGGAGAAATGGACCAGACTGTCCTCTGCAAAGCAAGCCACAGGTCCACCCCGGACACAGCGGCTCTTTAACCAAACAAAACGACTTCATGGACCATTTCACGGGTTCCGTATTTATTGTGCACATACGACTTTTTACGTCTTTGCCTCATTCTAACACACGTCTCAGCAGAAAAGCCAGGTTGACTGTAGTTTCCTGTTGGCTGCCCTGTGTAAGATAGCTTTATGCGATCACTAATTTGAACTTCTTGGAGCAGGGAAGAGAATACATTTTTTATGCTAAGCTGCCACATCGGTGCAGAATGTAGCAGCTCAGCTGTTGCCAGGACTTGTCACTTCTCAGCGGGCAATTTCCTTGCTGAAGGAACTGCACTGGCTACCTATTTGCTACCAGGCCAGGCTTAAGGTTGCAGTGCCAGTGTACAAAGGCCTTGAACAGCTTGGGATCAGGATATGTGAGCGAGCACCTTCTGCCTTACCGACCTGCCTGGTCACCAACCTCATCAGAGGACTTTCTCCTGGTGGTTCCATAGGACCCATGTTGCAACCTGAGTCCACTGGGAGAAGAGTCTTTGGTATGGCAGCCCCTTACCTATGGAATTCTCTGCCCCAGGAGGACAAACAGGCAACAACATCACGCTGTTTTCTGAAAAGAAAATCTCAATCAGGGAAGTTTTTCTTGTTGATTAGCCGCAGTTTTAATGCTATTTTGTTTTTAAAGTTTTGAATGTATTGTTTAGTGTATCTTTTAACTTGTTTTAACTCTACACTGGTCACTGCTCAGGAATCTGCTTGGATGTGGAGTGGTGTACAAATATTGTCGATGAATCCATCATCATGCAACACAATTTTCACAAGGTCGCAGAAATAGCTACATCCTGCTAAATATAGCCCAAGGCTGTGGGCCTTCTTCCAAGTTAAATGTTATCCCCAGACAGCTGAACGGATGAAGACTGACTGAGCTACGCTCGGATAAAAGAGTCACACAGGAGGCATGGTGCCTCTCGTCCAGGTGCGCATCCAGGTGCAGGTGGATGCTGAGTGCAAGCCAAGATGAGCTCTGCCCCAGAGATTAAACTTGTGGGAGATTAAGGTACTAAATCGGGAACTCTGGCGGTTCTCTTGAGGATGCTCTTTGTTACCTGTCATGGAGGGACTCTTGCAGAGGTATAAGCAGAAGTGTGGGGGGAATCCCACATTCATCTCACACGTGAAGCTCACCCAGTGTGATGTTACATGCACAGTGCTATAATACATGCATATTAAAAGGTGATTGCACAGAGGAATGGACTGCAATCTCTCCCTATAAAACATCTGTTAATTCTGCACTGCTTGAAAAAGGATGAAAGCTTCCTTTGGGGAAAAATGTCACATTAACGCCATTTGTGAGGTATGCTTAAGACTATGGCCAGCTTTATGATGCTATTAAAAGACAGTAAAATTCTTTTCAGTAAGTAATTTTAGACAGACAGAAATCAAAGCCCCCTGTCTCTCTTATGCCCTGCCAACAAGAATCAGGTAGGGTCCAGAAAGTTCAGTGGGTCCAAAGTATGCACTATGGAAATTGACCAACTTTATCATATTATAACAACGTTTTCCCAGTCTCAGCAGCTGCCAGTCCACATCCAAACCAGATTCAAAGCGCTGGTATTAACAATTAAAGCCCTCCTAGCTTTGGCATAGGTCACCTAAGGGATCACCTGCCCAGGTTGTTCTCCATAGTCCTTTTCAAGGAGTCCCCACCTAATGAAGTGGGTGGCTACTAAGAAGTCCTTTTCTGTGGTGGCACCCCAGTCATGGAATGGGATACACTGTGATCTTTTTTGCGGTATAAAAATACAATAAACCATGTGGGAGGGACGAGGGAGGGGCTTGGTTTGCCTCCTGCTCCCCCTTTTAAAAAGCCAAAACATGCTAAGCTGAACAAGTCTCCGAGCCTGTGCCTGACTGACTGCTGGTGGCCAGGAGGGTCGCTGGAGACAGCAGCCACAGCAATGCTTTCCACGGCAACGACAACCGGTGTGGCTACAGGAGGGGATCACCCACTATTGGACGGACGGGAGAATCTGACCTATCCTATTGTCCTCAGAGCAGTCTTCCAACAACCATAGGACTGCTCTGTTCTAGCAACATTTTTGTGGGTTCATTCTATTTTAAGCTGCATGTAGGAGGTGACATGCTTAAATGCTTTCCCACGGAAGAGGCACTCTCTTCATTTAGAAAACTACCATATCAGGGAGAGAGGACTGCTCATCTTTTCCAGGTACGGGGAATTCATGTTCGCAAGGAGCATTCAACTACATCACCTCCTACTTACACTTGGAGCCTCCATCAAGAGCTTCCTCGTGCTTTGATCACATGAGCTAGTCTTAAATGGCTAGAAATTTAAGCCCTAGGCACACCACCACAGGCTATCCAAAGCTGGACCTAATTTTCTTACCTGAAAATGAAGGGTATTTTCAGACTTGATACATAAATTTGGCCATATGTACGGGGAAAGAGTACATTATGACGAGATAAATTTAGCAAGCATGGTACACAAAAAGTGGAGCAAGCTGACCTTTCCAACAAAGCTGGACCCTCAAGTTCAAAGGATCACCTGCTTCCTAGTCAACAATTATCCTGCACAATCTGCTGGAACATCAGCTCTGCTTTTGCACAGAGGCTGATGAAGGCAATTGCAGCATGTGCCAATACATGGAGTCCTTTCAGACAAACCTTGTATGAACCGCGCAAGAGACCTGCAGGTGTGACACAAATAGGTAACATGATGGCTGAGAGGTCTGGAGGATGAGCGTTCCTGGTGGGAAGCAATTTCTGTCCCCTCAGTCTGTGGATTCATATCCATTTTTGTTCCCTCATATCATTCACACAAACACACCCTTCAGGGACTGCCAGGAGTCCCCACTTCCTTTTTTTTAAAGACACCCCCCCCAAGTCGTTCCAAATCTTAGAATTTATCGGGTGAAAAACTCATATGCAAGCTAGCCCTAGTCAATTGCATGGCAAATTGGTGTTTCCTAATGGGATAACTTGGTACAGATGGGACAACTTGTGGTTCTACTGAAGTTTCATCCTATAGCTCCCATCAGCATTAGTCAGCCAATGTTCAGGCAGGCCTGGAGTTGTGGTCCTTCAGATGTTTAAGCCTATACATTGCCCATCCTTGATCTAGCAATTTGAGGCAGTCCTACCAGCTGCTAAATAAGGATTGTGAATTTAGTACAGGCCTAGCAAACTAAAAAGGAACATCAGAACAAAAGTGGGTAGCTCTGGAAACACATGTACAGGAGATATTACTAGTCTGAGAACTGTATCACTTGCATATGTATGGAGCATGTGTATGGAGTACTGAGCAGATGATCCCACAGGATACTACCAAGTTAAGGAACGACCTACCACTGCAATCACAGCCTTTGGTCTAACAGTTTTGGTATGGAAGATCAGCTACATCCTAGCAGTTATTTCCACTTGAGCAGCAGGTTCTAAAGAAAGGGAAAATACTCTGAGGATGAGCCAAGACTGGCCACACTATACATTTTTCATTTGTTCTGGAAAGGCAACAGGAGACAGGACTAGTACTGCCTAGCAGCCTCCCAAAACCACGCTGCATCTGACCTGTATGTTCTATCTCTCTCTAGCTGAGTAAAGTAGCGGTAGGAAAATCATGCACTCAATATGAGCCAAAGCAATTGAGAATGGAGCACACTGAGGATGCACTTCCTTCCTAGGTCCAGAGGCGCCCATGTAAATATCCCTGGGGCCATGCTGGACCTCTGTCTCACATGTCAAAAGGTATCCCACTGTGGTGACTACATTGGAAGCATCTCCTTGAACATAAGGAAAAAAGGTGCCCAAATGGATTGAAGGATCTCTTCCAGATTCTGCTCTCCCTCTAAGCTTTATTTCTTTATTATTTAATTTGTATACCACCCAACTGGCAAATGCAGTTGAGGTAGTATGCAATCATAAACCCAACCAACGACAGAACCACCACTACAAAGCGAAATACAAAATAACTATATCAAATTAATACAGTGCTAAATATTAAGCTATTAAAATATTTAAAACATTAAGGATTCAGAAGTAAAATGCAATAATTAGAGCAACAGATTAAAGATTAAATGCCTGTTTGAAGGGAAAGGTCTTAATTGGGTATCCAACTGAATACAGTGAAGATCCCAGGTGGACCTCCCTGGGGAGGACATTCCACAGATAGGAGGTCCAATGCACCACTCTTTACAACCCATGGTATGCTTTGGGGTGGAACCAAATGGCTTGGCTCATCAGTCAAGATACCAATGAACTGGAGATGCTGTATTTTATATTGCATTTTATCATGTCACATTTCATGGTTTTAGTTGCTGTGAACCACCAGATAGCTTTGGCTACTGGGAGATATAGAAATGTAATAAATATAGAATTTGCAATATGTAAGGTGTATCTTTTAAGAATCCCCCAGCCCTGCCCCACAAGTTTAGCAAATGTTTTTCTCACTCAACTTGCTGTCCTGCTGATTTCTATATTGATGCAGTTAAACACCCAGGTAAGATGAGCTGGTAAAATCTGGGAGTTTAATCTTGCAAGGGTGTTGAACTATAGACTTTTTTCTGGCCTTATGATGGCACAATCTAGTGATAATGAATTATCAGATAAAGAAAACTTCAGCTAGGAAAGAAAATGATAGGACACGGTTTGCAGCTATAATGCTTTATTTACAGATGATGACATTGTTATTTGGTGGTACTGATAGCCATTAAATTTCTGGTTGATGTTCCTGCAGCTTTTCTAGGTCAACTCGTTGCATTTCCAGACTGCTTTCACTTCTCTCATCTTGGCTAATAGACAATGCTTCTATCTACACTGTGAGTTAGAGGGATACCTGGAACTCATACTTAGTAGCAGTGTAGCAAAGGACACATTCTATTAAACTTTTTATTCCCCCAACCCACAACAAAATGTGCCCTCTTTCTGAGCCTCCATATCCCTTTGTGAGTCTAACGTACCCTTTGTGTACACCCAGGGAAGCAATGGTCGTAAAGTGGTGCAAAAGTAAAACTGCAAAAACTTAGAGGGGATTTTTTGATGGACATTTTCACAACTTTTGCAGCAAAAACTGGATCTCATAGGGAAAGACCTTGGCATAGCACTAGTAACTTACACAATGGTTTGCCTTATTAGTCATTCCAAACGGCTGCTATTCAAAATGTAGAGGGAGAAGGAAACACAGCCCAAGATACTTTTAATGAGTTGAGACCCAAAGGGAACTGCCAGCCAACCCACCCCCAACACACACCAAGTCTGTATAAATACAGAGAATGTTTGTTCCAACGTCCGTCCCATAATATCTTCCCCAAAATCAGGATTTGTTTCTGATCCTTCACAATTTCCATAATAAACTTAACATTCATAAGATGCAAATTATTTCCCAGCCTAGCCGTGTACTACAAATTGCTTGACTTGCTTCAGTCACAAGGGGTGTGCTAATAGGATCGGTCATGATCTTTCCCAGTGAACCAAAAGCTAGACATTCATTCTTACAGTCACCAAAACACAAAAACAAAACCCATGCAAAGCTTGGCTTGACTTCAAATTATGCCACCATGCACCTGATTCTATCTATTCAAATAGTAAGCATGCACTCTAAGATGTTGTTGTCAGCTTGCAAGCACTGTGTTTTAGTGCAAGTTAAATTCAAAATGTTGGAAGTTCCTACCAATGGCATGCCACTTTGTCTACTGTTCAGCAATTGACTATCTTGCTGAGATTTTGCATTATTACATGGGCCCCATGTGATTGTCCTAGCCTTCTGTATATCTATTGGTGGGTTAAGGAAATGTGATCGTGGGAAAGAATTGTGTGAACAAGGGTATAAGAAGAGCTATGCTGGATCAGACCAAGGGTCCATCTAGTCCAGCATTTCCCAGTGGCCAACCAGCTACCTGTGGGAACCTCACAAGCAGAATGTGAGTGGAACAGCACCCACCTGTCCAAGCTCCTATTCATATCCATAGACCTTACAGCCATTGAGAAGCAGGTGACATGCATGTGAAATTTGCATAGGATGTAACTGCTGCATTAAAAGATGTGAATCATTCATTCCTTGTTGCTGTTATGTGCCATCAGGTTGTCTCTGACGCATGGTGGCGCTATGAACGAAAACCCTCCACAATGTCCTGTCCGCAACACCGCTGCTCAACTCTTGTAAGCTCAAGGTTGTGGCTTCCTTGATGGATTCATTGCATCTCGTATTTGGGGTCGCCTGAATTCTGTTAAAACAGGGCTAACTTGCATGTTGTGGTCATCATGGTAGGTAAAGGTAAAGGTTCCCCCATGACATTAAGTCCAGTCATGCCTGACTCTAGGAGGTGGTGCTCATCTCCATTTCTTAGCTGAGGGAGCCAGTGTTTGTCTGCAGACAGTCTCCGTGGTCATGTGGCCGGCGTGGCTAAACACCTTTGCAGTTACCTTCCCATCAAAGTGGTACCTATTTATCTACTCCATTTGCACACTTTTGAACTGCTAAGTTGGCAGAAGCTGGGATAAAGCAACAGGACTTCACCCCGTTGCGCAGATGCGAGTTGCCGACCTTTTAACTGACAAGCCAGGCAGCTCAGTGGCTTACACCACTGTGCCATCTGGACCCCCATCATGGGAGAGGTCACCTTAAAGTCACTCCATGTCACAGCCATGACCACGCAGCAACACGACAGTGGCATCAAAACAAATGGAGCTTATACTATTTTCTCCATACAGGAGGAACATCCATTGCACAAAGATCTACAGCAACAGGGACATACGACCTAAACCGCTTGGGGAGTGGCTATGCATTCACACATGCCATCTTTCAAAATCACATTTCAAAGAAAATGGGTTGGAACCAGATGGTTAGGCAGAGTTCTACTCACAAAAGGGAGGGGTGACTCAGCTGTCATTAAGAAAGGGAGGAATTCAGTGATTCCTCCTCCCCATTATAGCAGTCTGTGTCCTACCCGATCTATCCAGGGAAGCCAGGGGACTCCTCAGAACAGCGCAGGAGGTGACACAGGCCTCTACATGCCTTACAGGCAAAGGTTGCCTCTCCACCTTTTATTTATAGAGGCCTCCACGAGATCAGATTTTCCTCCACAAATGAAAGAGCTCGAATCAAGTCCACGTAAATACCCGAGACATGTCCTTCAATGTAGATTCCACAGTGCCACAGAAGTAGCAGAAAGCAGTAAAACTCGGGCTAAACAAGATATAGTCTGCATCAAAGAGCTCTCTCCCAGCAGCTGGTGTTGTTAAGCAGCCATGTGGTGCTTTTCAATTGACCAGAAAGTAGAAGGAGTGTGCATGTTGTGCGGGAGGGATGGGGGGAAATGAGAAGTTAACTCTTCGCTCCCATGTCAGAAATCACGTCATAAAGCTGCTGTCCTTTTCTGTAGGAAAATCCCATAGAATGTATAGATCATTTTCTGGTCTTTCTTTCAGAATGGTACAAAAGTTGATCCTGCCTTAGAAAGTAGGTCAGCATCTACACACATAAAAGAGTGTTCCCCAAGGATTTTCCAGTTTGGTGGATTTTTCTCATTGCTGGAACATTTTAATGATCCACCTAAATTTTCACAACTAAGCAGAACAGAGACAGAAAGTGGGACAGAGAAATCTGTCCAAGAATCTGATCCACCTTTTCTGCATAATTTGGAAGTCCATTCCCCCACAGGTAATCAGAAAGAGCGCTGTCCACTGCGGACAGGAGACCTGGTGAAAGGCACGGGCACTTGGCAAGAAGGTCTATATGGTGGTGAAGGTCTATGGACTGGCATTCTAGCTGTCCCTCTCACATCACACTTTACATACAATGGATGGAAATTGATTCGATTGCATTTGATTACAATCTCACCAAGACATACATAAGGCTCAGAATGCTGTGAATTTAGGTCCAGCATTTAAAGGGCCCAGATTTGCACAAACTGTGTCCTGTGGAGTCCTATTGTTGTATATGGTGGCTATTCAGAGGGTCCCATTTTGCTGCCAGCTTGGAACTCCAAAGATCAGGTAGATGCCCAGTGCTTCACAAGCCACAATGCCTTCTACTGGGCTGGCTTGCTGGTTCACACAATGGAAGGACCTACTATTGTGCCAGGCACGGGACAAAACTGAGACTTGCCCTGAAGATGCTACGAAGATGATTTTGAAGAAAACTCAGCTCTCTCCCAAAGCATAGCACCTATCTCTGTTCTGTCATGGCTACTGAACTTCCAGATAGAACTCAAGGCTTGGCATTTCACTAAATCATGCCAACTAAAAGTGAAAAACGTGACGTGACCGGGAGATATTTTAAATCATATGCATCATGTGTGTATATTCATCAGCAAGACAAAATAGTTTCTGTATAATCCAACAGTCAAGCAGAAAACATCTGCAGATTATTGTTCTATGTATAGTTTCTACACACTCACACACACACACACACAAAGGCACACAGAATTCAAACATTCTCCATAATTAAAAACTGTAAAAAGCGTTGGTGTACTGTTTCCCTCGTAAACCTTGCTTTGTGGAAAAGAGCATCTGACATTATGCCACTGACAGCTTCCTTGAGTTTAAAAGGGGAAGAGAAGGAGCGACAGAGGAAGAATCAAGCAAAACAGCAGTTGGTATTCACTGTCATGAACAGCACAGTTGAGGTTGCCTAGCAACAAAACAGAGGAAAAGTGATGGGTGAGCAGCCTAAAAAAACTCAGAATTTCTCTGGAGAGTCCAGGTTTGCATGGCTTAAATTGGGCCAATAATGAGTGAGCAAGTGTGTGAGTGTGCATAGATACACACACGTACATAGACATATATCATGGCCCCTTCCAACTCTGCTATTCTATGAATTAGCTCTCAGATCAGATAGTATACAGTGGTACCTCAGCTCACAAACGCCTCAGTTCACAACCAAATCGGGTCACAAACAGAAATTTCAGAAAAATTTTACCTCAGGTCACGAACTCCGAATCGGATGATGATCACGATCGCGCCTGTCTTCCCTGCACGAGCACAATTGGGGTGCGGGGGAGATGGCCGTGATTGCACTCAGGGGGAGAGATGGCCGCAATCGTGCTCATGGGGAGGGAAATGGTCGTGATCACACCTGTGTTCCCAGCCTGAGCGCACCTGCGATCGCGCCCGTCTATGGCCACAATTGCAGTCGAGCTCGTGCAGGGAACATGGGTGTGACTGCGGTTGTGCTGGTGGGAGAGATGGCAGCGCTTAGGGGAGGTGGGGGGGATGGCTGCAATCTTTGTTGTTCTTTGTCACTTTGCTTCAAATTATTGTGATTTTAAAAATAGTTACAGAACGGATTAACCTTATTTACGTTGAACCTTATGGGGAAATTTGACTTGGCTCATGACCAATTTGGGTCACAACCAGAGTCGTGGAACAGACTGAGTTCATGAGCCAAGGTACCACTGTATAAGGTAAGGGTTGCTAGCCCATTTTACTCGTGCTGGGCCAAAAGTCCTAAATGGAACCTTGAGCGCATGTGTAGGAATGGGGGTGAGGAAGAAAACCAGGATAAATATACTCACAGTCCTTGCTGGCTTAGCAAAATTCTTCCAGCTTGAGGGGCGCTGGCCAACCTACATGGCAGCTATGGTGCTCTGCCCTGCAATGCCCCTGGGTGTTCAGGAAGCATATAATTAGGTTGCAGGCATAACTGGCCCAAGACCTCATGGAGGTGTGACCACCACTTTCCTGTGACAGGCAATTTGAACAAAAAGGGAAATAAAGAGAAATTGCCATTGCCCATTTCAAAATCACTCCCTCCTTAAAATAACACTACTCTACCAAGCTCGTCCCTCCTTCACAGCCTGAGAATGGCGGAGAGAGGTCTTGGCTCAGCACCATGGTAATTAGTGGCCTTCGGTACCATTAGATGAGGGTATTTTGGCAGGGAACGTTTTTCAAATCACCCAGTATTTCAGCATGAGATGCTGAAACACACGCCTAATTTAAAGGTTCAGAAGCCCTCCTATGAGAGGTGTCTGCCCCTGATTTGGCAGCCATATTTGGCGTGTGGGCAGGAATATCGGATGAGCTGGAAAAGTGCACAGCCAGCGTGGACGTATTTTGTTAATCCTCCTGAATATATACCAGCCAAAAACCTCTAAGGGAGGGATTTTACTTGAGGGCCAGGTGTTTGTTCTGTATTACAATGATGGTATGTCTTCAGATTCCTCAAGAAAACTTGGCATGTGCTAACAGCACTTGGAAAAATACAGAAGCAGCACTGCAACTTCTGAAGAGGTAACTGTTCTTTCCTGTTTGTCTACAGATCTCTTCAAAAAGTCAATTGTGAAAGGAGCATCTCTTTGCCACCCCACAACAACACCCAGAAGGCACAACAAAGAAAGACTTTAAACTTGCCCACCTTCTCTTTTTGGGGACCAGAAATGGAATGTGTGAAGGTCCACCACTGTGCAAGGAAGGAGTGTGGCCCTTGCCTCTGGCTGTCAGAATGGTCAGTTTAAAAGACTTGGGAGCCATATGGCATGTGGGCAGGTGGCTTACATGGAGGTTTATTTATTTTCTATCCTGCCTTTCATCTGAAGAATAGCACTCAGGCTGGCTCTTAATAAAATCTGGAGCAAAAACACCAACTTTTTTCAAAGAAGCATTCAGGAACAGACCCATTTATATGTCGAAAGCTTGCTTAAGCAAAGCAACCTTTGCCAGCCAGTGGAGGAACAGCAGAGGGGGAGCTAACCAAGGAGATCCCATCCTTTGGCAAATGGAAGGGCCCAAGCATAAACCCTGGGACCTCCATTTAAAGAGATCGGGAAGAAGAGATGGGAAGGAGCTTGCCCTGAAAAAACCACAATTAATCAGAGGAGACAATAACTGCGTTCATACAACTCGACACAAGGGATGAATATGGGGTGAGTGCTGGTTAAGCTGAGGCACTGTTGTTGAAATGGGGGTTATCGTGGCATCTGACTCCAGCTGAGATAACGAACCATGATAAATAACCTACAGTTCACAATGCACCAACAAACCATGGTTCTCTTCACAGGTTGTTGGAGGTTCACAAGCCATGGGTCACTGACAGAGCTGGATTCAGACAACAAGCAACCCATGTTTAAATAACAGCTGGAGGTAGAGCGACGATGCACAGTCAAGCCAAATTGAGCAGTGGGCTAGATGCACAAATGGTCTGACCTGGTATAAAACAGTTTCCTACTTTCCTTATGATAGGTTAGTTCAGTTGGGCTCAGGTGGGCAGCCTCAGGTGGGGAGCCTCAGGTGGGCAGCCTCAGGTGTTCCCAGAGCATCCAGTGAGTCCCTTTTCCCCTTGTCTAAGATGACAAGCCATGGCTCAATAATGCAGCCACCCAAGGGGCAAATGTGTTTTGCAAAGAAGGTACAAAGAGGGAGAGAGTAACAAGGGACTCTCAGGTGCCCAATGCCTTTTGGAAAATGTGCTTATCTTTGGTCATGCATGTCCCTCCCATCAGTCCTAGCCAGCACAACCAGTGGGGAGGGAGTATGGGAGTTGCAGTCCATAAATACTTGCGGGGGCGGGGGGCACACATTCCCTGTCTCTGCCTCACACCCTTAACAAAATGGATATCAAATGCTATATGACTGGAAATAAATGCCTCCTGTGATCTTTGCATGTGCACGACTAAACAAATGAGTACACGTGGCTTCTCTGAGCTCCACTTGCAAGCAAACCGGTATGCAAAGAACCCATCTGCCATCTGTTCACTTGTTCCACAAGCAAGGCAATTCAGAATAAGATAAAAGTCTACAGCTCCAGTCTTATTTCCTGTTCCCCGGTCACTTCGTGTTCTTGTATGCCTTCGATATGCGTAGCCTATTTTGCTTGGCTTTGTAACCTTTTCATGCTTGCCTTAAAGAAAATCTAGTGAGAAAGTACATGCTCATCAAGGAAATGGGCCCAATTAGTAGGAGAGCTGTAGAAGGAAGGAGTAATGCACTTGAGTCTGGCTGTTAGAATCATCAGTTTGAAACACTTGGGAGCCATGTAGCATGTGGGCAGGTGGTCTAGATAGCTATTTATTTAATTTCTACACTGCCTTTCATCCAAAGAAGAGCTCAAGTTGGCTCTCAATAAAATCCACAGCAAAAACACCAACTTAAAAAAAAACCCTTCAGGAACAGACCTATTTATATATTGCTTTCCTGAATGAAGCAGTCTTTGCCTGCCAGGAGAAGAGCGGAGGGGGAGCTGGCCGAGCCTCCTTTGGCAGAAAGTTTCACAGCCTGGGAGCACACTGCACCCCAACCAAATGGGCCTCTTAGTGTGGTGGTAGTGAAGGAAGGGCCTCCCCTGTGCTTCTTAATGCCTGGGCAGGCGCAAAGGGGAGAAGTCTGTAGGATCCCATCAATCAGAATTAGCACTTCACATGCTCCCTGGGCCCAGGCGACGTTTCCACACAGTGTTCCGGCATCACTAGCTTTGGACTATCTCACACTAGTCCAAACATGATGCAACTAAACCAGGCATGGCTGTGGGAAGATCAGGCATTCTGTGAATGGCCACAGCTGGCACATCAGCCTTAGCTCCATAAATGTACTTGCTGTATTAATTCAGCTGTGCGCTGAAGCTACCATCAGCGCTCAACCAACCCCAACTATCAAAACTCCCAGCAATAAGCCTGAAGACTGATCCAGCAGTGCAGCATCATCTGTAGCTATGCAGGCTTGAGCTAAAGCATGGATCTTGTCTGGTTTCAGCTTAAAGCTATCCATGCACCCAAGACTGAGATTCATAGTCACACACAATCCACTGAGCTTCTTGTAGCCTTAGATTTTTGTAGCATTTTAATAATAAAATATACCTTTAACATATTTTATTTTCCTTCCCCCCCATTACATATGTATTTTTAAAAAATACAAGTTTATTTGCCTTTTCATTGTGAAAAAGGCACTCTTCAGGCTTGGAAGATGCAAATCTTCAAACAACACCTTTAGGTCTGCCCTCCATGATGAAGTATGATGATAATTTTAAAAATAAGTCCTATGCTACAGTCTGCAGCATTCAAGCTCACCAACATCAGGGGAAATCAGAGGAAAGTTTCAGATTAAACCCTCAACTACTTTGGAGATATTGAAGTTTAAGTTGCAAGAATGACAGCATATTGTGAATAGAAGGGCTATTACTTTCAAGGCAGAGCATCTTCTGCATAGACAGGCACCCACAGTCCGAAACAGCATTTCAATTCTGGTTAATGTTCTCTTTAACTGCGGGGAGAAGGTGATGAACTGAAATGGGGAGATCTGCAAATGAGACCTTTACTCAGTGCAGCAGTGATCACTTTTGAAGTGCAGCTGCTTATCATGACAGTCCCTAGAGCCACACTCCCAACAAGTCCAAGAGTGCAGGCAGCTGTGCTGATCCATATCAAGAAACCAGGTCTAGATGTTCTCATCTTCCCATGAGGCAGATCTTCGTAAAGATAATGGGAACGGGGCACCTTAAAATACTTTGCATTTCAACAGGTAACTATGTGATGTGTTAAATTGTTGGAAGGAAAATTTATCTCCTGCTGGCTACTGTGAAGATAGGAATCAAGCTCAGGGCAAACAGGGAAGTCTGAGAGGGAGGGCAGCAGATGCTAGCATCATCCTGCTATTCAGAAGGGCCCACCAGCCCTGGTTCTACCACCCTTGCCATTCTTTGCATGAGCCAGACACTCACGGCCTGATGGTATGGCAGTCTCCACTGATGCAGAAGCCAGCGTTGAGGTTTTGCAGGGCTGGGTGGAACCCTGTTGACCCGCCATGGACCACCCGGCTCAGCAGCCAGCCACTCTATCATCCAGTAGTTCAGAACAAGAGAGGCAGGCATCCCAGTGCTGCCCCCATGGGTGCCATGTCTCCTGCCTGTACCTCCAGCTTCTGCAAAGCGTTCTATTCCCTCCTTCATTCCAAAATACTTAGATTTTAAAAGACTTGAAAAACAATAGGGTTCCAGGTTCTGCTTCTTGTTCTGTAGCCTGCCATTGATCGCATATTTGGTGGCAGAAGTAGAAGGAAAGTGTGGCTTCCTGGACCCAACCTATCTTCTGCTTCTCCCCACTTCTGGCTTTAGTCTTGCTTTTTCTTCTTCCCAACCCATCTCTTTGTTGCTCTTCCTTCCACTCACTTTGTTCCTTCGCTTTCCCCTAGATTCCAGGCTCACTCTTGCTCTCATTATGCTCTACTCTCTCTCCTTCTTTCCTAGCCCTTCTCTTTGCTTGGGATCAAGGCGGCAGGGTCCTTTGGAGCGAGAGAAATATGTGTGTGCGGGGAGCGGGGGGACCAGATGAGCAGAACAATCCCATGTAGACCTGCTCAGAAGTAACGCCCATGTAGTTCCATGAAAGCATGCCAAGGACTGCAATCTTGGATGTTTTGTTGAGCTCCTGTGGGATCGAATATGGGAATGGCTTTAGAGTTCAGACACTGCTTGCACTCAGGTTCATGAGTGACTTGTCTTCTGACTAGCCAGGTCAGTGTGGCAGCCATTATGTGGCTAGCCACACCTTCCACGGGAGCTATTTTTGTGATGGTAGCCATGGTAGCTTCTCAAATTCTCATATGGGTCCAAAAACATTGGGGCACCTTGATATATTAGATTACTATACTAAATACTTAAGTTCAAGTTCTCAAGTGAACTAATTTTTACTTTCCTTTTAATGTAGTATCAAGGTTTTCATACCAAATTGGAGTCTCATTAATAAATGGTTAAAGTAAGTTTGCAAGCGCTTAAGGTACAAATCTATGCCAGTTTAGGGAGACCAATTTTGACAACTTTCCAGTCATTAAGCTTGCATAGGATTCTTCTTCTTTACTTCCTCTTTTACTGCTTCTGGTGTCGAAGGAGATACAAAGTTCTGGCTCTTGCACTTCTAGCGGCATCAACCATTGTTATGTGACATTGTTGCAGTGTGTCTTTGATGTTGTCTCTTGAACCCCTAATAGAAAGAATTCCTTCTTTAGAAGGAATACAGAATTTCCCCCAACATCTGAAGTTGTCTAGATAGATTTGGGAGGTATTTGTTTCCTCCTTGCCTTAAAATTATATGGGAAAAGATCACACCTCCTTTTTTCCACTCATTTTCATTCCACACATCCCTGCAAATGGACTTCATCATGATGCTCACCATTAAGTGAACACTGCAACACTGCAATCCAAAAAGGTGAGCTCAACATCCTCACTATAAGCAAGGATCCTGCATTGCTGGATGCCCACGGTATGCCATGACCACGTACAGAAGCCTTCCTCTCCACGCATGAGCATGCAGAGACTGAGCTCAACGCCTCCCCTGCCATACAATACCCAGAACCATCCAGGGGATGCTGCTGAGCGGTAACCAAGAAGCAGAGGCTGGAAGAAGTCCCAGCATGCTCCACTCCACTTCGATACACTAAGGTCCTCGCACCCTGCCCAGTGCACAAAAGGGATCTGGCACTCAGTTAAGTGGCCATCATGGATTGAAGTCCTGATCCTTCATCCTCAAAGGATTCTAACCTCTTGTCCTCAGATAGAGCTACAGGTTTAATAGTTCAAGGGAAATCACTCATGGAAAGGTAGCATCCCTCAGCCTAGTCCAGATGTTTTGTACTACAATTCCCGGCATTTCTGAACATTTGTCATCCTGGGACAGGTGGGAGTTGAAGTCTGAAACATCTGAAGAGCACCAGGCTGGAAGGATACTGAAAAGTTTCATGACGTTTTTACCTTCCCAGGACCTAGTTCTCCCAAAATATCCTGAGAAGTCTACCCACTGAATCCAAAGGAGATTGTCTTCCTATCTTTGGAGTCTGATTATGGGGACAATCCTATGCTATCACAGCTTCAGGTTGCCAAAACCGGCCAGGCCCTTTTATGAGGCAAAGTTTCAGGCAGTGCTTCAACAGAACCAAGGAGCCTACATGCAAACTTCTGCTTAAGCTTCAGTCCTCCTCTGCTCCTTGTTGGAACCACAGATAGACAACTCCGTCTGGTTTCCAGGCTACCTGCACATTTATGTGAAACAGATTTCTTTCTGTCTTGTTGTCTGATCTCTGCCAAAAAAAAAATCTGGCTAGAACCGAACCCTGCAGTCCAGGCTACATCACAAAGCTTAATCAGAACGCACAGTCTGAAATGGTACAGTAGCCATTACATTCCAAACTAATTGTAAGAGTACAATATGTTATATGGCTAGTTTCTGCTGGAAACATCAAGAGCTTGAATACAATTTTCCCTAGAGCTGTGACTTCTACTTTCAAATACAAATACTTGCGATACTCCATTGCCCAAACATGTGTGGAGAGCATCATCTTAGAAGAAGCATCTCCCATTCTGCTTCTTCCATGCACAAGAGAAGATACTTCTTCCAAGATGGTGCCCTTTATGTATATAATACCTATGAAAACAAGGTCTTTTTCCCCCTTCAGAACTATTTCATCCACATGCATTTAATAAACGAATGGCTTCAAATGCCTGTATTTACATTAACCAAGATCTCATTCTTGTTGCAAAAGACTTCCGCTCTGTGCTAGAACCTGCTGGCATGCAGAAGACCTCTGGCATTACCAGGTGCAGAGCGGGGAAAGCTCTTCCCTGACAAAGAGCAAAGCCACTGCAAGGCAGCGTAGACAAGGCTGGGTAAAATGCATCCACGGCCCAATTCCGTAGAACACACCTTCATATCCTAACGCTTTAACTGAGTGACAATCCTTATTAGCATCCAGACAGGAAACTCATGTATTTAACAACTGCTGTGCTGAATCACTGAACACAGAGCCTCTCTTTCCCAGGCAGGGGGAAAATGTTAAGATTGTATTTTATTTGCTTGGTAACCTTCTGTTCCGTAACAGAACACTGGATTTGAGGCAACATGTTAACTAACTCCGATCAAGCTCCCTTTAGGTTTTGATTGTCAGTTCCATGCTGGTAAGGTGGCAGCTTAGTAAACGACACATGTACCTTTCTTGGCCCTTCGTTCTCAGCCTCCAAATCAATCTCAGATAGGAAATTGAAGGCTGCCGTGCATCACTGTGATTATTTTGATCTTTTGCCCCCAAATAAAAGGTAAGTTATTTATTAAATGTATACTGCACTATTCTTCCAAAGAGCTAAAATATAGTTCTCCGACAGTGGGCTATTCAGTTTACAGGACTAAATCTTCCTTCACCAGAAGAAAAGCATCCTATATCTTTATACCCTTTTCCAGCTAATGACTATCATGCCATAATCTCTGTTTAGGTATTAACTGAGAGTTGAGACAAGTCAGAGGATTTAGGCATGATCTTATTACTTACTTATAAATAAGTAAGAAGTTCCAATCTATTCAATGGGACTTATTTATGGATAGTCATGTATAGGATGCCACTGTTAAGTTTTTGGCAGACCACAATACACGGCTATTATCATGCCAGGCATAGCATGGTGGGGTCATGGCGCGTAAGATGGATTTAAGCTTCATTCCAGGGACACAGGAAGTGGTCTTACACTTTGTCAGACCAATGGTCCATCCAGTGTTATTGACACAGACAGGCTGCAGTTCTCCAGGGTTTCAGGCAAGGGTATTTCCCAGCTCCACCTGAAGATGCCCTGCTTTGACCTGGGATATCCCACCACTGAACGCTCACCACGTCCCTGGACTGATATCGGATGAAATACGGTACCCACCAGAATGGGCAACTGGTGAATTAGGATCTAAATCTAAAACTCAAGTCTACCTTAAGCAATCATGGCAAGGGGGCCGCTTTCGCAAGTTTGAGATGCCAAATCCTTTTCACACTGATCTTGCAATCCTTCAGTCTTGGCTCCATTTTTATGTTCATCATAAATATCCCATTAGACACTCAGCTACTGGAGAGAGAATACACAAGGCCTGTGGCACCAAGAAAGCATCAGGTCTGAAACCAATGGAAACAATCTGAGGAATATAAATTGAATAAATAAATAATGGTCGAAGACTGCCTGTATCGAGTGACTAAATACACTAGGAGAGAGCCATAGCCATCTGTGTATTAGAGTGGGAAGCAATACTTGGGTTCTACAATCAAGAAAACACACCACAAGGAAAACTCATTTTATACACATATTCCCTTTGCTATCTCCACTTCTCATATACTCCTTGAGCATATCCATGGTGCTAAAACAGAATCATTTAGTAAACAAGTTTTGGTTTGGGGCACCTTTCTTTAAACCAGTTTTTCATTATGCCAACAATTCATTCAGCTTTCTGCAAAGCTTCCATGGGAATTCACTGATATCCCATTTGAAAACTTGAAGTAATAGCATCATAATGTAATTAGTTAATTACAGGTAGGAGAGCCTTAAAAATAGACAGAATTCCTGGGCAATGCAGAAGCCATCAAAAGATAAGTCATACTTTAAAAAATAAATAAAGCAAAGCCAGGGGCGGGAAGGTTTCCACAGGTTGTGTTTCTGATCATGTGTAGAAACCACTCTAATAAGCTATCTTATTTCTAGCCCAAGAGCAGTGTTTTATTGCTTGCCAACAAAAGTTAGTCCCTTCCAGCCCCACACAGCTGGTAACACAGATAAAATGCCTTATCCCAGAACTCTGGCAGGCTTGCTCGCTGTATACCACATTCAACATGAACCAGTCCTAAAATGGGAGTACAACCAATTGGGAGGGAGACTGCAGTGCCACAGTGGCCCACTGTAACAGTGGGTGTACTCCTCGTGCAGGGATTTGTGGGGAGAGGGCCATCTCCTAAGACTTGGCAGGCCAAATGGCCTGACCTGGCAGGCTGCATTAACCTTCCGGCCAGAATTCTGCATCCCTGTGGAAAAGACGCGGGTGCAACGGCAGGAGGAGACACAGCACTTATGAAGGCACCAGTAATTGCTACCTTTCTCCTTGACCCTTGGAAAACTTAGGGCTGGCCTGACATTTCCTGGTAGCAAGGAGACCATGGAGCACTTCTGAGAAATAGGCCTGTTCCTACCTGGCACACCTGACCTTGGGCAAGGCCAAGCAGAGCGATGGGAGCTACCGTAGGGGAGCAACAGTGAACTGCCAGCCTGGTTGGACAAGGCATTCCAGCTCATTTGGGGTACAGTCATGCTTCCTTTTGGCTGTTCTTCTTGGCTTGTTTGAGGTATGTAGTGCAAGGTTATTGATTGTGGAGGCCCTGAGAAATGGCTATGTGTATAGGAGGGTATAAATACAAACAAGTCCTAGATCAAAGCAAGCCAGAACTTTCCCTCTAAGCAAAAATGACAAACCTGTCATTTTGTCATTGAGTAAGAAACTGTCTTACTTTGGGTGTATCATGACAAGGCAAGACTCACTGGAGAAGACAATCATGCTAGGCAAAGTTGAAAGCCAAAGATGAAGAAGGCCAACTACAAGATCTATTGTTTCCAAAAGGAAAGCCTCAGCCTTGAGTTTTCAAGATCCGAGCAGGGCTGTGAAAGACAGGACATTTCAGAAAGGATGCATTCATTGGGTTGCCATAAGTCAGGGACAACTTGGTGGTATATAACCACCAACTTATGGTGGATGGCATGAATTTTGATGCTGTCCATGTGTGCATGATAAGGAACTAGCAACCCTGCCACTATCAACAGGGACAGGATGAAGACCAGTCATCACATGATTAATCTTATAAATTGGTGGGTTGGGATGATTCAGGCTAAAGAACATTGGTTTAAGGAATGTGAAAGAAGTCTGTCTTTTGAATACAGTTTGTTTGTTTGTTTAATGCTTCTGATTCAGTTAATTGCAACGCGAGTGAGTGGCAGGAAAGGAATTGAGCTACTATGGATGAGAGGGCCCCTAGATTGGAGAGCCTGAGTTTAGAGTTTCTGGATAGATAGAGAACCAACTAGGCAGATCTGGAGGGCTGTCCCGAATGCTGATGGCAGCCCATCCAGCTGCTCATCTGCGATTCTTCTAAAGAAATAGGACTATGGGCTCAGCAGGTGACACAAGCTTGAGCCAGGGGGACTTTACTGCAACCTAATTATGCCAGTTCACCTATGTAATGGAATTTAGGATACTGACTATCTGCCCCACACTGCTCTTGTTCTAGTTTAGCAGAACTCTGCTCAATCTTAAGCCCAGCCCAGCATCTGCAAATGAGGTTCATTTAGCAGCCTAGTCCAAAGGAGGTATTCTTCCCTAAACCTAGCTAATGTTATTTGCAGAGTCTCCCACCAGGAAAGAGTCTCCAATCTTCAGATATTAGGCAGCTGTACATATGGGTATCACTACTGCTACCTCTGGGAAAGAAAATAATCTGTCAATCTCAACACAAGAATAGGCAGATTTTCTTTCTTTTTTTAGGCTTGCATTCCCTTATAGAAAATCTTTGGAGGTTGCATGTTAGCTGAGCCCAAAGCCAGCAGGGGAGAGGGCCGGAGCCAAACAGAGATGGGTCACTGCTTTTCCTCCTTCTCTTCCTGCCAACTTCTTTTCTTTCTCCTTTGGTCAAGCCTCCCTCCCTCCCTCCCTCCTTCTCTCTCTCTCTCTCTCTCAATCTTTATCTCTGTCTCTCCCCACTCAGCACATTGCTTGAGATAGGAACAAGTTAATCTTACCGGATGTCTGAGATGGCTTTTGAAATTAGGCTGAGGGTCAGATAAGGCCCAGCCCTTTCTTCAGGGCACATAACCTTTGCCTCTGAATAGGCCACCTTAAGAGGGAACACGGAAAGAGCTCGGCTTGCTGTTCTAGGAATACGCAGAGGAAAAGCTCCGCAAAGTGAGCGGTTGCCTTCTATTTAAGGAGGCAAAGCTGGACGCTGTCCATGGACAGCTGGTGCTGATCTAAGCAGGCAGCGTCGTGGCGGCAGAACGCGGCCCCCTGCGTGACAGACGCCGCCGTCCCTGCTGCTCGCTGAAGCCAAGCCGCTACCGCTGCAAACGGGCCGGCGCAGCGCAGAGATGATGCAGCGCCCCTCACGGGAAGGGGGCTCCTCACTGAGCGGACGGATGCTCTGAAGCATCTCGCTGGAGACCCTTTTAGGAAGCATTCGCACTCGGACGTTAACACTGGCCAAATATGTACTTGCACATTCATGCTCGATGGGAGCTCCGTTCAGGGCTCCGAACATTGCCAGCAATGGTCTCACATTCAGAGCAGATGTGTTGGCTTTATTAAGCTGTAAAACAGCAGCTGTGCATTATTTCAGTTCTGATCCCCTCTCTGAGCTGACACCCTTTCCAAAGACTTCCACTTGAGCAGCCGGCAACCAGGATCAGACAGGTACGGCGAATGAGTCATTTGGGCTTCGGGGCCTTTATTAGTGGGGGATAATGCGCAAAGAAAAATGAGCCCAGCTTGATGTAACAGAGGCTGGCAGCAGCCCGAGTTCCCGCTAAATAACATGCCGCTTACAGAGCAGCAGCCACTGCACGAAGAGCGGCACTGAAGGATCCCGAGTGGCACGGCAAATACGGCAGCTGATGCCAATATCCCCTACAAGAATGACAGGCGAATGCTGAGAGCTGAAGAAGTTGCTCCGTGGAGAGGCAGAGCAAGTCGCAGCTTATGCTTGGTGTGTCATCAGCCGCTCACCAAAAGCATATTTGTCAAACATGCACGTTTTGGCATAGCTCGCCTCCAAATGGCTCTGGTTTGTTGGATTGTCTTCTCCTGACATGGAAAATGTCTTTAGTAGTTAAGCAACAGGCATGATGGGAAGGGGAAGCAGAACGCAACATGGTTATAACCTATAAAACCCTAAATGGCTTGGGTCCAGGATACCTGAGGGAGCACCCATGTGCCCTCCCACCCCTTGAGATCTGAGGCGGAGGCCCTACTCTGGGAGCCCTCCTTGAAGAAGATTAGGAGGGAGAGTACCCAGAGGAGGGCCTTCTCTGCAGTGGCTCCTCAGAGAGGTTCGCCTGATGCCAAAGTTATATTCTTTTCAGTGTCACCCAAACCCTTTTAATTTTCCCACTATTTTAATGTTTGATTGATTTTAACTGGGGTTTTAGTATATTAATGGTTAGATGCTGTGGGTATTGTTTTATTCTACTTACTTATTGTAAACCATCCTGAGATGTTTGTAGGGGACAGGACAGAAAAACTTTTAATTAATAAATAAATAAATAAATAAATAAATATTCTGAACTGAGGATGACACAAGGCCAGACTAGATGTGACATCACAATGCGTATGTGCATTGTACATGGAGATTTTTAAGAAAGCAGATCGCATCAGTTGGGCTGACATAGGAGTAGAGGGAAAGAGAAAGCTCTTCCTCCTTTGAAGCTGCTATTTGCAATGAGGGGAGGATGCATCCTGCCACTTGCTCTGGGACCTGTGAGGAATTTCTTCCAAGTGCAAGGCATGGGAGGGATTTTCCTCAGGACTAGAGGAAGAAAGGGGAAAGGGGGTTAAGCCCTCTGTCCAGACCTTCTACCATCTCCACAATTATCACTCTCACTTCCCATGGCTCATGCTGTATGCATATTTCAGAAAAAGGTGCAGGTTAAATGCAAAGACGTATTTTCACATCACGTCTACTTCGGCTCATGCTTGCCAGTGACAATAAAAATTCCAAAGTTGTGGAGTTGTTTGCTGAACTGTGGTTAACTTGTGGATTACAGTGGTCTATTTCTTCACAGTCTTGTGGCTCGGAACAGTATTACCTTCCAACAATGCACAGGATTAACTGGATCCAGAAGTTATTGCTAGGAAAGTGTGGAAACAGCTGGCACACCAACCGAACAAGGACATCACTGATTAAATGTGTCATGGTCTATATAGCACACAATAGCATTTGAAAAGGCCTAGATTATCATCTCATTTGTACACCATGTAGTCAAGGTGAGTATTGTACCGCAGCACAAGCAGACAGACTCTTTTGGGCCTGTGTCAGCTGCTATGCCAAATGTGAGACAAACACAAAGGCAAAAACACTTTTTAAAATGTCAGGAGAAAGCCAACGCCAACAATCTGGAAGTTAAGAAATTTATGCAGATATTTTTAAAGAACTTGGAAAGATATAAAAACGATTGAGCTATGTTCAGAGATAAACCATTCACAGATGCTCTGAATGGTGAAAGCTGGCCTTTTCCTTTCATCTGGGAAATTATCACAGCCACACCCGCAACCAATAAAAGTACTCTTTGACAGAAATAGCCTTCATTTCATGTTTCTACAAGTGTTGATTTATTCAAAAGAGGTATTTATAGTCTCAATGAGATTCAATTAATACAACTTGCTTTTTGTTCTCACAGTGCATTTAATGCTTGATTAGAGTCAGTCAGAACGAGTGTGCATTTATAGTCCCTTTCTCAGGGATGGCACTTGAGAGAGTCAAAGGTACTTTTGCAAGATTCTGCTTATCTACATTTAGACCCAAATCAGTCTGGATGGCAACCTGGGTAAGGGACCAGCCTTGGTTAGTCTGATGGATGTTGTCAGAAGAGGGACAGGGAGAATGCAACCCCATTAATTTTTCTCAGTCCCTCATCAGCTTTTAACACCATTGATTAATGCCATTAATATTCTCCTAGTTCAATTCTGCAGACTGGGCATCCGAGGCACTGTGTTACCTGATGTTTTGGCAAGCACTTTGGCAAACAAACCAAGGGCCTCCTCCACAAATGCACAGATGAGTACACACACAAAATTAGGTGTGATTTACTGTGTCCACAGAGCCAGGTATTTCTATGTACGTAGATGCATCATCTTTTCTTCTTAGATGCTCTCCACCCTTCCAGTGCGGGTTTGAGCAGCCCTGGGCAAAGTGTCCCCTTTTCCTCTGCCCCACTTCACTCTGCAGAGCCCACCAGGATCAGCATACCAGGCAGTGGACAGTGGAGATCCAGGCTCCACTGGATGCTGAGTAAACGGCTGCAGCCGCTTGGCCTCGCACTCCCCGTCTCCAGTTCCTGACCCAGTTTGTTTGCTTGCTATTCCATGTATTAATTTAAAGGGACAGAGACCAATGTCAGCCAACCCTGTGGGGCTGAAGCATTTGCCCAGCTACGCTATGTGCAAATCCCAGGCCTGTATCAGGGTATTACATTCCTGTCCTTTGCCATTAGACAGGACAAGCAATGGGTATGATCTATCCTCACCCAGGTGCAGCTGTTTGCATGAAGAGGGATTGCTATAGGGCTAAGTGAACACCCCATATCCCCTTTCCCCTCCCAGTCTTTACTGATTGATCTTTTCAGGGCCTCCCTGAAGCAAATGGCAGACCTCTGAGCTGAAATCTCCTTAATAGCATGGACCAGTGTTTTGCCCAAATACCTTATACAGGCCGCCTCTAAACAGTGCAGAAGACTGAATAATTCAAGGAGTGTGGCCTGAATACGGCTTGTGGATTAAAATCAACAGTTCTAATTGAGTTGCTTTTAGGATCTAACTATATAAAATTTTAGTTGGTCAGTTATTTGGTAGAATAGAAATATGAAGAAAGCTACACATAGCCCAAAAAGGCTGTGCATGGAATATAAATGGTCAGATTATGCTGCATTAATGCTCTTGGCTACACCCAGGATCACTGCTGGACTTATGAAACATTTATATTTGCCAAGCACTACCAGAGGCATCATATCAGGCAGCAATGAAGCTACCTGCTTATCACTAATGCAGCGCTTTTTGAAAATAGAACAGAGATCCAGCAATGTATTTCAATAGCTCTAAGTTGAAAATCCAGGTTTTAAAAATAAAATATTCTCCAGCAATGTGCTTGCATACTAACCAGTTCCTGAGTCACAACAAGGTGTGCACTGCTACATTGTCCTATCATAAACGGGTTCATGAAATATGGGACCCTCAGGAAATGGATCTCCAACATACATAAATGTGGATTCTACATAAAATATGAGATCCACACTTACCAAGGCAGCTTTGCGTCTAATAAGAAACTGAATGCCCATAATATGTACCACTGGTAGGGTCTCTGAAGGGAGGCCCAAAGAGCTGTTTTGTC
Source organism: Varanus komodoensis (assembly GCF_004798865.1). Lineage (NCBI taxonomy): Eukaryota > Metazoa > Chordata > Lepidosauria > Squamata > Varanidae > Varanus > Varanus komodoensis. The sequence goes on along the minus strand of NW_025335550.1, from coordinate 15,358,809 downwards.
TACATAAAGCCAAGATGGTCTTTGGCAAAGAAGAACCCCATCAGACCATCCCTTTCAATCCCCAGCAGGCAGAGATTGAATTTGGCAGCCAAACTGCCGCTTCTTTGGTGCACTCTAATTGCCAGGCAGAGCAATTGCCCAACTCATGCCCTTTCTTCAAGCAGGGTGACTGTGGAAAGCAAAGCAGCTCTGTGAGAGTTAATAAATGGTGACTCCTCTCATCAGAGCTGTGGTTGTTTCCTGGACGGCTCCACTAACACTTATGTAAAAGCTTCCAAATCAGCCAGGAAAACCACCAGTACAGTTTCCTCCAACCCACCTCACAATTTCCAAATGATTACAGCAACTTTGCAGCTCATTCCTGTCAGATGAAAAGGTCTTTTCATCAGCTTCAGTGAGCAATATTGCAAAGAAGGGACTAATGAGCCCTTCAGAGCCTGGGCCCAAATCTGGGGGACGCTTTCCTTTGGCGTCCAACTCTGCTGCATGAGCATGATCAGAGCAGTTGTCAGCAGCGGTTCCTGCACTCGCTCTGCTAGAGATGACCGGGCCACACACACACGTTCGGACTCACAAACTAGAAATGCAGAGCGGCACACCCTCGGAGAAGCTCAGAAGACTCAGGCCAAGTATTTAGCTATGGCGGAACTGATACTTAGAGCCTACACAGAGTCCTGCAAGGAACCTAGACCAACAATAAAGAGAACAGCCGTTCCCTTCAGCCCTTAGGGGAAGAAATTACATTTACTGATCCAGTCTCAATAATATGCTGTAGGCACATAACTTGAGCTACACTGTTGAATGAAATGAAATATCCCCTAAGGCCAGTGTAGTAGATACCTCGGCCCTGTGAGCTGCACTTAGGTGACTTCTTACCCAGGTACCTTACACTGAACAGGCCTGGAATGCTTAGGCGATTCTCTTATGACTTCCTATATGGAAGGGCTTGTTCGACAGTTCAAGTACTAATGTGTGGCTAGGGCTCAGCCATCAGCTGGTTTGTTTGCTCGCAGTGTTGAAATGCTTTTCCTAACAACTTAAGCACAGTATAATAATCACTTAAATACATATTTGGGAGGAGCTTCCTGCAAAATGCAACATGCAGAAACAGAGCGGAAGTGTGGCCTGGAACATGTAAAAGTGAAATGGACAGGAATCCAGATGAATCCATTGGTGCAAGTTGAATTATACTTGGTCTACAAGAATGGAAGCCAGTCAAAAAGTGGCCAAGGATGCCTTTCTATATCTGCTTGACTGAGGGCTGAGAGGGGGGAGAAAAGCAAAAACTGTTTTTCCTCATTCTTTTCCAATGACATTTTGTTCCTTTTTCTGAAAAAAAAAAGGATTATAACATGCCTTTTTGAGTGACAAATAAAATGTTTAAGGCAACTTTTCATGTGCTATCATATATTGCTACACCCCTTAAGATGATTGCTATGTAACTGGAAGATTTATGCAAAGCAGAGATGTATCATCTTTAAAAATGTTGCAGTCATAAGGAAAACTCTAAACCTTTCCAGAAAATACATAACTGACCTAAAAATTTAAAGATAACCCTTTCATATCTGACATGCCTCATTCGAGTTTTGTTTACTAAACATTTGTCATGTTAATTTTATATCCTGTATAAATATATGCAAGCTTTTTCCGTAAGTAATAAATACCTGACCTGGATAGCATTAGATTGCTAAAGCACACTTTGGTGGATGTGTGAGAGAAAAGATCGTTCATGCAGCACACTCAGACGGTCAGAAGTGACGCCTCCTGGTTCAGAACATCTGTGGGCATTTCTTAACATCAAGGCAATTCAGCCCATAGTACAGATAGGGCAGTGAAGAGTGAAGAGACCAACCTATTCATAGACCAGAATATTATCAGCTGAGGTATGGTGAACATAAATGTGACACAAACCACATAAATATGGTCAAGGTTTGTAGAGAATGCTTCAGGAAATGCAGGATACATGACACCAATAAGGTGATAAATATCAGATGTTTTTATTTTACAGCCTCAGAAAAGACCTTAAGTGGCAACTAATTTTCTGAAGTTCTGCTAGGGTACCTTATTTCCCAAGTGAGTGAGAACAGTATTTCATATTTCAAAGCTTTGGTGACCCATTTTCCTGTGTCTAACAGATGACACACATGTCACTGTTTTATTTATATCCTCTGGAATGTCGGGTTATCTTAATTATTTATACAAGGAGAAGCAGAATGAAACACTTATATGTTTGCTTCTCCCCTTTTCCTCTCATCCAGAAAACTAACTCAAGTCAAAGTTATTTTCGCCCTCTATATAAGCAAAGCTCTGCACATCTTTGCACATCTCAGTCAAGAGTTCATGGCAAATGGCTTTGGGGTGGGAGGACATTTAAAATCATAATGAATTCTGAAGACAGGATTTCAAGAAACAAATCACAAGACTTCACTGGACAATGCTGTCAATACTGTCACTTCAAAGTAAAAGCACATCCTTTCACTCCAAATTCTATAGAGTATCTCACTAGATGGACTGCAAAGAGATCAAATCAGTCAATCTTAAAGGAAATCAACCCTGACTGTTCTCTAGAAGGCCAGATACTGAAGCTGAAGCTCAAATACTTTGGCCACCTAATGAGCAGGAAGGACTCATTGGAAAAGACCCTGATGCTGGGAATGATTGAAGGAAAAAGAAGAAGGGGATGGCAGAGAATGAGGGGGCTGGATGGAGTCACTGGGGCACTGGGTGTGGGGTTGGGTGGACTCCAGGAAACAGTGGAGGACAGGAGAACCTGGTGTGGTCCATGGGTTCCTGGACAGTTGGGCATGACTTTGCGACTGAACAAGACAAGACAAGATCTCGATAGAGCAAAGGAAAAAATGGATTGTGATAATACATCTCCAAGTTGTGGAAAGGTGGTGATGGCACCGAAAAAGAATATATATTGGAGAGGCATTCAAGTAGTAAAGAGCATTTGGTGAAGAAGAGATTAGGTAAGATTTATCCCACATATTTGCTTTTTGTTTCATCTATTTAGACAGTTTCCCAGAAAAGGACATATATAAAATAGTCTCTCGGTTTCTTTGTGAAACCTTAAAAGGAATGGTAGCTGTGTTGGTCCACAGGGAAAAATCAAAAGCATGGAAATAGCTCCTGGCTTTCCTGCAGCCAACACAGAAGCAGAATACAGGCACTGTGTTACATTCCTGAGAAAATGTCGAATTTGTATGTAACTCTGATCATGTATAGTAGGCCCTCCATATCTCTGGGGGTTGGGGCCAAAGGACCCCTGTGAGAGTGAAAAACCCCCAAATATTTCAACCCCTCTCCCCAGTTCAAACTCAACAGCCCCTCCCCTTTGCAGCAAGGAAATGCCCGAGAGATTTCCCAAAGGATTTCCCTCTCTGGGTGGGTGCGGCAGGAGGGCCTGCTTTGGAGGCCCCCCTCTCTCCCCTTTTGTGTCCTCTCTCTCTAGGGAGATGCCTTGCAGGCTTTCCCTCTCTCCCTTTCACTGCCTCTCTCCCTATGGTGATGACGATTTCCCACAGTCGTTTTAAAAATGAATATGTTTTATGGCAGTTTGTCCACAAGTACAGGTTGTTCATAATGCGGGCTTTTGTAATTCAAGGACCGCCTGCACTTAAGACAAAATGACAAAACTATGCTCTGTTTACACAGGCTGCAGAACTCACACTTTCCATTGTGTGGAATTTGGATTTGCTTGATGGAGGATTTCAAATTCAGGGAGGACAAAATCCACATCAAATTCTCTTGATTCGGTGCCTGCCCCAGGTCTGTGACGCACTGTCCAGTCACAGTGGTAATGCCACAAAACTACTAGATGCCTCGATTTTCTTGCAGTCCACCTAGCTTTGGCCATACTATTTTTGCATACACAGGTCTATCCACAAACATGTTAACAAACATGGCTATTGCTGCCCTGGGCCTGGCTAAAGATAGCTCTGTGGCATCCAGCACAGTGGCACCACAATGGCCTGGCCTGTGATGCTCACACCCCAGAGAAGGAGTCCCAGTGCATCTCCTGCCTCTCCCTTACAATATCATTCTCGCTCCTTCCATCAAACTGTGCAATGTAAGCAGGTAACTAAAGGGGCTCTGGGCACCTGAAACTAGCAATGGCTATGGACCTGGAGTGCAATGCTTAGTCCATCGACTAAGGCACATGGAGGCCTCAATTTCACATTATAGTGCGAAAGGGGGAACCTCCACACCTCTTGCCCCAGAGGAATATTGCACATTCTCCAGATTGCTAAGAAAAGAAACCCATTAAATGAAGTTCTTTATAATTTTAGGAGGCAAGTGTACAGTAAGATGAACAGATGCCACTATAAATTGTTTAAATCATGGGTGGGCAATTTGCAGGGCCAAAACAGCCAGAGGACCACAACTCCCTCTATTGGCTAAGCTGGATAGGACTGATGGGAGAAGTATACTAAATGCTCCGGAAGGCCACCATTTCCTCATTTCCACAACTGGGCTGCCTATAGTTCTTTGCCTGCTCCCAGAACTTTCAAAATGTCTATCAAGCCTACATCAAAAGAGAGCAGAACGTACAGAGACAGAATGGATACGGAAATAACAGTGGCCTTCATCCAGGTTTTCCTTTTGAAAAGTGAGAAGTCCAGGTTTAACCCAGCTAGAAGAGAGAGCACTGACTTGAACCCTGGGGACCTGCAGCGGAAACAACATCGCACTGCGTGATCTCAAAACCCAGAACACAATCGGTTTTATTCTTGCTGAAATCAGACATTTGACTGACAATACCCCAGAATGAGCAAGGCATCCATGTCTCATTCCCATTCATCTCCATTTAGCCAAGCAAGGAGACGTTAGAAATTGTGCACAAGCTGGGTGTTCGTTTGTTTTAATGCTGCTTTGGTTTAAATGGAAAGCAAAAGCAAATGGTACCCAAACAACCTTGAGGCAAGAGCAAGGTCATTAACTGGCAACAGATAAAGCAAAGGAGTTTTTCCCATGAGTTTCCCTTTCAGCTGAGCATCTTTCCTCAGGGCCAGAAGAAAGATTTCTATGCATAGAAAGAAATGTTCTTTGCAAGCTCTGAACACTGGCCTAAATGCACTTATATCTGAAAGCACAGAGATTCTGAAGATACTGCATATATAGACTCTGCAATGTACAAATGGAAGCAAGAAAAAAAAGTGCACAAAAACCTCACAGAACTTTCCTGGTGACACTAAGACATTATAAAATACTTGACACATATACCCCACACTGAGATTAATCCTTTTACGACTGGAAGTAAAGCATCCCTACAACAGCCTCTTGAGCATGCCTAGCTGTAAACGTATTTTGCTTGTTCATGCTTCTCTGAAAGAAGATCAAGAGATGTGAAGAGAAAAAGGAGCAGAAATTCAGTAAATAATGCATATTAAAATAAAGCCGCATCAAGAACCACCATCAAAATCACAACAGCCCAAATTTAAACTGGTTTCTTTCATGGCTCCAGAGGGTTCCCAAATTGGGAAAGTCTTGCATTTTGTACTTGCTAGCACAATCTCAAACAGATCTAAGACAATGATGGTGTGTATGGGAGAAAATGTTTAGCAGGGCATGTCAGGAAACCCACTGGTGAAAGGGGCAATGGTGGCCTTCCCTACCGTGGGGCCCTGCAGGTGTTTTGGACTTCAACTCTGATGTGCCCCAGCCTGCATAAGCAAAGGATGGCAGTCCTGGGATTTGTAGCTCAAAACAGCCAGAGGATACCAGGTTGGTGATGACTGAGCTATGGAATAGGATGAAGTATGGTTAACAGTAGAATTGCTATGAGGTCATTCAGGCACATGAAAACAATCGTCAAAGGACTTTAAAATGTGCTGAACCCTGGTTTTTAAAAGTCTGTCCAGCTGGCATCCTACATCAATATTTAAAAAATAAATTGTCCAAATCATTTGTTTTTGTATGGCTGAATGAGATGAAAAGACTAGAAGATCTGTGATGAGGCCAAACATCATCTCTTAAAAACCAGCGCATTGATCGCTTCATCGATTTAGTCGCTGAACGTGGGCACTGCTTATATCCTTTGCTTGAGAAAAGTACATTCCTGGCTTGACACAGTAGCTTCCTACTGCACTGGGCAATGTCTAACGTCTCCTGGGACTTAATATCAGCTGACAGACCCTTTCAAACAGAAGCTCCATAGAACAAACATTCCCACAGGAGCACGTTATCTCTGAAAATGGGGTTGCTTGCTGTAGTAAGGTTAAATTTCCCTGCTAATCCATATATGCATATACAGGGAGGCACAGGGAAATGGGAAATTTTGGAACTAGGATTTGGCAACCCTGGGATGTTGGCAATTGTTTGGAACCAGTGCGCCCTTGTTTAGAATCCCTTGCCATTCGTTATGATGGAGCAGTGGAGTGGTGCGCAATGAGCGTTCGACGTAAAAGCCTTTTATAAGAATGGAGATCGTGTGACTGCTGCACAAAGGGAATTTCAGCATCATTACCAGTTAGGATGTCAGGATCATGTCCTGTCTGCTCATAAGATTACAACAGGGGTGTGTAATTTTGAAGAAACAGGTTCAGCCTTAAAAAAAGTCCTCAGGTGGTGTTTGAACGGCCCGCACACCAGAGTGTATTGAGGCTGGTTGAGCCACATCGTGAGGAGTCCTCGGTGCTCCATTTGACAACATGCATCACCGCTACATTTGGGGTGATGAAATGTGCGAAGAATACTGCGCGAGTTGAAGTTCCATCCCTACAAATTGCAGATCGTGCAGGAACTCAAACCCAATGACTCTTGGGTCAACAGTTTTGTGAACAATTGCTGGCTAAAGTAAACAAGGATGCCAATTTCATTAACAACTTGTGGATTTCGGACAAAGGCCATTTTAATGGATATGTTAACAAACAGAATTTTGGAACTAGGAGTTGGTGACACTGGGGCGTCAGCAAGTATGAAAAAGCCAAGTGTACCGCACACGTCCTGCAAGCGTTTCCAAACTAAAAAGGAGGACTGGAGAGGAAAGCACTGGCATTCGTCTTGACATGTTACGTCGAACAATACAGAATTTCCATGACAGGCTGCCAGAATGTGTACGGAGAAATGGACAACACCTTCATGATGTTATCTTCACGACAAAAAATGAATATTGAACGAATATTGATTACCATCATTAATTGCATATCCTGCACACTACATTTCATCACAAACTGTATTTGGTAATGTGTTTATTCATGCACTGAACATCAGTTGAAAAATTCCGGTCTCCCTGTGCCACCCTGTATAAAACTCCATCAAAGCCAATCATTTTCACAACAACTAGTGACAGATAGATGCAGGTATGTCGCTGCAAGGTTTTTACAACCATCACACATATTCTCACCCACATCACATACATACATTTGGCCTATTCTTGCTCTGCATATCTTGAGCAGCGATGAAGTTTCTCATGAGAACTTCTACTGTGCTTACACAAGCATATATGAAACATTAACATTAATTTCTGAAGTGTTGCTATGTGGCAGCAAACATGCAGCCAGGCAGAGAAAAGTTGTTCAGCTTGCCCAGCCTCACAGGGGAAACTCCAAGGCAATGCTGAAGACAGGCACAATGCCTCGGAGAGCTCATGGTAGGACCTTAACCACACACACAAGCTTCCTTCGGTTGCCTTCTTTGGCTATGAGAAGCAGGTCTCAGAGCCTAGATAAATAAACAGGTGTGCCAGAAGTTAAAGCAAAAGCAATGGTTTTAGTAGGATGGCTTTACAGAAACACACGTGTGTGACAGGATGCAGGAGAGCCAGGCTCAAAACACCATGCCCATTTGACAGTCTGCCAGAAAGGTGTACATGTCACAAAGCAAAAGAGAAAAGTATAACTAAGCACAGCAATTTTCCGTGTTACTCACTCTAGACTGTCTTTATAAACAACCGTTGCCTTGAAGAGTAACATTTCACTTTTCTTAAGAGTCAAAATTACAAGCATATAGGCAAAAGGAAAGCTTCCTCTCTGTGTTCTCTGCTTTTTCTACTCTGTTACAAAATTCATGTCATTCCAATCGAATCCTTTCCTTTCTCTGCTTCCTAACATGGGCAACTGGGAGCTATTGAGTTTACTCTGCCTAGCATATTAGTTTCAAATGGTGTTTATTTTCACTTCTTGCATCTCTTACCTGTTTATTGCCTGCTTAGGGTTCTGTGCATTTTTACATTTCATTACAAGATAAGCCATCCTGTTTTTTAACAAAGCCATGGTAACCATGTTTAGCAAAATAAAACTTCATTTGCTGAGCATACCTTGTTATGTGCTCTCACATACCAGGCATGAAGGCTGGCAAGGCACTGGAAGAGGTGATATGCTCCTTTTAAACACACAATACATAGTAAAGAGCCACCGGCCTATCTGCAAATTAAACCACTGCCCATCTTTAAAGTTATGGGAACATGTCAATGAAACAAGTCACCGCTAAACACGTATAACAAATATGGATACTGGAACAGTAATAGACAATGTTTTAAGCTCTTCTTCATATGAAAATGATCCTCTTGTATTTCCCCAGTCCTGTTATCTCCTTCCTCCCCTTCCCTTGCCTATAAAGCCAGAGATGGAGATTAGAAAACTGATTGTGTCTGCCTTTGCCAAAGAAACAAGAATCAAGGACAGTGGCAGTTATGAAATTTATAATGGTATTTATATAACCTAGTTGTCTTTATTAAGCATAAGGGAAGGAGAGTGGGAGGGAATCAGCAAATGTGCTAAATAATTAAGAAGAATTGAGAAGTTCTTGGGCATGACATATGAAATCCTGGTTGTACAGGCTTTGCCTAGCCAAATCTTTATAGTTCAGACCTTAATTAGGCAAAGTCTAGCAGAAGTCAAACATCTGATTAAATCTGCAATTGAAATGTATAATAATTAAGCAGGTGTTTAATTTCCCCATTAAAGAATCAGTGAGATATATACTTAACTTTGGCTGGATCATGCCCAGCTGGGTTTATACACTGAAGTTTTTGCAGCACCTAAATAATTCAATTGTACACAGCACACAAGGTACAAGAGGCCCCATGCGTGAAAAAGTTTTATCTGGTCACCTTCCTTCTCCTCCTCTTCCTCCTCCTCCCATTGCAGTTATCTCCCACCTGTCCTTTTATAAGGAACCCACGATGACTTGCATAGCTCCATTTTCTCTTCACAACAACAAAAGCATGAACTGGGTTAGGCTGCCAACCATCACACAGCGATCTTCATGGGCAAGTAGGGACGAGAACCCAGATCTCCTGGGACTGCATGAAATACTCCACCTGCCACACCACACAGGTTCTCTCCTAACGTGACGGAGAATCTTGGTTTTCTACAAAGCCAGCCTCTCACACTGGGGAGAAGGAGGGAAAACAGAGCAGGCATCATCACATTTTCACAGCTGCTTTATTAATGAACTAGGATTGCTGGGATGCCTTCTGTTCTGTCTCGCAGCCAAGTGTAAAGATGCATACCCTAAAGAGATCATTTATACTTATTCAATGCACTTCCCCTTACTCCTAACTAGAAGGTTGTTCTCATAGAATTCTCCTGCAAAATATCAACTACTGAGGTCAAAAGGAGGAAGCAAGAGAAGCAGCAATTGAAAAGTAAAACTGCTTGAGTAAAGATAATTGCCGTCAACAACCGAAATGTAATGTGTGTGCAGTGGAGCAGGGCAAATCCATACTGTCACTAAACAAGTTGTTACTAAAACTGAGCAAGAAGTCACTGCCTGAAATAAATAAGTAATCATAGCTACTCTTTGCTTCAAGGAAACCCCTTCCTGCATGCCTACCCTGGCTGATATTACAAGTCACGAAAAACAGAGCTCCGACATCGGGGGCCTGGACACCTAAAAGTTGACTGCCTGAGTCGTGAGTCTGGAACACACTGACTCTTGCCTCAGAGCCAGTGCAAGAGGACGTCAGTACCATTTCAGATTTTAGCTGGAGAAGAAGAAGCCAAGTTCCTCAGCAAGGTTCAGAGACCCACATTCAAACTTCAGTTCTGGAGATTCTGGTATATTGTGAGAACATTTGTTATTATTTCACTTTAGCTTCATGGAGACAACAATATCATTACTTTCTTCAAGCAGAGATCTGCATCTTTTGGTGTGCATATCTACAACACAAACTATATCAGAGGTTTAAATATTAGGTATGCCTAATGGAACAATAGATGGCAAAAGAAGAAGGGGATGGCAGAGGATGAGGTGGCTAGATAGAGTCAGTGAAGCAGTCAACGTGAGCTTAAGCGGACTCCAGGGGATGGTGGAGGACAGGAAGGCCTGGAGAAATGCTGTCCGTGGGGTCACAATAGGTCGGACACAACTTCACGGACTAACAACAACAACAAATGTTTTAATATTGTCTTTTCTATGTTTTTAATTGCAGCCAGTGTGGGTCAGAAATTTATTTATGTTATATTTTATATTGTAAGTCATCCTGAGGCTTTTTTGCGAATAGGATGGCATATAAATATAATAAATAAATAAATAAATAAATAAAATGCCAGCAGCACAAGTTGCAAATGTTCCTGAAGAACAATCATTTGTGGCTTAAATTGAACATTTTTTTTGGAGGGGAAGGGACTTGCATGCATGCATGCATGCCTTTCTGTCTTCTGGCCTAAAAGCAGCCCTGCACAAGGAGCCTTCATTTTCACCAGGCAGTACTCAACTGTTATTTCCCTGTGACAGGAGGTTCCATGCACATTCTGAAATCTACTGAGCAAGCCATAGCAAACCTGCATGGGATAGCACTGCAGGTGAACAGTCCCAATTTAATTGAGCCCCATGATGGCTGGAAAGTGTCTGCGCTTGTTTTAGTTCCAAAACCCATATGGTAATTGTCATACATTTAGTAGGTCTGCTCAAAGATCACAGAAATTTGCTAGCATGCACGATCTCCAGATGTCTTTATCAGACAACATGTTAGCAAAACACAACAAAGCAGCTTGGCAGGAGAAGAAGCGGGGAGATAGGCGGGAAGGGTGACTTTGCTGTTGCAGTCAGGATGCCTGCATGGTCCGAGCCTTCAAATGGTAATGGAGAAGGAAGGCTATAGATAGTCAAATTGAGCTGTTCTGCCATGTAATAGGATGGTTTCAGGTTTGACTGTCCCTGGAATCACTGGACAGAAGAAAATCTCAGACAACTGTAGATCTTCCCTTTTTGAAATTATAAATCCAGCCGTTAACACAAAGCTGCACCTATGCAAGGTGACCCAGGCAGGTTCCTTGATTCATTACCAGGGCTCCCACCACCTGAAACTTTCAGGTTTCGCCACCTGAAACTTTAATCCTGAGTCATTTTAGAAGAGTGCTAGAAGTTACATTATTTTCCCACACATGCATGTTGCTTGCCTGTTTGAAAAATTGTTAGTGATACACAGACTAGCTCCAGAATTGATGCTTGTCTTATGACAGACATTGAGCTCTACCTTACTAGAAATGAGATGTTACTAGATCCTTCGTGTCTAAACTTTGCTCTACTTATTCATTCAGACAATGAAATCAGATTGTAAAAAGACGTCGCTCTGTATCCTTGCATGGCTGTTGCATGATGTACTACCAAAAACAAAAGGCTTGCTAGTGAACAACAGTGTAGGTAGGTATTTAACTCCCTAAGCTGAGGCACCAGTCCATTCTGTAGACTCCCATGTCGGTTTCCAAACTCCCATTTTTATTATACAGTGGAAACAGAAACGGTCAAGGCTATCTGGTGAGAAGCCCTGTCCATGGTGCTGATCCAACGAGGCTGATTCTGTCTCCACTGTCTACAGCAGACACCTATTGGCTTTAATTCTGCTTCCAGAACTGGCTGGTGCAAAGTGCTGATATTTGACAGAGGCTAACCTGGCAAGATACTCATGTTGACAATGATGTAATTGTCTAATTTTATTAGTGCGCCTGGTGCCTGGTGCTTCACACAATACAAGAGGACAACTGGCTGCCCCAAATTTCTTACATTTAAATAGGCTGAATATTTTAGGACTGGATGTTTAGGGCTTTTACATGTTTCCCTAGACAGAGCAGCAATGACTTCACACACAAACATGCAGGGCTGGTTGACAGAATCATTAGACAAGCAAAGCATCCTATTTCTTGAAATTTGAAGTCCTCAGACTGTCAATCCCTTTGCTTTACTTCCTCTGCAGGAATGGAACGTGGGATGAATCATAATGACTTCAAAATTTTCTACGTCAATAGACTTCAACTGAACACAGGTTTCAAGAAAGAAAAAGTAACCTAACCATGCATTAAGTTGTTGTCATCGTTATAGTGCAAGGAATGCAAGCTGGCTTACCTAAGCAATATTTTATCCCAAAAACAACCCTGTGAGGTAGGTAGATTAGACTGAGAGGGAGTGACTAGCTCAGTCACCCAGTGAGTTTAATGACTGACTGGGCAGTAGAACCTGCGTCTCCTGGGCCCCAGTCCAGCATTCTCACTCCCATGACACACTGGCTCTACCAGACCAGTTATCCATGATTAATAAAATGCACAATCCCTGCAGTGTGAGGCCATTTTCAAAGGGAAAATTGTGCCCTACAGCAAATGATGCCTTCGCAAAAATAACTCACACTTTTGTGGAGTCCCTATTTCTCTCTCTTGCTCTCTCTCTCTCTCCCTCTCTCTCTCTCTCTCTCACACACACACATTATTATTGTCACAAGAGCTGGCACTAAATTAGACATTGGTAAAAAGGGTTGTTTTATTTTGATCCTGTGATAACTGCAGCTGCTGTGGCTTTTTACATTCTACGTGGAGTCATTTTACTGAGATTTCACAGCTAAAAGCACTCAGTTGTCAGTTTCACAGCATTCAATTAAGCTGTAATGCTGTGGATCCAGCCAGACTGCTAATTATGTCAAGTTCTATCCTAGTTCTTCAGAGTTCTGAAGTGCTGGATTTCAAGGGCAGAAATTCATTTTCATAGTGATTGTGATACCATACATCAAAACTGTGAGCTTATCTTTGCAGAAACAGGCCAGGCCATACAGTTTAGGAGCAATTCCATTTGATAATTTGCTGTTCTGGGACTGTGTATTGAAGGGCCCTGAAGAGATGGTGTAGCGGCCTGAGCACATGCTCAGCAAGGGCTGAATGGCCTATCCAATGATAACCGACCCAGCTGAAGAGATGAAAGGGGAGTATGATTCCTTTGGAGGTTAGAGTGTACATTTCGAAAAGTAATATCAACCAAAGATGTTTTTCTGTTGCTCTGAAATGCTTCACCAGGATTAGTCTGCCAAGCACCACCCTCTATTGCTTTGGTGGGTGGTGAAGAGATCTATTTAACCACAAGTCTGGTATCAAATCGCTATGAGTATATGGTAATGTTTGATCATATAGTCCTCATGGGATGAACATGTATGTGCAGTCCAGTTATTCCCTGGACCATAATTGCTACCAAGCATTTCATTTTGGGGGTCAGTGGCATTTGGGATTGTGGCTGCTACTTCCTTGATTGCACTTCAGTAATTCTTATTCTGTGAGCTTAAGTGGACTCTGGGAGATAGTGAATGACAGGAAGACCTGGAGGAATGTTGTCCATGGGGTCGCAATGGGTTGGAAGCAACTTCATGACTAACAACACATTTTTATTCCTATATTTTCAGACTATTCAGTACCAACTGCAAGTCATCTCATGCATGCCTATCAAGGGAAATAACAAAGTATTAAGGTAATTCAGTTCAGTCACCAAAAAGCTTCCAACTGTGTTTCTTTAATTTTAGGAAAAACAACAACACTCAGACATTTGGTAGAGTCTGCTCTTCCTCGCTCACAAGAAAACTGTCCCAAGGTCTAATTCCACACATGCATGAGCTCCTTTCCCTTGCTTAGTGGTTGAAAACTAGCAACTGAATGGATAAGGACAAAATCCTATGCATTTTTAGACAGAAAAAGCTATACAACTCCCCAGTCAACAATGCAGGTTGAGCCATGCTAGAAACCGTATGTTTCTCATTCTGCCCTAAACCTTCCTTGGAAGGGATTGCATCTAAAGCTAATGCAGACACCAAATCTGTAGGTTTTAATCTGGGATCACTCTTTGCAGATGTGGGCCATTCTTGATCTCTGAGTCATAAAAAGATAAGCATGCATGTGTGAACAAGCATTTGGTACAGCTCATTTACCAAAAAGTCCCTTGAGAGAAAAGGTATCCTGGGAAACTTTGTGGATTGAGAAAACCACTCAAGAGAGCCCATGTTTCCCATAAACGTGATCACAACAAACCTACCCTCGCAATTCAGAAGGCACTACAGGAGTTACACAATGCCTTTAAGTGATCTAAATTACAGCACAGTGAGAAAAGATTGGTACCTTTTGCTAATCTTACCGTGGGAGTTATCATAACATTCTCACAGAGCCTGATGTTTGCATGAAGAAACGGTGGCAAACCTGCCAAACTGCCATTTTAAAACCTCAGCATCGTTATGAGCAATACATTTCCAGAGTACACAGTCTGCTTTGTCTGAAAGTAATGTATTCCTCTTGCTGGCAGAAAGCACTTAATACATAATCCCACTCTGAGCTGCGGCATCGGAGAGTATGTGGTAATAATTGTTACACTTGGGTTTGCAAAGAAGAGAAATGGAGAATGCAAGTGGCCGGCCTGCCCACAGGGAGTTCTTAATTGGATTCGAAATTCAGACTCTGTCTCCAGCCACAGGAGGGAAAAGGAAAGCTGTCCTGAATGGCAGAGAGAAGAGAAAACAAACAAAACCTACAGCTTATCAAGGGATGTGTGTGTGCATGAGGAAACATGCCTTCAGAGCCATAGTCGGTACAAGCTGGGTTAATGACTGCCAACGGTAAAGGCGACACTGCAATGCAAACCCGAAACACAGAGTTGGGAATAATCGCACAGCTGTCAAGCATGAACTGAAGCCTCCTGAGGAACTGTGGAATGGCAGTTTCCATGTGCGACTTCAGCCTCAAAAGCAACAAGCTACTGAGAGATCTCAAGGTACCCTCCAGGCATCAAAGGGCAGACCCCACCATAGCGCCACTTGGTGCTCTGTGGCAGGGAAATCGGATTTCATAGTCAGCATAACCTGCCTCAGACAGGACTGTCATAATACATCAAGAGAAGGGAACGGAGCCAGCAGAGGCCAGAAGCACGCTGAGCCTCTCTGTTTCTAGCCACTAGGGGCAGAGGAGGAAGGCGAGCACCCTCTCCAGGCAGGTACAGTTGATGCACTATTCTGACCTTTGTGACTCTATTGGCACAATGGCAAATCGAGTGACCACAAGCCTCATATTTGCTCACAGGCCCAGGAATAGCGAGTTCCATATGCCTCCCAGATCACATTAGCTATTGGCAAGACCTTCACCCAAGATCCGGAAGCCTGCCTGCCTGCCTGCCTGCCTTCACCAAAGACCCTGAAAAGTTTCTTCAGGATCTTGCCGTGGGCACTCCTAGGATGGGTGCATGAAGGTCTGACCCCGTGGAAGGCAGCTGCCTACATTTGTCCATGATGTTTGCACAGAAAGGATTCAAGAAAGCTACAGCACTAATGTACAAGCAGCGGAATGGCTCAAGTCAACCAGTTTATTTTATGCATGTGGTATTTTATGCAGTTTTAAGTGGTAGGAAGGCACTGCCTGAAAGTTGTTATTGCTTTTAAAAAGGCAGAGGAATGTGTACAACATTTAAGAGGATGCATCTAATATTAGCAAAATCAAAAGCTCAAAGGTCTCAGCTTTGGAAAAAGAACAAAAAAGCAAAGACACAGCTCTCATACCCAATCCTGTAACTCAGCTAGCTGAACCATAAATCATGACTGAAAACCACAATTAGGAAAGTGGGGTGGGCAGAGGTTGAAGCATTGATTTAATATAAATTCAGGCAAATCACAGACCTCTTAGACTGCCACTGTACACACCTGAACTCACCTCTTCCACTCCATATGCATTGCTAGACAGAATCATCAATGGGCTTCACAGAACACTGGATGCTTTGTGCTGCTGCTATGGCAAATCGGAAGCTCCATTTGGTGGGATATTGAGCAGGGAAGCAGCCTTCTTGCAAGAAGACAGTGAGTTCAATTGCTCACTATCTCAGTGCCTTAGAGAATGCACTCATAACCTTTGTCTTTCAAATTAATCTTACATTTAATTGTATACTTCTATGTACATCTTTGCACATGAATCTGATCTTTGCACATGCAAGAATCTGATTGTGGAAGCGACCGATTTGCAAGAGCATGCTACCGTGATAAGTTTCAAAAGCACGGTGGCACAAGGGATATAAAAATCTCTGCCTACAGATGCTGCCAGTAGGAATTCCTTGTTTGCACAGTAATTGCATCTTCTTAGCACTGGTTCACACATGGATGTACTTCATTCAATTGATTTCACACATTAAAATTAAAATGAAATTCAGTATTCTAAATTCAAAAAGAAGTGCTATGAAGTAGCTAATTCCACTTACATTGCATAAACAGTTTCAAGAGCAGAATTCAGCTTTCGCGCGCGCACGCGCGCGCGTGTGTGTGTGTGAGAGAGAGAGAGAGAGAGAGAGAGATTGAACCCATTGTGGATAACCACCCATGGTGCGTTGTTATGTCATCTGAATCCAGACAGCTTCCTACATGGTGGCTTATTTTTTCGGAAGAAGTGAACCCATGGCTTGTTCCAGGAGTTGGGCACAGCACCGTGGATTGTCCTGTCAAGCCAACCCAGGAAAACAAATGCATTTTGTGTTGTGTGGATCAGCTAGTGAGCCACTCTGCAAAAACTGCTCCATTCTTTCCACTCTTGCTGTTGCCAGTGCCAGCAACAGGCCTCCCCCAATACCCAAGCAGCACCTTGAAGCTACCATGACTGGTACATTAACCTTTATAAAAACCAGGCCCAGAAAACTGTGCTATTGCTATTTTGCTTTTGCTAGTCAGTCTTTCGCAAATGCACTCTTACCTCTGTCCATCATGTATGGTCTTGTCTGGTTAACTTCCTTGCCTGTTGCAAAAGGTGTGGTGAGGTGGCGTAGATAGCAGGCAGGGAAACTGAGAAGCCAAGTTTGTGCACAGCTGCCAGGGCTAATTGCCAAGTTGTCCACTGAAAAACCAAAGGGGGGCAGGAACGGCAAAACAAAGTTCACCAAAGGGGAAAGGGTTGGTGCACCTTTATATTCCCTTTGTATTTTCTGCATTTGTAGCAACCATCTTGTTTTATAATAGCTCCAAATGTGTATGTCAGAGATCATGACCACAGTTGGCCCAGATGCCCCAGGATGTCCAGATCCTGCCAGAAAAGAAATGACAGACAAGCCACACAAATAATTGCCTACCTGTGTCGACTATTATGTAGGAACCTGGAGGCTCCAGCCAGAGGAGTATCTGCACTCCTCTCCCATCCCTGCTGGTATACTCTGAATATCAGTTCCCGGACAAACAGCTTCAGAAACATAAAGAGGTAACATCATGGACGACAGTTTTGAACAGGGGTAATTTCTTATAAATTAAGAACAGCTCTATTAAGTTCACGCCAAGAAGCAGCTCTTTAAGCTGCCTGCAACTGTGTAAGAAGCCTTAGAAAAATGCATGTACCGAAAGCGGGGACTGCCACTGCCTGGCATCCAGTCTTCTATTGTGTAAGGGCACCCACAGAGAAACGTGCAACACATGACAAAATAAGTTGACAAATGTTGAATGATCAGCTTATTAAGACGAACCTACTGTGGTTAATTCAAAGAAAGTTTCTACTACATACAAAAAGGAACACCTCCTTTGATTGAATGACACAATATTGCTAACACTGCAGCCCTGAAGGATTTTTAATAGCAGAATTTATGAGGAGGGTTCCAGTCAGTGACTGAGTTGTGGGCGACAGCACCACTGAACATGAATTACAGGTGAAATTATGAGGCAGCCAATTCCTGCAGCCTAGAACTACAGGGCTCTCTAGCAGCATACCTGGCTGGCATTATGCCATTGCTCTGTTCAGGTCCTATAAGCAGGATGATTATTTGAGTGTATTTGAACAGCAAACTCGAAAGAATCTGCAGGAGCAGCTGCATGGATCTTGGAACTGACTGTTGGCATAAGGTAAGCTTCTGTGTACATATACCTTAAACAATTCTTTATCCCCTGCTACTCCATAAAACAAGAGAATTTTTACTACCGAAGAATGCATAACCACTTCTTAATCACAACTCGAGTCTTTTTTTGTTTCATAAAAAACAATTAATAAAAGACAAGCAGTAACGTAAACTTCCTGCAAATACCAATCAGAGGCTCCTAATTAGAAGAACACTTGGTGAATAGAGCACATAGACAAGTGGTTTTAATTTCTTTCTACTAGAGAGGACGCCAAATAAACAGCCATCAAATGACTGACCCCTCCCGCTTCCAGTTGGGCAGCCCTAAAGGATATCATGACTGATGGTTCTGAAAGATCCTGAAAACTCGAACAGAATTAATAGAGATTTATTTCTCCTGTCCAGTTTCTGGGTTAGGTAATACACTGGGGCAACCAAGTCCAAAAGTGGGTAAAACTATGGGTGAGAAAGGATAAATATAATCCTCAACTATGCATTTTTTCTTTCTCCAAGAAAGTTGCTGATCCATGAAGCTTTCACTAGCCAGCATAACTGTGCATTGATAGTGGGATAGTACATCACTATCCCACACGTAAAAAGACTACCGAGACATACATGTTCCTATGCTGCATCTCTTTGTGGACTATTATCTGAAACTAGGTTGTTTCTTGAAAACACTGGCAAAGGGCAACTTCTCTCATCATTTCTCCTTTTGTGTTTAGGCAGCCACTATTCAACAAGGGACAGTACATCTGGATCTCAGTTTAAAAACAAGCAGATGATTTTACAAAAGAGCCTGGCACTGAATATTTCTCTGGATTCCACAATTTTTTGTGTAGCTGATGGTGTAATTGGTTTCTCGAAAGTAAGTTTTTTTATTAAGTGTGAGGGAGGAAGCTTAAGGGTTTCAAAAACATGTTGAGGAGGCGTATAGACCCCAAACAGTTTCGCACTAGCAGTCCAATATGACTGACTATCGTTCATTCTGAAGCAACTGGGGATACAGGATAGTGGAGAGAAAGCCGCAAAGAACAATGCAATCCTTTCAAAGGCTCCATCTGTCAAGCACAAAGCCACAGTTCCAGTTCACCACGGCAACTGTCAGTTGTCATAATCTCACTTACTTAGCAAATCTGTATGTCATACTCCATTTTATTGTAGCTGTTAGGCCTCATGCACCAAATGCTGACACTAACAGAGAACAGAGGGTGATACTTCAGGGAGAAAAAATACCCTAATGTTGTTTCACACTCGTCCTTTAGTCCAGGGATGAGCTTTTGAGAGCCAAGGGGCCGGGGGGGGGGGAGGCACAAGCCTCCATGGGCCATACAGGGACCCCCACAGGGCAGGGGTCCTGTGCCACTGCTTTAACTACTGCAGGTTAGCACAAAAATGTTCTGCTCCAAATGTTACCCGTATACTAACAACGAGCAATAAGAGCCCTCCTTTCTCAAAGCCAACAAAGGGAGCATGGAGCTTGCTGTAAGAGTGGTTCCACATGAACCTGTAGTCCATTTGGGATGCGCTCAGAATCGAACCTACCGTGCCCTTCCCTCCTTCTCTGTGGAACTCTTGGTCAGTAGATGTTCTCAGAGCCTGACTTTAAAAGACTTTAAAAATGTAAGCAAGCCTTCCTTCCCAACCAGTCATGGTTTTATTGATACAAAATTGAACTCTACTTGTCTTAATTCTGTTTAATTATTGTTATCATGTTGGATACAAAGCAGTACACATCCTGCAAATAAGTAAGAACAATATTGGTGTTTGTTCAAGGTCAAAATGGGTAGCAAAGCATGATGGACTTCAAAAACAAGCTCTCCCCTCTTTAGGGATGCCCTTGAGGTTGCTGCCAAGGGAAGGGCATTTCATTAGACTTAAGGAAAAACCGAGGGTTATTCTAGTATCGAGTAAACCAACACCTGTAGGTGCAAGTGTGTCATTTTGGTACCGAGTGCATATTAAGACTGTGAGTGGCAAACTGCAGACTGTTCACGGGTCAAGCTTTGTCTCCACCACGGACCCACCTGCGCTGCTCCCACCTCCAGTACGACAACAAGCATACACAACAACAACAAATACTGCCCTGCAGGTTGCTGAAACTGAGGTCAGGGAGGTGCCTTGGGCACTCAGAAAAAGGCCTAGGGGCCTCCAGAGGCACTTGTCCTTTCGTCCTGGGCCAGGGTCACCTTTGCTCCTTCGTGGGGAGTCTACCCTTCTCCCCACCTCCAGGGACTTTCTTTTCCACACCTCTCCTTCCTCTTGCCCACTTGGGATTTCTTCTCCCTCCCCCTTCCTGCCCAACAGCACCTCCTCCACCTGGCTCCAGCTCCTTCGCACCTGTCACTGCCACACTCCAGCTGCCCACGGCTGCCGCACTCGCCTCGACCTGCCCGCTCCTACCCTTAATTGTATTTTCACACCACCCAGCAGCTCAAAGGCTCCTTGGGTGGTTTGCAAAGTCCCTTCTGCTTCCTCACCTCTGCCCAAGGGCCACATTTGCTCCTCCCGCCCACCTGACCGTTCTCGCTCCTCCTCCTCGCTCTGCTTGCTAACTTGCCCTGTCCTCCCACTGCCGGATCCGTTGCTGCCAGCGCCATCCTGCTTCCCAGCTGTGGTGAGAAGAGCAGTGTTGAGACAGAGGAAGGAAGCAGAGATGATGGGGAAGGGATACGGACCCCAGGTCCTGCATTGCCTCCTCCTGCTTTTCAGGAAATATATCAGTGCAAAGATTACACAGGAGATTATGTTCTGTCGCAACAAGCAAGTGGGTATTTTGCCTTCTAAGACACATGCCAGAAAAAGTCAAATCCTGTGACTTAAGTCCCATAGATTCCCATGAGAATTAGTAGCAACAGTCTTTGCTAGATGGCCCTAAGCCCTCCTCAGGCATTAAAAAAGTAAGCTTAGAGGACAGACTGGGGGATGCACATGTCCGTTCCACCCACTCCGGCCTTGACCTCCCCATATTGTCATTGCTCTGAAGAGGAGCTGTAATGCAGCGGCGACGGACTGAAGAGGAGCTGTGACCACACGCAGGACTACAACCTGTGCTTCCTCACAGTCCCTCTTCAGACCTTTCCAATCCAGACAGGTAAGTTGGGGTCAGTTCTGAATGCTGAAACAAGCGTCCAATCCACACCTTTTCCTCTACCTCTGTTTAGATCACATCGAGTAATTTTTCCAAGTTTGAGGCGTTTAGCAAGCTTTGTCCAAGGGCCAAGGCATAGGAGGAAGAGGTCAAGAGAGCCTTCAGGACAGAATAAAACCAAGCCTGAATTTTCATATATACCTTTCCATTCCTTGATGTGGAAGCCTTTCATAATCGGAATGTCCATGACACAGTTTTGTTTTCCGATACAGAAGTTGCACACTACTTCTATACATACACGTATCAAATGAGAGAATGACGCATTTGTAACATGTGACAATGCACCCAAATTTTCCTCTACCGATTGTTTACGTAAGAAGGAAAAGTCATGAGTGAATTTGTAAAGCAAACAGAGTATATCCAGGAAAACAATAGGAATGAAAAACATGGACCCCCCAAGTCTTTGTTCAAGCACTGGGCTTTAAAAAAAATGGATCAATTGTTCAATTCCATGTGGTAATCAAATTGTTTCTCCAACTTTTCCCCATCACAGAACTCAAGAGAATGTAGGCAGCATTCCCAGATGGTCTCTAATCAAAGCACTGTCCAAAGCCACACTGCTTAGGGTTAGCAGATCCCCAGTGTAAAACGCCTTCAGATCAAATCCTCAGAGCCAAGAGGTTAAATAGCCATTCCTCAGAAGTTCTGACCTACCTAGTTAAGTATGACAACCAGTATCTTCATGGCTACATGTAGAATTAATTACAGTTCAAACCTCCATATAGCAGCCATTGTACAGAAGACTTTCTCTCTTTTTAACAGCAAGATGCTTTCTGTTGACCATTTTTTTAAGCTAGCCAAGCAACCACTGCTGACATTTGATTAAAGCAATCAGTTAAAGTTCTGAAAATGCTTCATGGGGCCTTCATTACATTGGAATCACTTTCTTCTGGAATCCAAATCAGCTGCAACCCCACAGATCCCTGGATCAGGCTTGGAAAGCAGAGGTGTATCTCAAAAACACAACTGTGCCATTGGTTTAAGGGAAAACGTCCTCTCTCCAGGTTAAACCATTCAACATATTGGATCATCAAGTGAAATTGGTGGCCCCCATTACGGCCTGCTGCTTTACTATGACAAATACCAGCATGTGATCTTAGCTTTGTGTGAAGGCTGAGATGGCCACCCTTTGATGTGAACCAATTATTTCTGCCACATGTTAAATATTGCAGTAAATCCCACAGCCACAGGAGACCAGCAAACAAAGACCTTATCAAGCTGGTTTCCAGATTTGGTTTGGTCTGCTTTGGTTACCAAGAACTAACAAATTAAGATTTCCCACTCACACAGCTAAATGTGACCTTTCTTGCAGAAAACACTGCAATATTCTGGCATAGGTACATTTCTCCCCTTCTTTTATACAACATAATGTATTTTGTAACACACTCCAAATCCTGCAGAGCGTTGGCTGCATTGCTATGACATCTGCCATCATTTGTTTCACGCACAGAGTTTAAATCCATGATTGAGAGAGCTGCAAAAGGTTACATTACACAGAATTTGTGATGATAAATATGCCTAGAAAAAAACGATAGTACATTTCCCCAAAGACAGTTTCTGCAAAGTTAAATAGCAGGAAAGATTATTCACATGCAAAGACATAACAGAAAGACCAAATTAACAGAACCTTTCACCTGAGAAGGTTTAGACTCACAGCTAGTGGTTATTTAGTGGAGTACACCACAAGGGCACAACCAGAACACACACACCAACTACTTTGAGTGCCTATTCCTTTCAGCTGCTCTATACCATCCCTCTTTGCTATTAGCCAAGCTGCCCTCAGCTCACTTATTAATAGCATGGTTCTTAGGAGTTTGGCTTGAGTATGGGTCATAATGGAATCATGGGCTGTTGATGAATCCTGTATTGTTCTTACATACAAACCCTGCACTGTGGTTTAATTATCAGTAGTCAATCCCAAACAACCCAAGAAGAAAACCCAGAGTTTGTTGTTCTCTTGTGAACTCTGGGTTGCACATGGTTAACAACCCATAGTTAAACCATAATGCAGGGTTCACATGTAATAGCAACCTATGATTCAACAATAGCTTGGGTTGCCATTTCATCTTAGCAAGCTCACTGAATTTGGTTTTTTCCTAAACTCTCCCAGAGAATAAACCATCTGAACTTTTACTGACACCAAACACAGTCCTCCTGCTAGTTTTTGCTTCCTCCACTCTTTTCACCACCTCCCAATCGCCATTTCCTAGCAGGAAGCATGTGGTTTATTTCCTGTGCTTTCTGACAATGTTATTGTATCACAGAAATCTAGAAGTCCCTGGAACCTCAGCAGAGAGGTTGGACAACTGGAAGTCCAACAGTAGGGAAGTTGACATGCTGAAGTATCCAAGCCAGTTGTCCAACTTCAGTGAGCTCTCTCTATTGCTAGTTATCTCACCCCTTCACAAATATGAGTTTGCTTGAAAAGCAAATGCCTTAGAAATAGGGAACCACATTAAAAGGGAGAGATGAATTCAAAATGGTTTGAATTCAGCTCATAATACTTGATCATAATTAGTTTTAAATGGGACAGAATCAGAATAGGAAACACTTAATCCAAAAGAGGGTGTCATGACTACTCTGTCAATAGTCAACAGCACATGTGATTGACTTTCAGCCTTGCACCCTTGGCCCAAAGGATTAAAAAATTAACAGAAGGTTTTATTTATTAAAAATGCACAAAGACAAAAGCACTTAGGAGAAATCAACAATTTTGGGGGAAATCACTTTAATTTGTTTTGTATAGGAACAGTGATTTATTTTTTAAAGAGCTTCTTATATACTCAGCTTCCAAATTTTTGGAAACCAGAATAATTTCTACAGAAGATTTGAAATTGAAGTGGGAGAATGAAATGGGGATGAAATCTTAAATAGTTTTACTTTTTAATAAAATTCTCTCTCTCTCTCTCTCTCTCTCTCTCTCTCTCACACACACACACACACACACACACACACACACAGAGTGATGTAAGCAAAGACCAAAAAAAGTAAAATAAAGTTATAATCTTTAGAAGCCAGGTGTCAACATTTAAAGTTAAGCTGAAACTGCTCATATTTCAATAGTGCAGAGGTGTCCCTAAACCTAAAGCCTATGGCAGAAAAGGGTCTTTCCCACTCAAAAAGTTTGGAAATTAAACACTGGCCAAATCAGGTCTGGGGGATTAGGCTTCATGTTACCTGCTAATTTAGCATGAGCAGAAATTGGCAGCAGGATTTCCACAATTGGGCATAATTTCCTCTGAAGCAAACATCCATTTGGATGCAGTCCATTGCATGTTTAGATGTAGAAGCCCTACAATTCCTTGCTGGCTGGGGAGTGCTACGAGTTACAGAACCCCCTTCCGTCTAAACATGGACTGAGTCTTTAGTCCTGTTGATGACAATTCGACAGGTGTTCTCACCGAGATCTTATCCCAGACGACTTAGCACACGAGCGGGGAAACTGTGGTCCACCAGCTTGGGTGGGCTCTCCAGTTGCTGTCAGCCTTAGCTGGTGTGGCCAGTAAGGGTGAAGGGCAACGGGAGACAGGGAAGACTGCAGGATCCCCAGCCCCGGGTGGAAGCTGGTTCGCCACAGTGGTAAACAGAAGAGGGAGGGTCCATCACATTGACACTTTCGCCCTAGAAAGGGTGAAAATGATGAAAATGCTATGAGACATGGATTGCATGCTGGGCTGCAGAGACCTGGGCTCCCATTGAATGTTGAGCAAGGCCCTGCTTGGGTGCCTCTTTCTAAGAATGTGCTGATCTTAATGAGAGAGTAGAGACATGCTCCGCTCCAGATGCCTTTCCCCGTTTCTGGTATGCTGTCCAGCCTCTTTCCTGAAAGATCTGGAACTGCGCATTTGGCAGGGTGCCTTCCGCCCTTGACTCTGGCTCTTTGCAGCAAGCTAGGACGCAGATCACAGGAGCTGCAAGACATCCCTTTCTCTCCCAGATTCTCTCCAGCAGGCTCCATCACAAGCACCACCTGAGGACTCCACTTAGCTTGACACTTGGCAGCTTTGTAAAAGTTCAGTGCCCTTTTCCTCCCCACTATAATTTCAACGCTTGCCAAATTGGTTTATGGCCCTTCAGTTTTACTCATTAGGAAGGCCATTAACAGCATTCCCAGTGGGGGCATGTTAAGCCTCTCCCAAAGACCTACTGCTAAATGATTGACCGGGAGAGACTTGTGCCTTCCTGACTATGCAGAACAGAGAAGGAAACCTCCAGCTGATTATGAGAGCTGAAGTTCAAAACCTTTGCAAAGCACTGGTTGCCTATCCCGAGGCAGAACAAGCAAAAGAAGGAGAGTCTTGAGGCCATCAGAAGGCAGCCGGGGCCATGTGAGACCCAGTTCACGTGCCTACAAAGAGGTAGCCAAAAGTGACCTTGCCTAGCACAGTACGTGGCAGCTGACCGGGCTTGGCCCGCGGCGTGCACAGCCCCGAGTGCTGCAGCTGGCTGGCTGCCAGGTGGGCCTGTGTAAGGTCTACATTGCCAGCAAATGATGGTCACAGTCGTGTGTTGGGTTTTTAAGTATACCAATAAAGAGTCTAAGGTGCCAAGTGCCAATTCTGTTCAAGCAGGATAGGCCATGTGTCAGCTGCGGTTTGCAGAACTTAAGAAAGAAACCCAGCCTAAGGAGCAACTTCCCCAGAAGAGGGTGTTCAGTGAGCACTGAGCATATCCAGGTAACAACAACCCTCCACAATGGAAGGTTGAGATGGGTTGTGGTTGAACCATGGCTATTGCTGAAATGTAGATTATCCTGTTGTCTGAACCCAGCCACCCCAAGAAGCCATGGTTGGTTAACCACAAGCAACCCATGGTAAGTTGTTCTGAACTGTAGGTTGCTCACAACCCACCAACACACCATCGGTCCTCTTTATGGGTTGCTCAGCTCTGGAGCCAAGTGAGCAGCGTTTTGCTCACCTAGCTCTGAACCTTGGAAGTGAGACAATGAGCCGAAGCAATTGAGCATTTCACTGCACTGATCAGGGCAGGGGCCGCTGAGATCATCAAAGCACCAGGTCTGTGCTATTGCTGGCAGTGGCGAGGCAGGGGAGGGGAGGGGTGGGGTGCAGTGGGTCAAAAGCAGGAACTTGGCCGATTTGCTTCTCTCCCTTTCCCTATTATTCCTCGTCGATCCCCCAACTTTTCAAAGGCCCATTTGTTGCACACATGCTTCATGTTTTCGTCATACACCTGAAAATGATAATCTGTATGAAGCAACTCAGAGAGGCACACAGAAGCCCAAGCCATACCAAAAAGAGATTTGATTCACAGGTTCACATGGAATGCCAAAGTGCGCCAGGCCTCTTTCTACCTTGCACAGGAAAGGATAAGAGGGATATCTGTGTGTTAGTCTTGTCAGATTATGCTAACTGGGAAGCAGCATAGGTTAAAGAGGTGAACCAAGGACAAGGAGTCACAAAACATATTTCCTCAACTCTGCCCGTAACAAATTTGGTGGAGACAAATCTGGTTTAAATTCAAATATCTGGAGGAACTACATTTAATTTGAGACAAATTGTGCCTCTGCAATGTTTTGAGTTTTATTAGAGACTTTTTTTAAATGTTCAGCACATTTTTTTAAAAAGTGAAGCTTTAAATGGCGCCGTTATATAAAATGTGATTTAACTATCACATTACATTCGAGGACTGCAGAATGATGAATCATACTTTGATACATGGAAATGAGTTTTAAGATTATAAATTAATCAGGAAAACACAGTCAGTATTTCATTCTTGTTTATTAACCAGCCTGAAAGTTTCAAAAGTGTAAAACACACAGAGTACAAGAAGAACACAGAATGGCTGGGCAGGGGGAACCCTTCACACACACAACCCAAACGTCTTAAAATCACAGGATTTTTCTGATCATTAATTACAGTGGGCGAAAAAAAAGTCCACTAAAAGTATTGTTCAAATTAACTGATTAATCAACTAATTAATGCTATCATGTCATCAAATGTCATTGAACCATCATTTTCCTATTGTCTTCTTAAAACATTTGCTTAAAGTATTTTGTAACTCATGTGAACACTCAGGCATTCAAAGGTCCTCTTTTTAACTATAGAGAATGATCTTCATCTTATTTTCATTGAATCATGAATGCACGGAGTGTCAAAGCCTAAGCTTCCCCTCTCACATGTACAGTTGAATTGGTTTGGTTTGAATTGGTGACAGGAAGGAAATGGGACAATGAGAAGATGAAATGAAGCTACATTCACTGTTTGTTCTAGCTATGACAACCCATCATGCCTTGGCATCAAAGGTTTTGAGCATAATTATTGCAATGCATCTTCACATTTCCCTTGGAAAGCATTTGTCCAAACCTGCTCTTTAAATAGGATTTACAGCTGTCTTTTAGAGCAATTTCATCAAGATGATAAATGAATCGGAGCAAAAAGCTAATACTGAGAGAGCCATGCCATTAAGCAAGTCCTGTGTTTCCTACTGTTAAGATGATGCAGTGAGCGAGGTCTTGAAAGGGAGGGTAGTGTGTCGCACTGCATCCCTCTGAGCAGATTTGCTAGGGAGATATTTTAAATAGCATGAGGTTATCTTGAAGTCACTCCATAAGAAATGTTACATAAGAAGTGGCCTTCAACTGTAAGTGAAATTAAGATAGTAGTTCCATTGTGATCCCACTGTCATTAAGACGGAATTAGTTTTCCCTCCAAGTTCACAACAACCTAAGGTGAATCAGAATCTTATCCTTGAATGACAATTCAAAAAAAAAAAATAACCCACCCTAATTTTAAAAGTTGCAGCATTAAAGCTGCAATCTGATCCACGCTGAGCTTGTGGAACTTACTTCTTGGTCACTTACATGGAGTTGCTCCGCACTGCATGCTCCAAATTAGTGTAGCTACTCACTATGCACACTGCAAGCTCACAAACCCACAAGACTATTCTTTTTAAACATACCTTTTTAGACTTTGTTGAACATCCCTTCAAACTAAGGCGAGCAAGAACCTCACAGATTAACCTTTGCCCTGTCCTGAAAGTTTTCTGGCATCCAAATTTCACCTTAAACCTTAAAACGCCCATGAGGCAAACAAGCACCCCCTCCTTTGCTCCGGCTTCTCAGCCTACAAGGTAACCTAGTAAACTTCAGACGGGGATTCAAAGCCAGAAGTGTGAGAGCGCTGCGGTGAGGATCTACAACGTCTGCCCGAGGATCGCCCTGGGGAAGGACGGAATGATTTCCCGGTCGACCGGAGCTGGGATGGGGACCGGAGCTGGGAGAGAGAGGCGGGAGCGACACGGGCGCGCAAAGCCCTGGGACTGCATCACTGCAAGGTCACTGGAGGGGGACTTTACATAATGCGAGTCCCAGCCGGGCAGCGCGCTGGGAGGTGACGGAAGAGGACAATTGGCCAGCGCTGCCCGGCCCCCGGCAGAGGCGGGCACGTGGCGCCCTGCGCTCCGCTCCCTTCTCCCGAGACAGGCTCCACGCAGCCCCCTCGCGCGGGCGGGCTCTGCGGTGGCTCCGGCGCCGGCGGCGGAGGGAGAGCGCGCCGCGCGCCCGCCACGAGAAGCCGGAACCGAGGCACGGCCAAAATCGCCGCCGCCGCCACCCCCTCCCGGGCGGGCGGCCGGGCCGGAGCGCGGCGTGCGCGCGCGAGTCCCCGCGCAGAGCTCCCCCACGTCTGCTGCAGACCCGTCCGGGTCCGGCCAGGCGCAGCCCGGGCCTCTTCCCGTCTTCTGCCGCAGTCACAGGGGGAACATTTGGCATCGCCCACGCTGTTCCGAAGCAAGGCAGGGGGCGCGCACGGAGAGGCGAAGCGGGGGGTCTCCCGCCGTCCAAGGGGGAGGGGGCACAGCGTGGCGGCCTTTCGCGGCAGCATCCCCCCCTCCCACACACACACACACAGCAGTGCCGCTTGTAAAAGGCAAACGCTCCCCGAAAGGCCGCCCATCTTCGCCGTCCTCCCGCTCTCCGCCCCAAGGAGCAGCGCTCCCTGGAGGAAAGGCTCCCGCTCGGACGGATAAAGCCGCAGCTCCCGCTGGAGAGCGAGCGAGCAGACGAGCGCCTCGACCCCGCGGCGGCGGCGGCGGCCAGCCAGCACCACGTAGCGGCGTGGCGCCTGCCCCCCTCCCGGGTCTGACCCTTCCCGACGCGCTCCCTACCTGGGTGGCTTTGTGGAACTGCTTCTTCAAGCCCGCCACGGACATCGTTGCGGCGGCGGCGGCGGGAAGGGAGGCTGAGGGGCAAGGTGAAGAAGAGCCGGCAGCGACACTTCCACGGGGGCTCGCTCGCTTCTCGCTCTCCTGCCAGCCGCACTCGCCTCTTCCTCGACCCCCCCTGCCTGAACGAGTTATCAGATGCTGGGCTCTGGTGCAGAA
The DNA here is from genome assembly GCF_004798865.1 of Varanus komodoensis. Taxonomy (NCBI): domain Eukaryota; kingdom Metazoa; phylum Chordata; class Lepidosauria; order Squamata; family Varanidae; genus Varanus; species Varanus komodoensis. The sequence continues at coordinate 15,329,288 of NW_025335550.1, read as the reverse complement.
ACAACCTGACGTCAAAGCAAGGGAACCCGGCCTCTTAAAGGGAACGCTCGCCGCCCTTCTTTCCGCCGTAGTAGAGCTGGGACTCCAGATGCGGGGTTAGGGGAGGGCTCACTAGGGCTGGAGCCCGGATCTTTCATGGAATCCCACGGAATTGGATCCTAGAAGCCAACCTAGGAAGCCCATCGGCTGACCACCCTGCTCAGTGCAGGACTCCAAGTTAAACCATCCCTCTCAGATTTGTCCCTTTATTTGGAGCCCTGAACCTCTGGGAGGCATCTAAGGGCTTTCCCCCATGAAGTCAGGTCCCTTTCCCTCCGCTCCGCATAACAGTTCTATCCCTCTGTACAAAGAGACATCCCCTTGGGAGACACACACAGCTTAGAGCAAATGCAAATTTATGCATGTTTTTGGTCCTGTGAGTACCTAGCACCACCCTTGTTGGCATATTCTTTTTCTCATCATTTGCCCCACACAGGGCCAGTTCCATCTTTGGGGTCCCTTTGCAAGACCCTTTGCAAGACCTCATGAGGCTGTTCTTTGCACGGCCCTAGCAGTCCAGCCTCCGCTTTGCTCAAATGTACTATGCAAATACTCTATGACTATCCCACAATGCAAGTAGTACTTGCACCACACTGGCTCGGTTCACACATCGCAACAAGCAACCTGCATGGCTCCATGGTTTGCAGGTGTTTCAATTAACGCACAGATTATCAGGCTCATGGTGTTAAGTCTCCTCCCACCATCTCCTGTCTCAATCCTCCAGGCAGCATCCCAGGAGACCCTGCGGGGAGGAATAAAGCTCCTCTCTCTGACAGGCAGCGGTCAGCACAAGCCCAGTTCTGCTCACTCCGGCTGTCAAACAGGGCTCATGCCTTGAAGCACAGCCGAAAAGATGAGGGATCGGGCACCCTGCCCTCTTGCTCCGGAGAGAAGCATTGGAGCAGGAGCGGGCTGCCTGATTCGTGCACAGGAAAAAGGGGGGAATCAGCTGGATGGCAGTGCAGAATGACTTGTGCAGCTCAGCTGATTCCCCTGCTGAGCCCCCCCCCCATGCAAATGCCTGAGAAGCCCCTCATGCAAGCAGGGGGAGAGGGAGAGAATTGGACCGGTGGTGGTGCCCAGCTGGGGTAGCACCACTCAGCTGATTCCCCTGCTGCCATCAAGGGAGCGTCCCTTAGGCCTGTGTGCTTCCTTTCTGCACTGCCACCCAGCTGGTCTTTAGAGGAGATGGGCGCAGCTGGGAACAGGTGGGCAGAGCTGTTTCGCATAACTGTCAGAGGCACCCACTGGCCAGCTTCTTAGCCATCCCTTTCTGTTTCTGACCTTGGTAGCACGATGGGTGGCATTTTCTGGGTTTGAATGATCCAACAAACCACCATGGAGTGTCTCCGTGGTGTGGAGAACCCAGAGAACAACCATCATCTGGTCATGGCTTCTAAAGAACAAATGGACCATGCTGAAATACTACAGTGGGGTTCAGATAACACAACAGACCAACAGTGGTAAAACAAAACAAAACAAACCCCACTGTGGCTTGTCATGAGACCCTGCCCACTGCTTTGGAAGAAATAATGTTGAAGTTGGTGTGAGATGGGGAAAATGGACTGCCACAACAAGGATTTTGCCCCATGATCAAGGGAAAAATACTGTTGTTTCTTTTTATGGGAAAAGGGGTGGAGGAAGACAACTTTTATGTGGACCTGCTAGATTAAATTCTTATAGCTAAAAGAAATAACAGACCCTGTTCTGTAGTCACCAGAAGTTATTTTTTCAATGGAATTTGTTATCTCCATGGAGCGAAATCTATACTGCACTAATCTGCAGGATTCAGTGGATTTGGTTTATATAGCAATTCACTGTGGGTGTAAGTTCAAAATCTAGAGCTTTTATTTATAATGCCTTAAAGTCTTCAGGAAAAAGAACATTGATGGTTATATTTAACAACCACATTGATTTACGCATTAGCTGCTGAAGCCCACAGGATGGGACTATCAGTTCTGTTCTTAATAACCCACCTGATCATTTTTCCCATTATAGGTATATAGCGATCCTACATCTGTTTACTCAGAAGGCTTACTCTAGAGTGACTATTTTCTGGATTGCAGTCTGAGGGCTAAAAAGATGAACAATGTCAAGCATCTTGCATGACTGGCTTTGGCAAAGTAACAGCAGGCATGGGGCACGTCAGAGGAGGAAACTACCATGGGAGCACCAGAACTTCAGCCCTTGGCCCCCTGCTGTGCACTGGGCATTCCATATGGGGGGGGGGGGAGAGAATTCCCTTGCAAATAGCATGGTCCAATCCAGAAGTTTAAAGCCTTGCTAAACCCCTCTGAGCCTTTGTCAGAACACAGATTCAGGCTAGTTTACTTCTGAGGGCCATTCATGCAATTGCTAATTGCATGAATGGCGTCTCCTCTGATCTTGCCTTTAGTTACATTACTTGCTCTCTCCTTCCCCCTCCTTCCTTACTTTATAATGTATTTCACAAAATAAAGCAGCTGTTAGCTCTCTCAGGACCAGTTATAGAACTATAGAAGCCATTGCCCTTGCCACATTTTGCATATTGTAAAAATGTGCTTAGTACGAATTGTATTGGGGCATTTTACTATGGGCCTTAGTGAGATTGTGTGTGTGTGTGTGTGCTTCTGCACACAGGTGTGTATTTATCAGCTCTGCATCCTTAATTGCTTATTAGATCCAAAGATACAATGCAGCATGCTGATACAGCATGTTGTCCTGCAGGACATTTCTTCAAACTCTCTCAACGCAAAGAGGTTTCTTCCAACAACAAAAATAACCAATATTCAATAAACAAAAAGGTAAGTAAATAAAAAGTGGTCCATTATTAACTGTATATTTATGGGTTTAATCTTCAGTGTAGTGGTCAATCTTCAGTTGATCATTGAACTGTCCAAACAGGCTTCTCTTGGAAAAGCTAACAAAAAATGTTGTTGTAAATGATATGGATCTGCTCAGTAGATGTCAAATCATTTTCAGTTTATTGCAAGAATAAAAAAAACTGGCATCCGTATTTTGCGTCTGCAATTTTGAAATGTTTCTTATGCAGAGTTATTTCCTAACGCTGCCATCCTCTGACGGGCTGCTCAGATTTAAGTCTCAAGCTAGTTGATGGAAGAAGTGGCTGATACCAACCTGAAATGTAACATGAGTAGCCAGGCTCCTCCCGAACTCTAAGACCAGATCAATCATACTAATTTTTCCTTTCAAGACTAAGTCATGGCACACAGACTTGACTGCTACTCTCCAGAGCTACTCTCCAGAGCTCCAATCCAATGCCCTCCCGAAGTTTTGGACTTCAGTCGGCCTCAACCAGCATGACCCATGGTTTGAAATGCAGGGAATGCATGCCCCAAACATCTGGAGGGCAGCAGCTTGGAACAGGCAGCCCCAGAGTGCCTCCAAGATGGAGGAAACCCTTCTAAGACAAGGCGTATTGCAATAAGAGCAAGGATGCCATCCAATATCTGATACTCTTAAGACAGTTTCTGCATTTGGGCATTGTTCTCTTATTCCCCTGGTGCTTTTTGCCCCCTGTTCCTCACTCTGCGTGGTGTAGCTCATGGTGCTTCTTGAATAAAACACTCCTCTGAACTAGTGTTGTTTAGTTCCTTGGATCCTCTATACTCCATGGTAGGCTTCTAAATATCATGGAACATGATGCTAAATGTGCCAGAAGAACCGCACAGCCAGGTTGCAGCAGCGCATGCTATAGGAATGACTTACTAGCAAAAAGTGCAGCGCAGCTTCGCTTCCACCCTAAGGAAACTCCTGCAGACACCCAGAACAGCTGCATTATCTGAGACTACAGAACTGATAGCATCAAGAATTTCATTATGCTGATAATTACATTTATATCCTGCCTTTGTTCGACTTGCAAGGAACCCAAGGTGGCTTCCATAGTTGTCGCTCCATTTCATCTTCAGAACAACCCTGTGCGGTAGCTTAGACTGAGAGTCAGTGACTGGCCCAAAGTCGCTCAGTGAGCTTCATTGCCAAGTGAGGAGTTCAACCTGGATCTCCCCGATCCCACACCATTTCAGCACTCTGACTCCCAAGTTCATCAATGCTATCCATCTGGGAAAAAAGTTTGCCAGCTGTACCTCAGCAGAAAATCCCAAACCCTTTAAAAATGATCAAAATATCACAATCTTATATTGTGAACATACGAACACTGGCCTGTACCTTATCTACAATTTACATCATTCAAACCATCTAAAGAGAATTATATTGCTTCACTGATGGATGAAACATATTTGCAATAATGAGAAACACTTCTCATGAAGATGTAATGAACTTACAAAACACCTCCAAGCAATGGAGATGCCCTAGTAGCTTGATTGACTACACTTTCAATCAAGCATCAATAACGCCCAGGGATTCACAGTTTATGAAGCCAACCAGCTTCTTGAAAGACACCATATTCTGCTGATTGTGGACTGCATTCCTGCTGCCTCTAATTTCCGCTAGATTATGCAAGATAGTTATCCTTATATTCTATTGTGTTTGTTTAATGGAAGCCATTCATTTTCTACCATGCATCACATTCGGAAAACCACCCAATTTATTTAAATTCCTAGTTAAAAACAGCACTTAAGTAAGATCTATGCAACCCAGCCAGGCTCATACCAATGTAAATCAGCCTATTGCATTTACTTGCAGTTGCCTAAAACAAAAACGAACAAGCAATCAAACAAAAATACCTTTTTAAAGAGCAGTTTCCAACAAAGTCTTGGCAATGGTCCTCTCCCAGCATTCCAAACAGCCACTCCTGATATCCATCTAACATTATAGCTATTGGGAAATGATGGGAAATGAAACATTTACCATGAAGTAGATTTTGAAATAACTGGAGATGCCCATGAATCCCTGGAGTCGGGGGATTACAGACCTCCTATGCACCACCTGGTGGGGTGTGGACATGATCCTTGCCCCTTCCGCCCCGCCTGAGAACCAGCTGGTTGCCCAGTTTGGGCAGTCTAATTCCTGTGCTTTGCCAGGGAGAAGGGAGACTGGTGCAGCAGCAGGGGGGCGCATATCCTGGCAGACTCATCTCCCCTCTTCTCCATCCACATTTACCCCTTCTCTGAAGCATCTCAGGAGAGGCAGGAGATCTACATGCAGATACTCCACTCTGTGATCAGAACTAAGTCCTGATCGCAGTTCCGAACAGCTGTAGCATCCTTTGGCCTTCTAGATGTTGTCCAGAGGCCATAGAATCGCTCTGCTAGTCTGTCTCTCAAGGAAGTGTGTGTGTTATACACAAACAGCAAATTTTCTTGAGAGTCTCCATTCAAGAGTTAACGTTTAAAATAAATGGCATTATTTCTTTTAAAACATTAATATCCCACCTTCCCGCGAGAGAGCAAATATCAATAAGAAACAATGATAATATAACAATGCAGAACTAATAACAGCAAAACAAAAGGTAGCCAATGAAAACAGAATTAAAAGCCGTTTGATCACACGGCTTCTAGCAGGAGGCCGTGGAAATGCATCCCTTGCGGCCCTAACGCCTTCCGAAAAGGGAAAGTTTCAACAATCTGCTGAAAGGCCGTTCGCAAGCGGCCAGCTGAGGCGTCCTGCGCGGGAGCTCCGGAGCCCCAGTGCAGCTACTGGAAAGGCCGCTTCGCGGAGCTGCTCGTGCTGATTGATGGCCCTGGAAGCCGCGCTCGAGCCCCCGGGCGCTTTTAAGCAAATGCGGTGACTCATCGCCGTTCCCTCGAACGGCGGACTCGGGAGCCTGGAGGATTCCGGAGGGCTGCCAGAATGCAGCCCTTCCACGGAGCGAGAGGAACGGATCTGCATCGTTAGGGGGAACCCCAGAGGCTGATGGAAGTACTGAGAAGTTCTACGGGGTTAATCCGAGGGGAAAGGAATTCCTTGAAATAGCCCATGAGGACGGACGAAGCGTGCTGAATATTCACCGAGCGTAGAAGCAGTTCACAAAGACAAGAGGAACACTGGGCGTGGGGAAGGAGTGGAGCAGCGTGTCTGGGGGAATATTTGTGTGGCACCCTGAACAGACGCGTTTCTGTTACGAGGGGGGATGCACGGCAACATTTTGCTGCAGGTCCTGCTTGGTCCCTCTAACAGTAAACTGGAGATGAGGGCCAACAAGTTCAGAGCCAAAACAGTGAGGGGTGCTGGAATATTTGAGTAAATCCTAAGATATGTAGAGGCAGGGTGAGCCCTGTTGTTACCAACCTCTGGTCATGTGTCTTTAGCAGCAGCTTCACCGTGTTATTGCATGTCATCAGGCTGTCTCGGATTTACAGCAACCTTATGAACGAAACCTCCAAAATGTCTGCCCTTGACAGCACGGATCAGCTCTTGTAAACTCAGGGCTGTGGTTTCCTTTGTGAGCCCATCCATCTCATATTTGGTCTTCCTCTTCTTCTGCCTTCCACTTTCCCTGGCATGATTGTCTTTTCCAGGGAGTTTTGCCTTCTCAGGATGTGCCCAGAGCCTGACAGCCTCAGTTTTGCCATTTCTGCTTCTTGGAAAAGGTTTGACTTGATTCGATCTAGGATCCACTTGTTCTCTTTTTCTGTTGATACAGGGTATAGAACTTCTTCAGCACCATGTTCCCAAATAGCTTGCCGTGATCGTATAGTGGTTAGTACTCTGCGTTGTGGCCGCAGAAACCTCGGTTCGAATCCGAGTCATGGCAGAATGGGACCTGCATGTTTTTAACAGAAAGGTTATTTATTTTTTGGGATATTTCTAACCCGTCCAATCACTAAGTGTCTCTGGACAGCTTACAAACAAAATTCAATAAACACAACAGTATAAAATATCATATAATACCCCAAACAACAACAATAATAAAACTAATAACCCACAACTGAAGTAAAACATAATTAAAATCTTTTAAACATTAAAATACTGGGTGAATAAAAGGGTCTTGACCTGGCGCCGGAAAGCATATAATGTCAGCGCCAGGTGGACATTTAAAGTTCTTCAGATAACTAATGGTCTAAAGACTTATTATTTTTCCTGCAAAAACAGGTCCTACCAGACAAACCTTGTGGAATTCTATGGCAAGGTTTCAAGGTGGCTAGACAGAGGGGATGCAGTGGATGTGATTTTCCTGGATTTCAGCAAGGCCTTTGACAAAGTGCCCCATGATATCCTGCTGGAGAAACTGAGGAGTTTTGAGATAGACCAATGCACTGTCTGATGGATTAGGACATGGTTGACAAACTGAAAGCAGAGGGTAAGCATTGGTGGGGAACCATCAGGATGGCGGCCAGTGACAAGCGGGGTCCCCCAGGGCTCTGTCCTGAGGCCGATCCTGTTCAATCTTTTCATCTATGACAAGGAAGAACAGGCGACCAGTCTGCTGATCAGAGTTGCAGATGATACTAGAACAGGGGCAGTGGCCACAACTGAGGAGCAGGTACTCCAGATCCAGAAGGACTACATGCAGAAGGATCCAGTTCCAGAAGGATCTGGACAGGATCTGGAAGTGGGCAGGAGACAACAGGATGGTGTTCAATGTGGATAAGAGCAAGGTCTTGCACTTGGGGCATAGGAATAGGTGTCATAAGTACAGGTTAGGCGACAAGTGGCTGGAGAGCAGCACTTGTGAAAGGGACCTCGGGGTGCTGGTTGACTGCAGGCTAAACATGAGTCAGCAGAGTGATGTGGTGGTCAAGAGGGCGAACGCCACCCTTGGTTGCATAGCCAGAAGTGTGACTTCTAGATCGAGAGAGGTATTACTACCACTCTACACGACTCTATTGCACCCGCAACTGGAGTATTGTGTTCAGTTTTGGGCCCCTCATTACAGAAAGGATATAGCCAGGTTGGAGTCAGTTCATCGTAGGGCCACAAGGTTGGTGGCCGGTTTGCAGGGGATGCCGTATGAGGTGAGACTGAGGGAACTGGGTCTCTTCAGCCTGAAGAAGAGGATACTCAGAGGGGATATGTTGGCGACATACAGGTATGTGAGGAGATGTCACATGGAGATGGGTAGAGACCTGTTCTCCCCTGCAGAGGAAGGCAGGACGTGCTCCACCAGAGCCAACCTCAAGGAACCAAAGTTCAATTTGGTTTGATGGTTGGTTTCGATGGCAGGAAGTATTTCCTGACAGTTAGGACTCCAAGGGTATGGAATGGGCTTCCACAAGAGGTGGTTGAGGCCCCATTGATGAGGGTGCTCAAGGATAGGCTAGACATGCACAAGGCAGGCATGTCATGAGCTGGCTAGAGCCGGGGATCAGACTAGATGGCCTGGGAGACCCCTTCTGACTCGCATTCAAAACATAGAAATGGAGCGTCTATTTTGTCCCTATCAGTTTCCTTCACTGTCCAGCTTTCACACCAGTACATAGTGATTGGCACTTGACTTTTTTTAGTTCCTTCATTTTTACCCTTCCAAGTCTCTATCTTCTAATTTCTTGGCTGCAGTCCCCATTGGAACTGATGACTGAGGCAAAGTATGCAAAGCTTTTCGCAATTTCAATTTCCCCAGAGTTGTGTGATTCTTCTATACTCATGATTTTTGCGTTCTTTTAGTTGCAGTCCTGCTTTTCCATTTTCTTCTTTCACGTTCTTTTCTAGTCGTTGCTGCTACCTGCCAGCAATACGGTATCATCTGCATATCTTACATTATTGCTGTCATCTTCTGCCAATATTCCCTCCTTCCTCTGATACTAATCCAGACTTCCCTTATGAGGTGTTCTGCAAACAGATTGAACAGAAGGGGCAATAAAATACTGCATTGTCTGATGCCTTTGCCTATGGGAAACCACGCTGTCGCTCCATATTTGCTCCTCAAGGTCACTTCTTGCCCACAGTACGGGCTGATCAAGTGCCAAGGCACACCCGCTGCTTCCAGGACCCTCCACAGCTTCCCATGATCTGCCCAGGCAAAGGCTTTGACAGAGTCTCTAAAGCACAGAGTCTCCTGAAATTCTTCGGTGTGCTCTAGCAGCCAAGGCACATTTGCAATACAAGCTCAATCCGTTTCAGAAACCGGCTTGAACAGCATGCATTTCCAGTGCTATATAGGGTAAAATTCATTCTTGCAACACCTTGAGCATCGCTTTGCTTGCATGGGGAATTAGTGCAATGGTCCTGTAGTTGCTGCATTTTTTGAATCTCTTTTCTCGAGGACTGGAATATATATAGAATGTTTCCAATCTGTGGATCTTTGCTCTTTCTCAGTAGCTGATTGAGTGCATTCTGACCTGGGAATCTCATCTCCTGGCACTATCTCTTGTTTTATTTTGGATTGTTTCATCATAGGCCTTCCAAGGTAAGATTATTCAGAAGTGGATTACTGTTGCCTGCTTATGGGTGTTGGGGAAATCCAGATAAATCCTGGTAGAAAAAGGTTGCTTATATGTGCCTTTGTGCTATAAAATCAAACCTGCAACATCTCTGCACCTCTTTCTCAGAAAGTACCAGAATTCTAAGGCAGGCTTCTGTTTAGTGTTATTTTTAAGCTGTTCCTTTAAGAGATGGCTACTACCTTTGGTTGGAAAAGCCTTTGTGGAACTGGGCTCCTAAGGAAATTTAACTCCTGTCTATTCTCATGCTACCAGCAAACAAAACTGACAAGGTGGCCAGACTAGTTTTTCTAGCAAATCACCTTCATTTACATACCCAATAATGCCCCCCTCTGTGATCGTTACCTTAATCTCTTGTATCAAGGCTATCGCATTACCTCTCCGCTGATCTCTCACATTCTTTTTCACTGTGTTCCCCTTATTCTGTCATCATGCGATCAGCTGCTATGTCATGTGACTCAGAATCTATGAAACACTCTGTGTATGTTCTAAAAGCTTGTAGCCGCTGGTGAGAACCACTGCCTGGTAGCGTGCTGTTGTAAGGAACTGCAGGGGGCCTGAATGATCTTTTCATAAACTGCTGAGGTTCAAGGCTAAAGGGCTCTTTCCGTACTATCTTGTCTCACGGCGCCCCGACATGGGCAATACCAGCCAGAGTTAGCGTAGGCATAACTCCCATTGTCTGTGAAAGATCTTCTGCCAGCGTCACCCTCACTCCCGCTCCTGCCCGCTAGCTGCCCTTCAGAAGGGTTTCTACCCCCATCAGCATTAGCGATGACCACTCTTTTCTGCTGATGAGACTGTTACTCCCGAAGGGGGGGGGGCATGTATCTTAGCCTGGTGTCTCCGCTTTGATCATCCCACCTTGGTCCTGCCAGGAGGCCAGCCTCTTGAGGGAGCCTGGCCTCCTGAGGGCATTGCTCTTGGCTTCCCTGGCGCTCTCAAAGACCCTCCCCAAGAGGAGGGCTTGCCAGGAGCTTGTCTCCATGCCGTGCCTGCCGATTTCTGCAGATCAAGCTGCCTGAAAGACGTGGGACAAACGAACGAGGACAGACTCTTTTCTGGCATGAGATTCTTCAACTGTGCCATGTCCACATGTTGAACAGCACTTGCCTTTTCATGTCCTTTCTGCCTAACACATTCTTTGGGGTTCCTCTCCAAAGTGCCATTTGTGGCCTGGTCGGGGTCCACTGGGCAATTTTCTCATCCCGTTGGAAGCTGTGTGGAAACCCTCCTTGGCTCTTGGAGATCTTCCTGCAATCCTGAAATCTGGCTGGTGGGAACAAGAGAGAGTGCCCAGCTTTTGAGACAACCACCCCAAAGAAGTGTATTTAGGCACCTTATTGCCTGCTTTTGAGCAGTCCCTTAGGAAGCATCATTTCAAAAGGCATTGGTTAGTGAAGGCTCATTAGGGTCAGCTGACTCTTTGCCTGCCCTGAGGTGTTTTAATGCCTTTACTGGGAAGGATCTAACACTGTCCATGTGCTGGAACTTGATGTGAAACCAGCAGAAACCAACCCGTGTGCAATGGCGAGGACACCTGCTAATGAAACAGGTCATGCTCGCAGATGCTGTCGATGGTGCACCAAGCGAATGGCGGATGTGTCTAGACACCCCTGGGTCCTTCCCATTGTAATTTCTACATGCTATTGTGATGTGGGGTTGCCTCCCTCCCTTTCTCTTTTTTTGCTATTGTGTTTTGCCTTTGTGTCTGGTTCTAAATCATTTTCACACACATTTTCATGTGCATGCATATAGAAGAAAAATCTGCATACACCCATGCCTAATATACAAGCTGATTTCACCAGGTCGGCTGGGCATGCAGCAGCAAATGGTTCTCCCAGCGCTTGGCATCCGTTGAAACACTTGACGCCCGGCCTGTGACTAGCACAGAAAGCCTGAAGGCAGAGAAAAGGTGTGGTAGGGAACTCTTCATGGCCCAAGAAGTGCCTGGCCGGATCCGCTGCAGGAGCTGGCTCGCACAGCCTTCATCCAGGTACCCCCAAGAAGCTTGTAATCCGAGCATGGAAAATAACACCACAGAGAATGACATGCAAAAAGTGTGCTTCGCATCTCCAGCCACAGACCCAGCAGCCCTCGGCCGGCCGTATCCCAGCGTATTCCCCACTCGCCCCTGAGTGGCTTTTCAGTCCTCCCATTTCCAGATGCTGCTGCCTCGTCCCTCCCCTGGGGCGCTTAGCTGCTGCACCTGCGCTCTCAAGCCTTCCTTCCTCTGTGTGGGGCTGCCGCTGCTCCAGGGCACCCTCAGCGTGTGCCGCTGCCCACAATCCGTGCCAAGGGGAGGCAAGACGCAGCGCCTGCCGAGGGACCATAGCAAAGCAGGGCTCCGCTGGGCAGAGCCCCCCTCCCTCTCCTCTCCTTCTGGCCCAGGCCAAGGCAGGGTGAGAGGAGCTGTGGCAACGGGCGTGCAAGGGAAGACTCCGTGTGCAACAGAGCCCGTTAGGGTGCCTTGCCCGAGGGCCCTCCAGAGACGGGAGCTGCCCCTCGCTCTGCGATATCCCCTTTGCTGGGCTCAGGCCTTAATTTCTAAGGCTAGAGGGTCCGGACACCTGTGACCTCTGATCCAAGCTTCTCTGCCTACCCTTGCAACAGGAGGCTGCAGGTGGTGATTCGGTGGCCATTATTCGAACAGTCCTCCCTTTATTTGACGGTCAGATGTCCAGCAGCTCAGGCCTTACTTTGCAAGCGGGATCCAGAGGTGCATTCTGGCCATGGGGGCCGTCAGCTAGGACTGCAAAATAAAACCTCCATGATGAGAAACAGTGTCTTTGTGGGTATTATATGCTAGGGACAAACCAGGAGGAAAAGCACCTTGCTGGGCCCTGTTTGTGATGCTCCAGGCGCACCTTGCTTGCCCCAGCTGGTCAGGACACAGGATGCTGGAGTGGACTGACTTTGGTTGGATCTGGCCAGGCCACCCGCGGGTCCATATACTCTGAACTGCTGGATTTCCGTTTATTTTCTTCTTTCCAGCCTCTTCTGTCCCAGTCCTATAGCAGCTACTGCACACTGGGATGTTCCAGTTATTATCTTTTTCATAAAGTGCCAGGAAACCACATTTGAATTCAATCTGTCTTGAATTCGGGAATGCTGCATTACCGCCAACCCCCCTTCTTAATTCTGTCTTTAGATGCAGTCCCTGGCACTCCGTCTTCCTCAGACTTTCTTCTTTGTCTTCTGTCTGGGGTAGGCAACCTGGTAGCATTTAGATGTTTTGAGCTACAATCCTCCACAGTTCCAGCCCAGTTCCAGTTCCCATTACTCCCAGTCAACTTGATCCATAGCCAGGGATAATGGGAACTGCAGTCCATAATATTTGGAGGATGCCAGTTAGCCTAGCCTAGACTAATATTTTTTTTCTGAGTAGCTGAAACATAAGAACCAAGGTTGAACCGAGAAAGAAAACTAAACAGACCTTCCACAGGATGCCACAAGGAAAAGAAAGTGCATCTCTAGAAGGTGGTGTCAAAGGCCAAGAGAGCAGAATGGCGGCTCCGCTTTGTTCTGCTTTCTGGCCTTGGGCTTATGGCTGCTACTGGGTTTCATCCTGTCCATATGCACCTTCATATCTATGAAATGCTTAACTGAAGGCATACACAGATTTGGAAGGAGGTGCCATTGGTGCTTTGTTGATAAAAGCCTCTGTTTTCTTTCCATTGTCTGATCCCAGAGAAGCAAGAGAAATCCTGGACCAGTGCCTGGAACTGTGAAGGACTGGATGTGGGTGAGCAAATGGAAACTTCATCCAGATCCACTTGACTGAATACCGTTGGCTGCGGGGAGGCAGATGGCAGCCTTCCTGAGAGAGCAACCAGCCTTCAATGGGGCTGCACCCCAGGAAGAGCCTGGTCCAGGCTGAGATCCACTCCTTGACCCCACACCACTCCCGGCAGCAGTGACTAGCAGAGATGTGAATGCACTATTGCACGTAGGGCAACCACGCCACACCCAGAGCATGCAGATCTAGCCACAGTTGTCTACGTTTGAGTAACTGAAAGACCGGATCGTGGCCATGTGCTTAATGTCAGAATGCCTTCACCAAGTGTCTGAGTATTCTGATGTGTAAAAAGGCGCCCCCAGGCTGTTCCTTGGAGCAGGCAGCTGCTAAATCTGTGCTGGTTCCTAATGCATTTCAGAGTTTAATTGATCATGTTGGTACTTGCCTGAAATGCCCTAAATGGTTTGGGATATGCATACCTGAAGGACCACCTTCCGCCAGGTTCCTGCCTGAGTGTGTCATTCAATATTTGAGCCTCTGCTTTGGATTCCTTTACCAGCTGAAAGCAGCAGTTCCGGCCCCAATCCTGTTGACTCCATCACGTCAAGCTTTTACAGTGCGATCCCCACCCCCTTCATAACTCAGTCCCACTGAGTGCAGTGGCGCTTACTCCAGAGAAGGTTTGGATTGCCTCCTGGTTTTCGGAGAGACCTTTAGTGCAGCCTACGTGTCGTACAAGAGGTTTTGCTCTGTCTTCTTTTTTCCTCCCTTCTCCTTCTTTGGGTTTCTCTCCTCTTCTGATCTGCTGTTACTTTCAGGACCCATTGCACAAGTAGGTCCCACTGCTTGTGCGACAGAGATCTAGCACTTCAGAAACCAAGCCCCAAATGAGAGGAAAGGCTAGGACAAGCTGGCTCAGTTCCTTTGTCATCTTTGCTGAGCTGCCCCATTCTGGCAAAGAAATTTTCCCTTTTTCCACTTCCAAAGTGCTAAGTCCCAGCTGCATGGACAGTGAGTCCTGCTGGTCAGTGGGTAGTGGATGATAGGACATGCTGCTGTTTATGGGGCTATTATATCTGCTGTTCTGCTAAATATATATTTATTGTTGTGTCGTTTTCAAAATATTGGATCCATTCTGATCTCTTCTGGAGAAGAATTGGGTATATGTGTTTACATTAAATATTATTATACTCAAATATTGAGGTCTTTTAATATAAAGTGAATTGAAAAATGGCTAGAAACCAGTGACCTATTATAGCCATGGAGTCTTCTGTCAGGTCCTTTGAACAAGTAGGAGAGAAGGAAGGCTGAAGGGTTCGGAGAAGTTTGAGTCTGTGCTCTGCAGGCAAAGCTAGTGTGGGGACACATCCTGTTCCAGGCAGCCGAGCGGACAGAGCTGATGGTTTTTACATCAGGCAGTGCTATTGTCTCTCATTTAAGTCATATTGATTGGCTGGATGTGAACGAATATTTGGAAATTGATTGACCTGTGACATTTGAAATGGCTTGGGCAGCATCATTTCTGTGAGAAGCTATCTTGTGACCAAGCCAGACATGGGTCTGAGAGGGCCTGATGGGAAGTGCTTTCTGATAGGCCCTTTATCTGCACACTCCAACAAGCACTTTTAAGCCAAGGGCACATCCTGTTTCTTTAATAATATAGCCATTTGTTCCTATTCCCCTGGAAGCTGATGGAGAGAGACATACAAAGCCACTGAAGTGAGGCTTTTGTGGTGTAGTGGTTAAGAGCATGGGACTGGGACTCAGGAGATCCGGGTTCGAGTCCCCGCTCAGCCATGGAGCCAACTGGGTGACTCTGGGCCAGTCACAGACTCTCAGCCCAATCTACCTCACAGGGTTGTTGTTGTGGGGATAAGATGGAGGAGGAGAATGATGTAAGCTGCCTTGAGCCCTTTGTAGGAAAAAGGCGGGATATAAATAAATGTGGAGAAATGTGGAGGCTTGAATCCAAACCTAAGGCCACCTGGATCATGCCTGCAGTGGCCCAGGTCAAACTGGAACACTTTCCGAAGCAGGAAGTCCTAAGAAGGTCTGGTCTTTGCTTCAAAGTCCTAATTTTTTACATCACATTTGAAAACAGGCCCCAGTTCGACCTATAACTCCAGTGAAGCGTTGTTCACTCGATATGTCACAAGCCCCAGGCCTAACCAAAAGCCAGTTGAAATCCGGTAGTCCTAAACATATCCTTAGGTTTGTTTTTTTGCCTTGAGGTTCTCTGGTGGAAATGTGAATTCAGGAAGTCTTCCAGGGCTTCCTCTGGGTCAAGAAATACCCTTTAGTTCTTCTCTGCTCTGAAGCAATGGCATCTCTTCCAGATCTTTTTGTTGGGAAGAGGAATGCCCATGAAGCAGATCAGATTCTGCTGCTTGGGTTACATCTCAGTGTCTGCAAGGCACTGAGCTATTCCAAGGAAGCACGAGCATCTCATTTGCCTGATATAATGTTGCTGCAAATTAGACTTTGAATCCTGGATGATTTCATTGTTAGCTGTCTTATTCTGCAAGGCTCCCTAATGCAATTTGAAACGTTCTGTCAGCCTTGGTTTAGCCACAGATCTGAGACAGGCAGACCATCTGCTCTTGCATTTTATGGGATGCCAAATTTGCCGGCTGGCAAAGAATTCCTTAGGTTGTGAATAGACTTGGCTACCACTTTCTCTTCTAGAATGGAGACCTTCCATCAGGGTAGCCACTTAATGCATGGCTCAAAAGAGTACCTGAATGAGCATGAAATGTGCACCTGCTGATTTGTATAGAGAGGCACATTGTTAAAATTATGGTAATCCTAATAGAAATAAAATCTATTTTATTTTATTGTCACCCATGTTGAGGAAGACTGTGGCCAGGTGACCTGTAGGCTTGCTGGGCCTTCTGCCCAGAGACGAACTGTTGATAAGCAACTTCAAGGTCCTTGGCCTCCAAACTTCAGTTGCCAATGGCCAGCTCCTCCTCCTTGACATGCCATTCCAAAATTTCTTCTGAACTTATCCCACCCACAATTGCATGACCTCTGAGATGCCATCCCACTCCCATTTTGAGAAAAACGTTCTTGTTGGACGTTCTCAGCTCAGCCTGACTAAACATGGATGAGGTCACCACCAGGGCAAATATGCTTCCAAGGCCTCACACTGCACAGCATGACTGGAACAGGCTTTGCAGTAGCATCATTCAAAAGCTATTTTGTCTTAGGACTGTACGCTACATCATGAGTAACCTGGCAGCGCATTCTGGACTGGTGGCTGGAGACTCAAGGAGGTAGAAGGTAACCACACCGTTCCACTTGGCCTGGCTTGGGCTGAAGTGTAATAGGCATGCATTCTGGTTTATTTAACTTATTCCTGACTTTCTCCTATGATCCTAAAGGTAGCATAGAATTAGACCTACCAGGAAATTCAGTGTGGGGGCTGCTTGTTTGTTCTAACGCAGAAGACCAACTTGGCACTGCTGTGGGTAAACTTAAATATAAAAAAATGGGAAGACAATGGAAAAGGGACAGAAGGCAGTCCCATCTGGGCAGAACAGTGGCAAAATTTTGCCCCTGAAGGCCAACCAAACCAGCCAGTCTTGAAGGATAATATGGCCAACTGTACTGAAAGCCACTGAAGGACCCAGCAGAACTAACAAGGACAGGCACACACGGTCCCTCTCCTAGTGAAAATTGTTCCCAGAGGCTCTCATCCCCAAATGGTCAGAACCCCGACTGAAATAGTTCCAGCTTACAGGAAAGGGTTGTGGAGAAGTACGTGGATGGATGTCCTGCTTTTAGGAAGCAGTTAGTTGGATGTCCTGTGGATTTCTGCCCCTTCTGAGATACAAACTGTAATGCATTCTGAGCCCACCATGCTTTGTAACACTGCTGGCATCTTCATGGCTTCTTGGAATACTGCTGATGCTGGAAGCCATGACAGATGCCTTCAGACCAGTGTTCCCATCTGCTTGTGATGGACTGCAACCATCATCCCCATCAGCATGGCCAATCCAGCCTCAGGGAAGGCTGCCTTAGACAGTTTAGGAGACTGGCTACAGAAGAGAACGGCACTCCTGCCTTATTATAAAAACACATGAGATTGTATCCTTGCAATTACACAAAGGATCACATTTAAGGCACGTAGAACTCACCATGGTCTAAACACCTCTTTTATTTATGGTGTGGATCCTTAGGAAAATCAAGGCAGTTCTCTGAGGGAAAGTTTCATGTCTTATCCTCCCCACAGCCACCAATTTACCTCCCATGAAGAATTAGGAGGGGCTTACTGAAAAAACAGGGATAAGCTCAGAGTAGGACTGGAGACGAATCACCCTGAACCGGCCTTGGGTCATTTGAGAAGGAATCTCACAGACGGTTTTCTACCCTCTTGTGCCACAGTAGCCCTTCCCATGCCCCACGAGAGCCCACAGACCTCCAGACAGGATTTCCTGGTGGCTGCAGTGCCATAAAAGGATGGGGAATCTTCCTTTATGAACTTCCTTAAAACTGACTTTATCTTGAGTTCCAAGTCAATTAATCAAACTCCAGGAAGCCTGTCATCCTTTTCATCTCATTGCCACGCTGACAGTGCAGTTCCATGCAGAATCTATTGGGTAAAGGTGGTTTTATGAAGTTATTTCTTTGTATATCCCTACATTTCTTTCTTCATTTGTACATATCTTGCTCCATGAAAAGCTCACTGTGGTTAGCATGACTAAACTAATAAAGAATTGGATGTAATTGTCAAAAATAATAAACTTTTATCCAAAGTTTTAAACTTTGTAAGCTTGTTTATAATCCAAAAATAAAACTTTGGATGAATATTTCACTAGGACTGTTGTTAACCCTAAAACCAAGGAAGAAGTGAAATGTTGTAATCTGTGGACTCTGTTTTTGGGAGCTGTGCATCTCACTACATGTGTTGTTAGTTGGCATTGCTTTGCTGCCCATAAGGAAAAGGGAAGCCCATTGTGTTACTTGTGTTAACACAAGTCTTGCCATTCATGGCAATTACTGTATCTACCAGTCTCATTTCCTATACATTAGCACCATCAAGTGTCAGACTGGAAAACATTTTCTCCCCAGAAACAATCCAAATTCCTAAAAACATGTAATCCCTGTTAGATCGAGGAGATCTATGTAGTCATTCTTGGAAAAGTTAAAAAATGATTCACTTTGGATGAACTTTGGAATTCACTTTTGCAAGGTAATCTAACACAAATCACTTAAAATGGTTCTTCAGTTTATAGCTTACAATCTCTGTGTTTAAAAATACAATTCTTATGTAAAGCAGTTTAAACCTTACTAAGCACAGTACTGAAAGCACAAGAAGATTGAAGAGCCACAACCACTAAAGCTGAGATAGCCAAGAGAATGAAATGAACAAGAAGGCCTTCTTTATCGGATGCTAGAATTAGAGAGGACTTGGTACCAAGCGAGTCTCTCTGAGAAGAGCGTTCCACAGCCGACGTTCCTTCCCAGGTTGCCTTGGACCTGCATTGCACCAACATCTGCAGAAAAGCAATTTCTTTCTAACGATCATGGCAACCAGACTCAGCTACTGGATTCATTTTAGGCTGCAGCTCCTTACACTATTTCTTCCCAGCCAGATGCCTTCCAGATGCGTTGGGCTACAACTCCCAGTATTCCTAATCGTTGGTCATGTGGCTGGGATTGATGGGACTTGAAGTGCAAAACATTTGGAAGGCACCAGCATGTTTTTATTTTGGAGAATGTACTTTTGGCTATTTCAGTCATTGGGGTCTTTTTACATATGGGTTTCAGGGCTGCAAGAGCTGTAACAGTGTGTTGCTTATTCATTTATTTCCATATATCACAGCAGCTGGAGCTCCCTGTGTAGTTCACAACAATTACCTGGGCAGCTCATCTTTCTCACATTTCTGTGCATTTTATTCCTCAAGTACTTTGCTGGAAAGACTACTTTTAATCAGGACTGGAAGACAGTGAAAAGGTTTATAAACTGGCAAGCTGCGTTCCAGCAGCAGTAGCTCAGGCCTCTTGAATTTGCTGAGCAGTCTCAGAAGGCATCCCTCATGCACAACTCATTGCAATAGTTCAGTCTGCAGCTGTTCTGTACAGCCATACAAGCCTGTTCTCACCATAATTGCACTATCATCATTACCTGTATGTCCTGCTTTCCATTTTTTCCATGAACCCAAGGCAACCTGTCCTTAGATTCATTTCACAGTCATTCTATATTTTATTCTCACAACACCCCTGTGAGCCAGGTTAGGGTGTTGTGTTTGACTGGCCCAAAGGCACCAAGTGAGCTTTGTGGCTAGAACCCAGATCTCCTGAGCTCCAGTCCAGCACGCTAACCGTTAAGCCATGCATGTTCTCTAAGAGGACGAAAGGCCCTTTCCCCTACTGATGTTCCTTATAATCGAAAAACAAAACCTAAAAGTACCCACAGATTTATAATCTATCTACCTATTATCAAGGGGAGTATAAATTTGTCACATTCCTGAATATATGCACCACCTATCCAAAGTACTTCCCTCATCCCTGGATTAACTTTTAGTTTCTTGGCTCTCATCCAGTTCGTTACTGATTATTCATCAGAATGGGGGGGGCAGGGAGAGGAAACCTAAATTTGGGTATCATCAGCATACTTAAATGTGGACAACTCTGAGGACTGGTATCATGGTTGGGCATTAGAAGCCATAGTCCAGCAGGTGGACCAACTCCCCACTGCTGCTCCTAGAAGGGCCACTTCCATGCCGTTCCAAGAAAGAAGGGAAAAGAGGACACCGTGCTGGCTGTGCAGAATTTCCATGTGCTAAGATAGATGGATAGATGCACGCTCAGAACTGCTTGTCTGCTCAGCTACTTGCTCATTCTGCTGTCTCAATGCGAAGTGTTCACAGCTCCAGGACATCCCTGCAAACAGAGGGCTTCCATCTGGAAAATGGCACACCGGGCCACCCTCTTTGTTCACCTGCCCTCACTGAATGACCAGGCAGCCACAGAACAAAGGGCAGGAACAGGGATCTCCCTTCCTCACTGGTTTGCTGGAAGAGGCTCAGAGGAAGAGACAAGCAGAAGGGCAGTGATGAATGGGGAAAGAAGAGGTGGGCTCCTCGAGACCCACTTTGCCCAAGAGTCCCCAAACCCAGTGCCAACAGGTCCTGATGCAGTGGTTTTATTTAGGAGTTGAACAGCCAGAAGAGGGCAATAAGGCCCAGCTTCAGAAGACAGAGGAATAACCTCTCCAAACTGCGCTCTGGAAGCAGGGGAGCACGAGGCCATGAATCCCCTTTCCAGGCAGCTGGACCAGAAGGATAGTTGTTTGATGGTTCTGCAAGTTGCCAAGATGTCCTGGGCAAGATCACGGGCTTCTCTTCCATGTGCCAACACCAGGCCTGAAACCAGCCATGGAGATAATCAATAGGTCATCCAGAGAGCCAGCATGTTTCCAGAGATGCTACACAACCACGCACTCAAGGCTTCCGAGGAAAATATTTGCAACCAGCCAGCTGGAGAAAAATCTTCTGGGTCTCATGGCTGCTTCAACGCAGTTCTCGCAAGCAGGCAATCAGCTTCTCTTGATCCAGCTAACCATCCTTCTCTTGCCGGACATTCCAAACAGGAGGAGCAAAGTCTGAGCAAACTTGCTGCAGGACCTGTCCCTTCCGAGCAATTCATCCACATCCTCAAACCTCCCTCAGAGCAATCCAGCCAACCAAACAGGACTAATGATGCTTTGCACACATTCAGAGGTTAAACTGCAGGATTTGGGGCATTCAGTTCGAGCTAGATGCAAGTGTGTTTACTCTCAGCGTACTCGGCCAAGAGCAACACTGTGCAGAAGCAAGTGTGGTGGGAACATATTCCTTCTTCCCCATCATCTCCACTACCACATGGGCCTCAGACACATGCTAGAGCCATGCTTGCAGTTGGACAAGTTCCTGGCCTTGAACTGGGCAGTGTATGGCACTGAGCAGCGACTTGACAGTGAGAGCGTGTGATTGTGGCTGTGGCTTCAAAAGGCAGACCCTGGAGGAAGAGGACACGGATACATACCTCAGACAGAACCAGGACTCCACACACTCCACAGAGGCTGCAGTGGGTGGAGTACTCAGATTCGCCCATCAGACTCTTTGCCTGTGAGCACTGCCTTCTCCTGATGTACCCAAAGCATGAGTTTCGGTGTTGTTGTTTTTGATGCCAAGGATAGTTCTTGCTTGACTTGCTTGAGGACCCATTTTCATCTTTCTGTCAGCCCAGGATGATCACAAAGCTCTCCTCCAGCACCATGTTTCAAATGCACCAATTTTCTCCCTGCCAGTTTTCTTCATTTGCACACTAGTAGTACAAAAGTACAAATTATTGAACTGCATTTTGCTTTTCCCACAGGAAGATGTGCAGTTCTGAAAATCTGAACATTGATACAATTAAATGCATTAGTAGTTCCAACAAAACTTTACCTTCATATTTTTGTTTTTAGAGTGTGGTTAACTGCTCTGACATGATTATTGGTAACACAGCAGTCGATCTGGAGGGAAGGGTTCCTCTTATAGCTGAGGAAGGGGACTTCTTTGGCTTCCCCTGAATGTTGCCAAAGGGGAAGGAAGAGAAAGTTCTGTTGCCTGTGCTGCTTCTGCAGAGAAAGTAAGAGGCATCGTTGCAGCTTGCGTATCGAGCGGCATGTCCAAAATCCCCACGTCTACACAACTTTTCAAACCCTGGAAAAGCTGCCTCCCTTTCTGTCCGGTCAGCCTATGCTTACAAAAGCGAGAGGGTGGCCAGTTCATGACAACGTCCAGTACAAGGTGACAACATGGCAAAAGCAGAGAGAGCCAAATCAGTACATGGGCACTGCAATATTTCCTGCCGCACAAAACAAATGTCTAATTGAAGGCTGCCATCTCCTGGATATAGTGAAAATCGGTTTACATTCAGCCTTTATTTTAAAACAGGAAAAATCACTGGAACAAACTCACTGACGGAAGTGATTAAAAGGATTGAGATACTGTTAACAGGCAATATTGGAAATAAGCAACTGTCATATTCCTTGTCACCCTAATTTTGATAGCAGCATGGTCTTCGTGGACAGCAAACCTGCAGTTTCCATGTGCAGTTCTCTCCACACACATTGAGCTTACACAGACACATTAGTGCAAAGCTAAAAAACTGTGATAGTAAAAGTGACCCACCACAGAAAAGCAGTTTCTCAAATGCCTGAAGCCGAAAATAAAATATTTCGTGGTAGCCTGTCAAACTATCTGAAGAAGCGGCAGTGTGGGTGTGCCAGTTTACCAAGGGGCTCCTTCTATTTGATTCAGGCTTAGGGTGGGTGAAGAAGCTCCATCCACCCAATGCGGAGAAGGTCTCACCCACTGATCCCATGCCAGTCTAAAGGTTTCTTGAGGGCCTCCAAGAGGCTGTTTATTCATTTCAATGGAGACATCATTTTACATGAAGAGATTTGACCTTGCAATGGAAACAACTGGCAAGGACACAACCTAGAGTGCATGTTTTATGTAAGCATAATTCAGCTGAGGAACTTTTGCAGGGCAATAATTGACAGATCTACTCAGAACTAAATCTCACTAAGTTCAAGCAAGGTACTAAAGTATCTATTACAGAGCAACCTTAAAGAGGTAGGACTCTGGTTTTCCTTCTACAACTGGGGATACCAGTCTTAGAAGTTAGAAAATGGACTGTAATGGACAAATTAGGAATTGCTACAACCTGAATGCAATACTAAGCTGCAAGACAAATTTATCACAACAGGGTAATGTGTTACTTTGCGATATCTAGCAGAGGAACTCATAGAAACAGAAACAGAGCGAGTCAGAAGGGGCTTCCCGGGCCATCTAGTCTGACTCCCAGCTCCATCTGGCTCTGATAATGACATGCCTACCACGTTCATGTCCAGCCTATCCTAGAACATCCTCACAGATGGGGCTTCCACCACCACCCATGGAAGCCCATTCCATACTGTAGGAGTCCTAACTGTCAGGAAGTACTTCCAGGCATCCACCTTGAATCTTGGTTTCCTGAGCTTTGCTCCACTGGAACGTGTCCTGTCCTCCACCACAGGAGAAAAAAGGTCACAACCCACCCATGTGTGACACCCCCTCACATACCTCTATGTCGCCAACAGTTCCCCTCTGAGTCTCCTCTTTTCAAGGCTGAAAAGACCCGGTATTCCCCAATTATTTTTCTCTCTGCTCAGTGTTTGGGAAGATTAAAAGGCAAAAATAACAGTTGCATGTCCAGTCCATCAAAATATATGAATTTGTCTTCTACATTATTGGGAAAGGCTCACAGGGAGAAAGAAAATGGCTTTGTGCCATTTTCCGAACACAGCTGGCAACTTTTCCACCACTAGGTGGCGCCTCAAGAGCATCTAATGGGAGAATAAATAAATTCTGGTGGGCACCGCTATTGTCCAGATATGCTAAGAGCAGGCTCTGAATTGCAGTTTCCTTCTTCCTGCTTGAGGAACTAGGCACATTTTAAATAATCCGCTCATTTAAAGCTGTACAATATTTCAACTACCAATTTAAATCAGCCAAAGTTCTAGAAATTACATCTGCTGTTTTAATCCTTGGAAAGAAACGAGCAGCAGGAAAAGCACATGGAATTAACCCAGCAATGGCCACATCCACATAGAAGTGTGCCAGGAGTAGGAGGAACTGCATGTGCAGTCCATGCTATGCACAGAGACCCTGCACCAGAAAAGCCCCGTGCAAGAAGGGGGCTCTCTTGGTTGGGAATAGTACCCATCACTCATTTAGGGGAGGGGTGGCCTGAATCCAGCCCTCTGCCCCTGCCTCCCACCCTCCTGAATGGCTGTGAGAGCACCAATCTGGATGGGTCTTCAGATGCACCCCCAACATACCGGGACAGGCCTTCCTGCCAGTACAGAGGCCCACCAGCTGGTTCCATAACTTGCCCTCAGTGAAGAGCTTGTGAGAATTCTTGCCAAACACCATTTGAGCCAGAGGAGGAGCAGATCTCTGACCAGGCTTTGAAGCAGGCAGAAGCACCTTGCCTTTCTCACGGGCTGCTGCTGCTTTGCTGTTATTGTCGAAGGTCTGAGGCAATCCATGCTGCATGTGCCAGAGGACTCAGGAGAGGGTGCTGGTTGCGTCACAAAGTGGCTCCCAGTCAGGAAAATGCTTTTGGTGGCCCTGAAGCTCAGTGTGCCTAGGAGCAGAGAAGCAAGAAAGCTTACCTCTTCCTTTCAGCTGTGAATTTGTTGGCTTGTTCAAATGGGAAAAAGAGTGCATCTGAGTACACACATTTAAGTGCACACCCAAATGCATAGCTCCCCATTGACTGAAGCATGAAAATACACTTTCCCCAAAACGCTTGCGTTTCTTCTACGTTGTGTGTTTTTCTTGGCGATCTGTGAGCTTTGCTCACAATGTATGTTCACTATTGAAGGTAGAGCAAGTTCTGGTCATAAAGGAAATGTCAAGAATTTCTCATACATGGGAGGCTTTGAATTCCTGGCTGGCTTAGGGAAGGAGGTTGATGCGCCTCCGTACCTCCAGGACAGAGCAGGACTCCAAGCCAAAGGAGCAAGGGGCAGTTACTCCTGTGACTAAATTTGTTCACACTTGAGCAATGGACTGCACCTCAGATGGCTGGGCTTCAAACAGAGCCCTTCTGCATAATGCAGGATGCATAAGTACAGCAAGGTAATAAATATATAATATAAATCAAAATACAATGGGGAATGATCTAATTGAAGAAATGGCTGCTAGCTGATGAGACACGGAACTGCTTGAGGAACTAATATTTTAACAAGGAAATAATGTAGTTGAAATTATTTGCTAGAAACTGATCTTTCATTACTCATTTAATTTTCGAAGTCTAGGAATTAATAGTCAGATGCAATTCAGCACACTTTGCTAAATGAATTGTTGATACAGCAACATATCATTAACAGAATGTATTCATTTGTTTTGTTTATAAACAAATGTGATTTGCTTATAAATGGATTCTCATTACAACTCTCCTTGGCTGGCTTTTTTTTTAATTTTGCCAAAATGAAATTTCAGTCTAATGCAGAACACAAGACTCCAGAGAGAAAAATATCCAAGGATATGAACTTCTCTTGGATAATTAGAATTATCAATAAACTAAGATTTGGGTAAGAGTTTGGGATAAGAACTGTTCACTCTAGAGATATTCTAAAGAAGGCCACAAGCTCACGGGGCTGCTTTAGACTTGGACTATTTTGCCTGAGGACAAGGGACATGTGCTTGATAAGGTCACTTGTAAAAAGGAACTGTATAAATCTGTCCAATTTAAATTTTTAAAAAGGAATGGTAAGATTTAGCCTAACCAGGTATTCAGTATGCAGGCAGTCCAGAACCTATTCTAAGCAATTTTTCCAGCCACGCAAGAAATGACTGCAGCCCCCCATCCTCAAGGGCATGTGAGCACCTCTCAACATTTTTTAATTTAAAAAAGATATTAAAGAGGGAAGTAGAAATGAAAATGATTAGAGAAATTAAGAGAGATGAAGGAAAAAATGAAGTAAGGGAGGATAGGAAAACAAGAGAACAGAAAAAGGAAGATGCCTTGCGTTTACCCTTAGCGTGCAGATCTCTTACGAAGGCTTGGGAGCAGCTGGTGCAAAAGGAAGATCTGGTGCGGCTTTCAGACAAAGAGATCTAATTTTCATGTTACACGATAAAGCATTTGGGAAATGTTTGGGAAATGATAAAACATTTGGGGAATCCGCCAGGAATTAGTGGAGAACGACTGGAAGCCAGGCATGTTACTCTAAGTGGCTGCAATTGTGGCAGAGATGCGGGGGGGGGGGGAACCCTGACTGAGGAAGTGGGGGATTCCTTTCTTTAGACGAACAGACGCTACGTATCCTAACAAGAGCCTCATATCTTATTTACAAAGCTCCTGGAAATCCACAAACATCCACATATATAGCAATACTTTGAAGATAAAGTTGCTCAGACCCATTACAAGTTGGACTCCACAGTTCATGCAGTTTCATTAGTCCGGTTGCTTCAGTTGCTGAGGTCTGAGGATGTGCCCCGGGTCCTTGGCCAAGGCCCGTTGATCACTTGCGTGCTTGACTCTTGCCCGTCATGGCCCATTCCTTATGCTGTGGAGGGAGTATCAGGCTGGCCGTAAACTCCTCCTTGGGAAAGCGAGTGGGGCCAGCCCCTGTAAAGGAATTGGCAATTGGAGCACTTCTTTAAAAGCCCGACCTGGACCCTTACGATGACAGCTACAGGCCAATAGCCTTCTTGGGCAAGGTACTTGAATTGGCTGCCAGTCAATTCAAAGCACTCTTGAATGAAGCAAATTGTCCAGCTGTCACTTCAGCTGGGCTTTGGGCTTGGTTTTAAAACAGATGCTGCCCTGGTTTCCCTATTGGATTATCTGTGCTTGGACAGGGACAGAGGCAGGGATTGCATGACCCTGTTTGAGCTCTTGGGCCCCTCAGCAACTTCCAACACCATTGACCGTGGTGTCCTTCTGGATAGGCTGCCTGGGTTAGGAGCTGGAGGCTCTGCGTGCAACCGCTGCATGGAACCATCTGCATGAAGTGTGGGCTGAAGTGTCATCAGCATGCAAGAGCACCCAGCTCTAGATCTCTTTTTCATGAAATCCCACAAAGCAGCAGCTGTTCTAAATCATGCTAACAGAAAGGACGAAGGTCAGTGAACTAAGACTCAACCCAGACAAGATAGATACTGTTAGTGGATGATTCACTGGCCCAGATGGATGATGTTCCAACTGTTCTAGAGCAGGTTGCACTATCCCTGAAGGATCACGCTTGTGATTAGGGATCCTCCTGGATCCAGCACTGTCACTAGAGGAGCAGGTGGACCCTATGGTGTAGAGCATCTTTTATCTCCTTAGGCCACTCTTCCAATTACATCCTTGTCTGGGATAGCCTAGTTAGTTAAACTAGCATGATTTGGTACCCTCTCGGCTGGATTACAGCCTCTGAAAATGGTCCAGAAACTTCCACTGACCTAAAATAGGGACTGGGTAGACCAATTGCACTAGGACAGCATCTCCATTGGCTGCCAGTCCCTATTCAGAGTGCCGTTGTCACTGCCGTCATCGTCAAGCCCTACATTGCTTGGGCCAGGTCACCTGAAGGATCATCTCCTCTCAAGCGGACTTGCCTGGTCCCCTAAGATCACCTTCAGCAGTCCTTCTACAGGAGCCCCCACCTGCCAAGGGAAGCCAGGTGGGTGGCCAGAGAGAAGAGGGCTCTTTTTATTGTGGCATCCCAGCTTTGCAGTGAACTTCTCAGAAGGTGCACCTGGCACCTATTTTGTACCATTTGCAGCACCAGCTAAACCCTTATTTTCCTAGAAAGTTGAGATCCTGTCCATTTTAAATCTAGTATTGTATTTCAAAGCTTTGTACTGCTGCTAGGGCTTCCTGTTTTTTACTTCACTTTTAAACCATTGAAATTTTTATACAGCCTCCTATTATGCGTTTTATGCTTTTGAATTGAGGTGAACTGTACAGAGAGCTTCAGCAACTGGGCAGTATAAAAATGTAATACAGAGATAGCTCCAAGAATGCAGAGCCATCACCCCACAGCTGCTTTCCTCGCAGCAGACCACGCACCACCTGCTGATGTATAATTCACAGCTAAGCTCTCCTCTGCACCTGCTGATGAACCTGCAGTATTTGCAGATATCAATACATGGCCTCCTGCTGCTCCAATGCCCCTGACTCTGGCAACTATCAGGTGGAAACTGGGGAAGCTCACAAAGCTGCCGAAGCACTCCGTCCAAGCCAGCCATGTCTGGTGGAGCCCCAGCTCATAAGGGTGTTCTGAAAGCAGCTTCCAAATGAATCGAGCGCAGTCCAAAAGACAGTACCTTGGCACATTTTCATCAAAATGGCTGACATTGTGTTAGGCAGGGAGCATGTTTCTCCAGCTTCCTGTTATAGTAAAATGGTTTTCAGAGTGTGCTCAAATGGCCCCATGGCAATAAATAAATAAGTCCGGGAGTGTTTACAGGAATGAAAGAATTCAGAAACTCTCTGGAACAATCCCTATCACAGTGAAAGCCATTAAAGTGTTCTGTCTGTCAACCTTGACCCTGTGGAAATCATACTGGTTTTCTCTACGGGGAAAGCAATATCCAAGGCCAATGAAACGCTAGCAAGCAAAGTTGCTCCCTCCTTCTTCACACTTACGGAGATGTAAAGAAGCTGACTCTCGAGTTTATGCACACTTCCTGGAAGAGCAGTTGTAAGTTAGCACCTGTTCTTTGTTCTTCCTGTAACAGTGCAGAACTGGCACTGTGAACTGAGATGAGTTTTTATTTTTTGAATGTTAAATGCCTGAGGATGCACTGGTGCTGTCCCTGAGGGATGATGGCACTGCGGGCTGACCCAGAGCTGAGAAAATTCATGTGATAGCGGAAGTGCTTGCAGCACGAGGAGAGAAAAATCTGTGTGAGTGCTCAGGAAACCAGCAACTGTGGAGCAAAAGGAGCCACTGAAGATGTCTGCAGTGAGACAACCGGCTGCAGCAGCCAGCATCACACACGCAACCTCCTCGGAGAGCTGGAGCGCATGTCGACACAGGCAAGATGTCTGAGCGCTCTTCCACTCCAAAATGAGGCTAGTAATCAAGAATCTTCAGTCCCTCTGCTGAAGTTTTGATGCGGACTCCTCTGGTTCAGAACTTGCATGGAGATCTTCAAATTACTTAGGGAAGTTAGTCTCGTATTCCAGCAGCTTGTAGGGCTGAACATACTGTACATTTCCACGCAACTTCGGCGCACTGCAGAAGCCAACACTGCTGTCTCCTTGCACTGCCCAAACTTTCTGAGGCCAGGCAGGCAGTTTTCTTTCTCACTACTGCCTTCAGCCTTGTTCTAGTCTTGGCATTCCCTACTCTTCATGAAGGAGTCTGAGGACAACACAGCTTGCAGAGTTTTCTCTTTTCTCCTTGATAAGTATAAGCTTGTACTTTGTCCTTTCTGGATGATGTACTTACAGTCTTCAGTAGGTATACAAAGCAGCAGCAAGGAGGTGAGAGCTACCATTTGTAAAATAAAGACACTGACAATGTTGGTAAAATCCCATCTGTTGACGGTGAAAGAATGGGATTTACTTGGTGGTTGGGTCAAGACTTTCAAGGATGAAGTTGTCACCCAGCCAGATGGAACAATGACACTGAAAGGGATTCAGCTGGTGTTCAAGCACAAGAGATGACAGGCAACACCAGGAGAAAGATGTTGGTGCTCTCTGTAATGAAGCATTTGACTCTCTTACTTGTGTTCTTCAATCAATGCTTTGTGGTTCCTGAATCAACACTGACCTGTTGTTATTATTTATCTGCTTTACAACCTTCAGTAAACCTAGAAGCAGTTCATGCAGGGTTAGGTAGAGACTTCAGTCTGGCAGAACTCTCACTAGAATATGAGAAAATACTTCAATTTGACAAGATCAGTGATGTTTGCAAGATTAAAATTTGATCCATTTTCCTGCATTATCCAAAGAATACAAAAATGTGACAATCAATGCTCATGGCATGTCTTCTAGAGACTAAGCCTCATAGTGCTGATGTTGAATATCTTATCACCGCGTGTGTCATGCTGAAGTCCACAACCTGACTTGGCTGAGACAAAGAGTCTCAGCCAAGTCAGAAAATAGGCACTTCTACACCTATCACAACATGGAAACCTAGTTTATCAGTGCTTCTGTGACTAAGTAAGAGTGCAGAAACAAGGACAAAAGTAGGAATTTTCTGAGGCCTCCAAACAATGCTTCTCTCCCCAGATGGTAATGATCTGGCCATCTTGAAAAAACAGGAAACTTTGAAGTGGTACATTCAGAATGGCACAATTGTCTTTGTACTGCTCTGTGCCGCTGTTGTATTACTAACATTTACTACTGATATGCAGTTAATACAAGCTTTTGACTGGTCAAGCAGGTGATCTCAATAATATGACAGCCAGTGTGTTGTGGTAATTAGGGTGTTGGACTAGGGACTTGGAAGATCTGGGTTCTAGTCTTCATTTGGCCACAAAGCTCACACTCTCAGCCTAAACGACCTCACAGGACTGTTGTTGTGAGGATAAAACAGAGTGGAGGAGCACTACGTAAGCTGCCTTGAATTTGTTGCAAAGAAGGGATGGATATGAATGCAATGTAATAATTACAGTATGTCTTAAGTTCATGAAGACATAAGGGAAGTGGTAGTCAGCTTAATCTTCTATTTCTTTACTTTTTTATCTATTTCTTTTAAGAAACTGAGCTCCCAATAAAAGTTTGTATTCCTAGCTGCACAAAAACATAGCTTCTATTGCACAAATTGTTTCCAACAGTATGAAATGTGCCCAGCGGCACATCAGAATAAACTCTGAGGCAGCCACCTGATCTTTTCTTGGGCTTGAAAGATGTGTTGTTGTACATAGCCAAATTCTTTCCCTCTACTTCTTAAGTTACTCCTATAACTTAAGGATCTGTGTCAAGTGCTGCAAAGTTGCCTAGAATTTCTCAGTGGATGCTTGTGTTCATGTGAGCTATTCTAACCACGTGCTGCCATATATTTGTTTTTCGGCGCCAGGTGAAGACCTTTTTATTTAAACGTCATTTTAATTGTTAACAATATTTACTTATTTATCTGGCCAGGGCGACTTCTTTTCTTTTCTTACTTTTCTTTTATAACTTCTTTTATATCGTTTATATTTTTTATTTATTTTATATTATTAATTTTAATTTTATATGGTTATTTTTGTACTGTACTGTACTGTATTGTATTGTATTGTATTGTATTGTACTGTATTGTATTGTATTGAGTTGTAAGCCGCCCTGAGGCTTCGGCAAGGGGCGGCATAGAAATGTTCTAATAACAACAACAACAACATTCCCTTGTCCTATAGGCATCTCTGACATGGCAGAGCAGATCCACTTGCGATCTCCCTTAGAAGTGCACTGGAGCCAAGATGCTGTGGGCTAGCAGGTTGGTAATACAAAGGCATTCTTCACTTCAGCACAAGCAGTCAAAGGAGACAGCTTTCCAGTTCTGCCACTGGCTGGGAATGGTGGAATTTGTAGTACTACACATTTGGAGAGTGCTGGGTTGGGGAAGGCCATTCAAGATCTTTCCGTCTATGAGTGTCTTCTTCAAATGGCTGAGCGGCATGTTCAGCAGAAGTATGCTGGTTTAACAGCAAGGAGGAAGAACTAGGCTAATGCTGACTTCCTTGTATTACTTTTCACATAGATGCATTCAAAGATACAATTCCTTGGGCTGCTGTGTAATTTGAGAGGTAATCTTCTGCACAGGTAGTTTTGTCCTAAAAATAGCAATAGCAGATTTGGAAACCTCCTTTATTTGAAGAAGAGGCTAGAAACTAGAGCTCTCCTTCATGGAACATCGTCTGTTCATCCTGCAGCTCCTCCTTCTTTGAAATATGTCTGGTGCAAAGTAAAACTTTTTTGGCTTAGAATTTATTGTAATCCAAAACCAATATGTTTCCATACTTGTAGAGAAGTCTAGAATCAATCAGAAAAGAGGATCAATTGGGAGAAATTTAAAAGCAAAAGGAGTGGAGAAAGCAAGTAAATTACCTCAAAGGATCAGTCTCCATTCTGGGTGAGGCCATCAGTCCAGATGCAGGAAAAATGAGACATGGCACATACAGGTTCCACGAAATGAAGCCTGACTCAGAATTGTTTCAGCCAGCAGGCATAAATATTGGAACACAAGTCAGAAACACGGAAAATGATTTAAGAAAAGGAAAGAACGACAGCGAATATTTACAATGATCAAAGACCAGTGTATTTCATATTAGCTCCACAATTCGGCATATTTGAATTGGGTGACTACCATACCGGTTCCCATTGTGCCATTTTTTACAATGGAGTTACATTAGGTTTCACTTAGAATGTGCTGAAGCATTTGATATATACATGTGATCGCATTTTTCTATTCCATAAGATTCAGAAATTCACTCTGCCATCTAGGAAAATCCATCTGCATGTCTGTTTATCAAGCAATAAAATACATCTGGGAAACAAATACTGTGTATCTGGTTGTGAATGTTTGTTCTCATGTTTCTTATCTTCTATGCCATTTAAATAATGTAATGGGACACACCATCTTTACATGATACAGGAAAGCTCAGCCTTTTCCATTTACAGCATCTTATTCATTTTTTTTTTATACTGCCAAAGGCTCTCTGGGCAGTTAAAAATTACAGAAGTATACACCCTCATTTAACTATTTTGTTGTGTTACAACCTGGAATTGTAATGGAGTAAATTAGCATTGTTATCACTTGATGTACACAAGATTCTTAACATTGTGAAGATGCAAAGTATTTTTATTATAGCACAAAGGTTAAGTAAAGCAAAAGCAAATGGAACTCGTTTGTGGCATAAGCATTCATCCATTTTACTGTGACATGTCTAAATGCAGCCCAGTATTTCCAGAAGCCAGTGCAAGTAGTTGAATGGAGGCTCCCTGTATGCAATTCCAGTGCCACTCAGACTCAGATTAAATGCACCTGCCTCCAAAATCCCTGAGTTTTCTGGAGATCGTATCCAAACAAACAGCATTATGAAGACTAAGGAGATTCCAAGGGAAAGCTGGGATGTTGTTGTGCATAAGCACCAATCAGCTGAGTTATGAAAAATTCCCAAACTATGAAGACCCCTGAGAAAACAAATAAATCCATTATCACAAAATGGAAAGAATTTGGCTCAACCACAGCTCTGCTATGAGAAGGTCACACAACACAGCTCAGTGACTGGGTAACGATGGCATTAGAGAAGGGCTTTCTCTGCGGTGGCGCCCAACCTATGGAACTCACTCCCCAAAGAGGTCCGCCTGGCACCGTCGTTACTGGTTTTTCGGCGCCAGGTAAAGACCTTTTTATTTAAACATCATTTTAATTGTTAAAACATATGATCTGGCCAGGACAACTTCTTCTTCCTTCTCTTTTCTCCTCCTATACTTTTATTTACTTATTTTATACTGATAATTTTAATTTTATATTTATAACTCAGTGTATTTTTTGTATTTTTGTATTTAATGGTAATTTATTATGTTCTATTGTATTTCAACGTATTTTATTGTGTTGTAAGCCACCCCGAGGTTTCGGCAAGGGGCAGCATAGAAATGTTATAATAATAATAATAATAATAATAATAATAATAATAATAATAATAATAATAATAAGTCACAGGAGCAACCAAGAGGCCATAGGAAACTCTGGGCAAGCCGAAAAGTTCCACAGCTGAGATGAGAGAAACCATCCATGGAACAACCGTCACTTGGATGATCCACAAAGCTGGGCTTCATGGAAGAGTGGCAAGAAGAAATCTGTTGCTGACACAAATCCATAGCAGAGACTGTTTGAAATTTGCAAAGAGGCATGTGAGAAACACAGCAAATGTGTAGAAAACGGTTCTCTGGTTTGATTAGACCAACACTCAACTTGTGTGCCTCGGAGCAATGAGCTGAGTGTGGAACTGTTTGTTTAAATATACTCTGCAACAAACTTGGGAGCCTTCCAGAAATAGGTGGATTCAGTCTGAAATCACGTGGCACTGAAAATTGCACACAGGAGGAGTCCATCTGGCTATTTCCCGGTCTGTGGAAGCACTGACTTACATGAGAGCTTATTTAGGCATGGCCTAAATTTGTGCTACCTTACTTTGCACCATTACAATGTTGTGCTAACACTGCCAGTTATTTTTTTAAAAAATGCCAGGCTGTAACACATCAAAGGAAGGTGGCATACAAAAGGTAGACTGTGGAAACAAAATGGAGAATATTGCTGCAAGATACTGTAATACCAAATTTTAAGCAGCTCTGTCAAGCAAGTAATCTCATGGTATACAGCCTTGTAAAAGTCCAGGTGATCTTCCCTGGTCATTTTTTTTACACGAGGGGAAAGAACTATGCAAATGTGGATGCCACTCACACGGAATGGTACCTCCATGCAATATTATCTGAATGGGGATGGGGAAAAGGGAAAGCTTTTAATGTTATAATGATTAATGTTATAGAGTTATACATAAGGTGCCCTGAGATGCTTTTGTGTATAGGGCAGGATATAAATCTTTTAAATAAATACATAAAATAAATATTAATGTTTAAAGTTACAGAGAAACTATAAAAACATCAAACTAATATGCATGTGTTATATAACTTAAGTTATCCCCAGAGGCAGCACCCAGTCATGTCATTCTGCAAACAGATATAGTGCTGGTGGAGCTGTGTCAAATCTTTCCCTTGTGCAACTTGTTGTACATTATGCTTGTGCAAATGTGATGTACAACCAGTTCAGCAATGAGCTGTGAAAGTGAATGCACAGCTGCTTGTGCAACTGTGATTGTGCAGTGTAACTTCAGTTGGCTTTCCCTCCTGTGTTTTATTCAGAATCTACTTTCTGCTAGAGCTTTCTACTGTCTTCCCAAGCATATCCCCTATGATTCTTTTTTTAAAAAACACATATGGGAAAGGAGGCAAAGTTCACAAAACAGAGCAAGCCACACTCTGCAGGAAGTCAGATAGTGTGGCTTGTTTGTGCCAGACGGCTGGGCAGAGAAGGGGCCAGAAGTACCTACTCCTCTCTTCCCAGGGGTAGGCCCAGGAGAATGTGAGTCCCTCACTGGCTGTAGCAGCCAGCATGGGGAGCAGGGAATGAGCCGCTACCTGCTGCCAGCCGGTCCCTCAAGTCACCTACAGGGTGTCAGTGGCACTGGCCACCTTGCAGGCACTTGCTCTCCCAGCGAGTTGTTTCATCTGGGTTTGGACAGCGTGGCAAGCCAAGGAGGAGGATGCAAACCCTACAACAAGCTATGCCCTATAAGCCACACTGATGCTGCCTTGATACCATCACCCCAGACTCTGACCACACACTAAGCTGCTGTGGCAGCTAAGCCACCATGGCTTAGCACGTTGTGCAAACTAAGTCAAGAACAACAAGAGCAATTTTTAAAATAGCAAAAGAAACATGGACTTGCACACATATTTCGGGCCCTTCCCACTGAAAAGAAAAACTCAACATCCTTTATTTGGGGGACATATTTCTTACATATCATTAAATATAACACATACTTATTACTTTTTCACAGTTAAAAAGTGCATGGCTGCTTCATGGATGCTAAGCCATTGCTTGTATTTCACACTTTTCTTTTTGATAATATTTTGCATTATAAAGTTAAAATTGCAAATCATATTAATGATAATGTCCTCCCTCCCCTGCCAGACAACAAGTAAGGTTCCAGAAAGCTGAAAGAATGACAACAGGATGAACATGTCTGCATTTGTGCGCAGATGACAACCTGCTAGCACATTCTTCTGTGCTCACCTCATTATAATGAACAGTAGTTGTGCATGAAAATAAGTTTCTGAGGTTTGTCATGAGTTGAACACAAGTGGTTCTTCTTTAATACAGCCTCTAAAACAACTAAGTCCACATTTTCTTTCTTGCTTAAGCCTTTCTAATGGGACATTTCCATTTTCAATGCTTTAAGACAGGCATTGCAAATTTGTGGGTCACCAGATGTTTTGGCCTACAACTCCCATGATCCCTCACAATTAGTGTTCTGGACATAAAAGGTAGGATTCATAAGCAAAAACAGCCACCTGCTTGAAAGCAATTCCTGTGCCAAATGCTTACACTGCTTCCCCCAGCTTTGCCCCAGCTGTTTTTCAAGGTATCTTGAGGGCACCAGATTGGGGAGGGCTGCATCACGCCAGTATCATGAACAGGGTCGCAGTGCACCGAAGGGCCTCTTCCTTCCTCTCTTTGAAAAGTCGGCTCAGCAGCACCCCTAGATCATTTGTTTCATGAGAGAACTGTATTCTTCTGCCAGCTTCTTCTGCTCATTTAGTTTTTCCTGCACTGCTTCCATTAAATACGAAGCAAAGGGAAACTAAGAGAGAAACAGAGTAAGAAAAATGATCAGTGAAGTCTATATTTTTCTTCAGCTAAAAAACATTTACTAAGTATCTTGAAGCCATTAGATTTCACTTAGTTCTGACACTGGCACACTTGCCCATGTCTGCTCTCTCCTAAAACGGATCCTCCTGATTAGTGTGTGTAACTGTTCCTTATCATAAAAATGATAAAAGAGCAGAATAAAATGAAAAAAGATAAACGCCTTATTGAACAATTCATGGTTTACTGACCATGTTAATGATGTAATCTGCAATACCAGCAGCTCTGTCATTTATCTTCAATCAGCTGATCAATATGAGGTTACAGTCATCTCTGGGGCACTTATAAGTAGACGCAGCACTGCATGCTGACTGCTCTCAGGAGAGGGAGAGACAGAGCTATCAATATACCTCCTGGTGCTGGGGGCAAAGGCTTTCAGAGGCATCCAGTGAGCAGAAAAATCTCTTCATGGATCAAGATGCCACAGAGAAGCCTACACATAACACAAACTGTTGGAGCACAGGGCGAACCCCCGACAACAACGCTGCACTGACTATTTGGAAATGTTGGTCGAGTTTGAAGACTAGCCTTCATCTTGTAAGAGCAGCAGTCCGCAGGTGAAAGGAAGAGGCTATCACTGTTTTGGGAACTGCCCAAAATCTCAAAATCTACACCATCTGGGGTTTACTGCAAGGGTGGGAATGGATGGGTCCAGCCAAACCAGTGAGATCAGTAACCAGAACAGAAAAAGAAATTAAACAGTTTCTGGTATTGCAAATTCAGTGATGGGGTGGTGCTGAAATGCACAAACAGTTGTCTAATTCAGGTCAGGGCACATGTGACAAGAAGCTGCCAGATTAATGGATTACAGAATCATGGGAAGTCAATCCACTGATAGAGAGAGCTGGGTTGGACTGAAAGATACACCAGCAGGAGCAATTTTAGCCAATGTCATGAGCAGGGCACCTCCCTCCTTCTCTCTTCTTCCAAACTCAAAATGAAACCTTAGAATCCATTGAGCAGTGTGGACAGGCCCCCTCTCCAACGTCCTGGTGATGTTCTACAAGCTGTTCCAAGGAGCTGGCAAAAGATTCGCATGCATCTTGTGCCAGAAGACACTGCGTACGAGATTATATGACGCTTTATGCTGGCACTACCATTCCTACTTGTTAGATTCACTGCTGAAATGCCCCAGTGGCATTTCTTTATGAAAGTTAGTCAGCTTCCATCTGTAGAAAGTGGCAGCTATCTTAGATCCCCCACATAATCCCTTCCAGACCACTATCAATTCACAGTCAGCCTCTCTGTTCACAGGCATATTTTTGTTGACATCCCATGTAAAAATCATGAATAATCATGAACATCCAGGCACTGGGATCATACTTCTGTCTCAGGACAAGTGCTAGAAAATACTGAATTTGTGATGTTTATTGATGCTTACTGTGCAATCTTTAGATACCTATGTAAACTCTAATCTGTTGATAATTTAGAAAAAGCTGTTAAAGGGGAACTGTTAAAAATCACGCACATTCATGGTTATCTGTTTTTGGTTAACCATTCTGTGGCACCCATGGATTCTGTGGATCTTGCTTCTTTTTTCACACAAGGAAACAGCTCTTCTGTTAGCCGAAGTCACCTTTTGCCAGCTGAAGACACTTCCAAATTCAACTCATAGTATCCAAGGGTTACAACAACAGAGTGAGTGAGGCTGGTGAATGAGTTTTGCTGAACCCTTGGCAGTAGAGAATGGGGAGTTCAATGCCTCTCCCCTCTTCAGAGACTACACACTCAAATCTACATTGAGCAGCACTATTATGTTCAATGATTAAAAACATTTTCTTTCTGCTCATGTCTTCAAATGTGGATTAATCCAAAAGCACTCCTGTAGTGGACATAAGCAAATGACTGCCTACACCCACACAGATGAGACAAATAAGATGAAAAATAAACAAACCTGAGAGAGCTAGGAATACACGCGCATGGGCGTGAAGGGTTGTTTTGCCACAAGAACACTGGTCCAGGTGATGGGGCACAGGACTACAGATACCTATTTCCTTACTTTCAGTTTTTTTACTCTCCGTGCAGGAAAAATATGAGGTGCAGGGCAGCTTTCACTGTACCCACTCTCCGAAGTCTCTCAAACTTATCCTTCACCTTGCAGGCCACATTAACTTTTGATACATCTATATTTTTTCCTAATAAAGTTTGGCTTTAGATAAATGCATTACTTCACCGCAGTGGTGGGCTTGAATCATTCTGTCTTTTACCTGCTGTCTGCTACACTCTAAGGTTGCTCTGTCACTGCAGAATGATTTTTAAGGAGGTGTTTCTATCTTAATCATTCAGTGCAATCAAAGATAAGAAAAGCTTGAAATGTTGCAGATGTCTTGCACATTTATCAGCTTCAGGGACATGTTCTTATCTCATTTTCTTTATAGGCATACATCCTGTGCTGCATCTTGGCAGTCTTCATCTTCGATAGAAGCCTGTCACCTTTTTATTAATGGTTTAATAAATGAACAGAGGCTTCTTCTATGTGTTCATAATTCCTGAATAAAAAGAAGGGTTTTCCCTCATATGGTCCAAAATTTGACTGTTGGTCAAAAGCTCTCTCTCAATATGACATCTCCACAAATGGGCACTTACCTTGTTATTATTTCTATTCTCTTACCTAAGTATATGACCATTACATACCTTGGCCTCTTTTTAAGCAACATCAATACAGTGGTATAGTGGTTCACTCTTAAGTGCAAGCACTCCTCATGCCAGTACTTGTAGCTACGCCCCAAGTCCAAAAATGTGTTGATCCGTATCAAGAAACCACTTCTAGCAGTTTTCAACTCCACCAGGAACAGGTCTTTTGAAAAGCTAATACACCCTAATTGCCCATTCAAAACCAAGGCACCCCAATGTACTTTGCATTACAACAGGGAACAATATATTGTTGCTGGCAAAATTGATCTCTCCCTAGCTACTCTGAGGGCTGCAGCTAAACTAAGAGGAAACAAAGCAGGTGACACCAGTGTTCCTGCTAACAAAAAGGTGTGGGTGCTGAATCCCCCTAAACCCTGGCCACCTTTCACCACTGGCGGGACAGGACAAAAGAGGAGGAGAACTGAGGTACACCAAACCAAAGAATTGGTTCTCAGGTGCTTGAATTAAGTGACAGAAGAAACAGGATAAATGTTGTGGGAGGACAAGATTTTATTTTCTCTAACAAGTTATATCAAGCCTTTCTACTCCTCAAGGACAGTTTCAGGAAAGGATGAGCTAGGGAAAGGCAAAGTTAATAAGATGCCACAATTAATAGCCTGGGGACAGAAATATATACCTTCCAATCTTAGTCTTGTAAGGGATTGAGTCTGAAACAAATGTTCTGAATTCTGGGTTCAGTTTCCACAGCACTGAAACCTGGAGAGCCCAAAGTGCAATGTGCTGGATTCTGCTGGAAGAACCACTGATTGCTTTACATTTGCAAGTGGAAAGCTGAGAACATTCATGAAAGATGCTGAAGGTTGCATTTTACATCCACTCTCTCTGACCACTACAGATGTGTGTGCGCGTGCACACACACACACGCGCGCGCGAACATTTATTTGCTGGAGGTGATAAGGAAGACTGATAAGTCTGTCTTCCTCCTTGTCCTTTGTTGCTCCTTATTGTCCTGCGGTTTGGCTACCCTAAGATCTCCAGCAGGATAATTTGATCCACAACAGTTGATTTAAAGTAAACCAGCCTCCACAAAGATCAGTCTTTCCACTATGCCAGTGGCATATTAAATATGAAAGTTATGCTCCCTTCTCCCTGCTGTGTGGCTCCCCAGTTTAGTGTTTTCTGAGATGTCCCCTGGCGCACTTTGTGCTGCACGCGGGCATAGCTTACAGCCTGTTTACTCAGCCAATTTCATGTGACATAATGTGTACCCACTTTCCATAAGCCACAGTGCTGCAGAGCTCCAGCTTGCACTGCACGATTGAAAAGCTGAGCACTGAGCAACAAGTCTGTGACAGCTTTGAAGCTAATTGTGCTTGTATTATGTAATGGATGATACAGATCCTTCTTGATCTGCCTATCATTTAAGTTCCGTCTTCTTCAAATGCACGGATGCTGGAAGTTTTCATCTCTGGGGATTTCAAGACAGCAAGGCCTCCTGAGAGAAAGGGCAGGCATCAGAAAAGCGGCTACTAATGTTTTGCTAGAAATGATTTCAGGGCCAATGAAGTCCACTAGGAAACGATTAAATCTCTCCTGGCAGGCAGAGAAGGGATGTGAAGGGGAATCAAGCCAAGGGCTAACAATGGGCCGTGCCAAGAGGACTGTGAAGAATCTCTGTCCAACTACACTAAAAAACTAATTAGAGCTGGGCCTAAGGAGCCAACTGAAAAACCAGGACAACCATTTCCTGACTGTGTCTACAGCAGCTGAAAGGCCATTCTACAGCTGGGGCACAAGAAAGGGCCAAGCCTCAAGACCACTCACTAGTTCCTGCTCCTGCTATCTGTTTTGCCTAATATATGCTTGCCTTTTCTTTTCAGGTCTGTGGTGGTGACACAAAGGCAGTCCTGGCTCAGGATGAAAGATGCACATGCCCATGCACACGGATTACAACGAGCAGGGAATGGCAGGTGGCCAATGAGGAGCAGGGCAGTCACAGGAACTGGCTCTTAAAAATCAGCAAGTGCTGGGTGTATACTAAGATGCGGTTCTATGCCATGTATTCTATCTGCGCTGGTAGCTTCTCTCCTCACAGGGGGGAGAGCAGACAGGGCAGAAGACCCCACAGCATGTTGTGTGCACAGCAAGGCCACTCTGTCGAGATTGCTGGCTCTTGCCACAGCTCCATCATGCCTCTTTCCCCTCTGCCGTGCCCCTGG
Organism: Varanus komodoensis; assembly: GCF_004798865.1. Classification (NCBI taxonomy): domain Eukaryota; kingdom Metazoa; phylum Chordata; class Lepidosauria; order Squamata; family Varanidae; genus Varanus; species Varanus komodoensis. Next base: position 15,288,476 of record NW_025335550.1, on the reverse strand, counting down.
CTTGGCAGAAACTGGGTGGGATGGGTGGTGGTCTCCCAGTGCAAATGGACTCTGGATCAGAAGGCTGCATTTTAGGCAGAACGCAGAATATGAATCAGCCCTTTAAATGAAGAACTTTCACTTCAGGAGTAAGGAAAAATCCAGCACTGAAGGAAGGGGAAGGGCCCCAGCTGTCAGTCGGCTTATGTATGTTGGTTTCTTCTTCTCAGCCAGGCATTGCAGCCGGCCAACCCCAAATATGAGGTCTTTAAATAGCAATGGTTTAAACATAAAATATGGTTAAAACGCAGATTTTTTCATTAGGTGCTGATACTAAGCTCTCAGCATAGCATAATCTCTCCCCCCACCCCAATTCCACTTTCAGGGTTCTGAAGCACCTATTTTCACTTTGAGAAGTACAGAAGTCAGAGCTATGTAGCGGATTTTGCATTCTGATTGATTGCAAGCTAGTACAATGTATGTCAGCTGTTCTATATAATTACCCTGCCCTACGTTTTCCATGCTAGCACAACTCTCCTGTTCACTTCCTTACACGGCAGGACCACACCAAGGAAGGGCAATGGCCACTCCGCATTTCACTGGCCACTCTGCTTTACAAATCCTTGGTCACTGAAGAATCAACTTTATTTCTTCCTGTCTCCATGAACTAAGTAGGTTTTCATTATAATGAGGGTTGTAGTACTCGCTTTTTCAGTGGCAGGATCTAAGCAGAAGGCACTTCAAGAAGCTCCATAAATACTTTGGTCACAACGGGTGTGATCCGAATTTGAACATCTACTGGATGAGAAGCTGTAGGATTCTGGAGAAGCCCTACTGCACAGATGGAACAGCCAAACGCTCTGCCAACAGCGCCAGCAAAGATCTTCTTGCAGGGTGCTTGTGGACACATCCACTGCTTAAACACTGGTGTGATGTTTCTACTTCTGTATTTTTTACCTCCTCTCCCAGGCTGAGCATCGGGTTGGATACAGCAGCTAGGCTGCTGGTGTAGCAGTAGCATACTTACAGAGTAGGGTTCTTCTGAGACACACAACCTAATGGCCTAATAATGTAAAGTAAGTTTTTGGGAACTAGCATTCCCTCTGCCTGAAATCTCTAGTATGGGCAGGGCAGGGTGATACTGTATGCAGGGGGAAAACAAAACAAAACAAAACACACCCACACAACTAGCAACTACTCTGGGACTGAAGAACAGCACATTCTAACCTCAGCTAAAGGATCACCTTCTGAATCCAAGGAAGACTATCACAGGAAAAGGGAAATTAACCTGACCCCATAGATCGGCTAAAGAAAAAACAGGTGCTTTGTCCTTCCATGCCAGAAGGAGCATCTCTCAGAAATGTATAACAAAGAACTAGTGCATGAGTTTGCCTTTTTCCTTCTCCTTCCCAGTCCATTTTCCTTTTGTACTTGAGTACAGTAAAAAAAATGCCTGGGTGTTGGGATTGTCTTATTATTGGTCTTTGTAAGCTGCTCTAGGAGCATTATTTTTGGCTGAAGAGCAGGGTAAAAATGCTTTTCATAAACAAATGAGTTGAGCAGCTGTCCAGAAATGTGGTATTTGTTAATCAACAACAGTATGAATAATTTCCTTAGGTGACAAAGATTTTACCCCCTTCAGGTATGAGCAATACAGAAAACGCAAGTGGAGATGTAATGTATACTGAAGGAGTGCCAAGGTTTATGACCACACTCCTGGGGAATCTTTAAATGACAATAAAGAACAACTAGTGCTCACCACGAAACTGCTCCCTCCCAAATTCTAATGTAGCACTAAAATGGTGCATGTCAGCAATAAAAATAAAATGTCTATGACATTTTAAATGTTATCATACTGTCACAGTGGAATAAAATTAGCTTGAAAAATGATCTAAAGGGATGTGATGTTGTTCATTTATGTATAACAGCAACAGCAGCAGTTTCCCTGTGTTCATAAAGGTTTCTCCATTAAATTTACCTCCAGTCAATAATTAGGAGTCCACAAATAAACCTAGGCAATTAAATCAATACTGTTGGGCAATTATGTTCTACAGGCCAGGCTCAATGGCACAAGAAGACACTATATCAAACTTCAGTATTAAGTGATCTCATGTACTTTGCTGCAAGACAGTTTTGCAAGGAAAAAGGGAAATGTGGGCAGGACTCAGGTAGGGTGGGGAAAGCACGAGCCCAGGATATCACAAAACTGATGCCAATCCCTTGAGTGCCCAAACTAAACCATATGACTTGGGTGAGCTTTTTAGCATGCGCTCATTCCCCAGAGAAGGGAGTTTTCTTAGCCACAGCACATGTCGTCTGCTGCTGGCTCTCCAGAAAACGTGTCAGAAGCAGGAGTTGCCCCAACAGAGAGGTGGTTTTCAATGGCTTCCACTCGGAGGATGCAACATTTGCAACTACCTTTCTTCTCATAACTATATGCCCAAAAGGCAGATTCCTCCTTTAAGCTGCCACTCAGAAGTCCTAGTCTCATTCACGCCTGCTTCACATGAATACTTTCCCTCCAGTGATTTAACTTCAGTGCAGGAAAAGCACGCACAATGCACATGCTCCGGTATGTGGGTGAGGAAAAGATGTGTGTGTTCACGATGGCAAAGACATGATCAAGACTGAAATCTTACATGTGTTAAAAGAAAACCAAGAAGCTGTCCCTTTGGCAGTCGGTGAAAAGGGGATAGAAACAAAGCTAGAAGACAGTCCATAATGCAACTTCAATCCTATACCAGCCCAGAAATCCTAAGCACACTTACTTGGGAGTAAGCTCTCTTGAACTAAGTGGAGTTTATTTCCAGATAAAAGTTATTCTGTTGAAACCCCACACAATCCCCAAATAGGCACAGCAAAATGGCAGCCTAGACTCTGCCTAATGAATTTTTATTAATGGTGAGAAGTCAAAGGGAAAAAGGTATAGAGAATGAGTCTTCTGCATTCAAACACACCTATTATTGGTGCAGATGCAAGTCTGGAAAGGTTTGTTTTTAACCATGATGGCGAAATCAGAAGGGGGAGGTGAGATCACAACTTTACATCTCCCCATCAATGCCTTCCTTTTCATATTCTCCAGAAATTAAGTTGCTCCAGCATCAATGCTGATCATTGCTAAGCCAACTGGAGTTTGCCCTTAACTTGCATTTCTAACCAGCTTCAAATCCTCTTCTCCGATCCTAGCTATAAGGCAATCCATATGGCATGAACTGCGAGAAACATCAGTAAAGCCTGGCAAAGGTGTTTGATTCATGCCAAGAGAGAAAAGGGACAACACTGGGAGGGGAGGGGAGGGGTACTCACTCCTGTTGCTGACACCCAGGCTCTTAACCACAGTTAAAGAATCACCAGTGTTTTATGGGGATCAACGCCATAATGCACACTTCATGCACATCACATTTCTGGAACTTGTGGGCGAAAAAAGTTGGCACTCCTCTAGCCGAATATATTTCCTGGTAATAAATTAATAGCAGCCATCTCTGTAAAATTGGGTGGTGTGTTTTGGTCTTATGGTGAAAATGCACACCACTTTCTCTGGCTGCACAGATAGAATGAATCTTGGGAACCGCTTTCACGTGATTCAAAACATTTTGCTCCTCTCTTTTGGAAGAGAAACACAGACATATTATATGCCATTTATGCAACAATAGCATTTTGAAGGCAATTCCTCCCCAAATCACAGAGAACTCATTAGCAAAATTAAGAGGATAAATCGACTGTGGTGGGAAGAAGTTTCAGGATCCTGCTTCTGTTGTCAGCCATCTTGAAACAAAAGCTGGCGATGACTAGAAAAGCAGGGCTCTCACCTGCCAATAAGCTGCCCTTGATCACTTACACGAGGGGAGCCTCCCAGCAGACTGTGTGTGTATTAAAAAAGAGAGAGAGACTTGAAAGAAAAGAAAAAGTATCACACAGGTCACAGCGGCAGTCTCAATGGACCCCTCAGGGATTTCAACTAGTCTCAGCCTTGTCATCCTCTATGCAGCTTTCCACTCTGCCCAGAAAATGTCGATAGGAAAATGTTTGAGGGGCCTCTGGTGGAAATTTTTTCATTCTTTCTGCATTGACAGGATGCCAAATCAATATTTACTTCCCACTAACAAGCTGCTTGAGGTCTCAGTAGAAAATATTGTAGAGAATGCGGGAAGACACGGTAATAAACAGCTGTCTGGCTGTGAGGAAAACATGAATTGACTGGAAACAGGTCCATAGTAAAAGGTCACTGAAACCCATGAACTCCTCAGGTGTCCATATCAACTACTAACTTTAAAGGTGTATAACGGAAAAAAAACTCATTTTCCTAAGATGTATGAAGGGAATGGATCCTTCTCTCCACCAAGGATCTAGATGAACTCCATAATTTAATTAATACATTTGCCAAGATGTATGCTTGTCTCCCTAGATGTTTTATTTTCCATCTGAAAAGTAAGCTCAAACAAATGTAGTATTAACCTTTCCTCGATCTCATGCAAAGCCTCTAAGGTTAACAAAAAAGGATACTTAGGAAATATACTTTGAAAATTCTGAATATGAAACAAATTAATTATGCTTTAAAATCAAAACACATTAAACTATTTTAATTAAATCTGCACATGAACCTCACACATTGGAAGCACTCTGTGTTTCAAAGCTATTCAACACATCCTCTTTTCCTATACCTAAAGAATAGAAAGATAAGCAGAGGCTCTTGGTTAAGCATCCTTTTCTTTAGGACCTTCCACCTCCTTCCCTTTTCCATGTTAGACAAGCCAAGGGCTGCTCTTCACCTGGCAGGTATCCTCCTAAAGTGGAGCAAGAGGTGATTTCAAAGGAATGCATGCTAGGTGAGAAGCAAGCCCAGCTCACGTCTCATTGCAAAATAGCTAATCATGGCAATACTCCGTGGAGTGTGTGTGGGTGAGGCGTCTGCTGTTTGAGAAGCAGAGCTTTGCATAGACCAGCCAGTTATGACCTTTGACAAGTTCCAATATTCTAATAGGATGGATGCGCACCACTACAAAAAGAAGCAGAGTGAGATTCCCCCATACACAGGTCTCCCACTTGTTTGGCTGAGTCAGGGCTAGATTTTTCATCCTGGTAGCTTAGGGTCTCTTCAGTTAGGCTTCCCCAGGTGAGTGATGATGTCCCTCAAATAGCTTAACTGGGGAGAACCTTCCCTCTCTTCTTCCCAGCTGAGGCAGTTGGCCATTGTTGCTATCAGGTAGAGCAAAGCTTTCTGGACAGTATGGCATGAAGGCACCTTCTGTCTTCTTAAATAAACAATGGTCTGCTATGAACTAAGCAAGTTATCATAATGGTTATAATGAATGGAGAAAGAATATTAAGTACCTGTCCTTCAAGAAGCTTCTGTAAGTAGCACATCCATTCTTTATCACTTTCAAATTCCAGTTTCATCTGCTTTGTTTCCTAAAAAGGAAATAAATGTTGATGCATGATAACTTCTCTGTTCAGTGTGGAGGAGGTGGGGCTACCATCTCATAGCAGCAGGGCACTTTACTCTGGGAGTGATGACCCTTCAAGAGAGAGGAGACGGGGGAGAGAAGAACTGCCCTTCTCAGGCAACATCCAAACTGAAATTTCTTCAAGAGCTGCCACCCTCAGATAACTTGCAAACTGTACCTTCTTCAGGGAGCCTCCAACTTTGGTGAAACCCCACCATGCTTTTAGCTTGGATGTTTTCCTTGTGGCTTCAGCAGAAAAGGCCAGTGAACCTCCACAGTCAATAAGCCAGAAATTATAGAACTCCATGGCAAAATCCATGTGTGCTGGCATTTTAGCATTTGGGGGCTAGGATGGCTAGGATGACATCCCCAAAGCCCTCCTGACGGCATGCAGCAAATTTTTTGAAATGCCACTCATATGTTTACCAGCAATGCTGCCCCATCATTGGAACTATTATCAAAGTGAAATACAAAAATAGTTAAGAGTATGTATTTCTTAAGGGACCAAAATTTGGTTTAATGAGCAGAGAATCCTGTAGAATCCAAAATTCTTCATTGATAGGATAGTGCTGATGAAGAAGCCAACTTTCTATTTACGCAGGAATGGAAGGCTGAGTAGCTTGAGATGTGAGGAGTTATCTTAAAGGATCTTTCCCAGCAATTTCTCAGAAGTAAAAAGGCTGGCATGGTAAAAATGTGGCAGGGCACAGAAGACATGGTGAAAAAATGGAATAAAGTACAGAATAAGGAATGCCTCCGTTCCTAGCAGAATGCTGTACAGGATTAAACTGCTCTGTAGCATGCATCATTTACAAATACTTGACAGCGGAACACACTTGTTTCATTCGCATGGAAAACTTCAAAGGATCAGTGCTGTCACTGGAAGTAGTACAAAGAATCAAGATCTCTATAACAGGAAGAAGGGACACATGTCTAACTGCATCAAGGAAAAAGGAGATGAGAAAAAAGATACGTACTTAATTCAGCCAACATCCATGCAACTGATATTTATTGGGTTTGGGGTGGCTGAGGACACTATTAATACAGGATTTTTATTTACAATTGTTTGGGAAACATTTAGGCGGTTCACAGAACTGGATACAGAGAATTTGTTTCTTTTGCTATCATGGTATTTTGACTAAAAGACTCAGGATGGCATTGCTTCTTGTTCAGTTGAAAAATCACATAGGTCTATTACCTAGTGGTTCTCTTAAAACCTCTTAACGGGAAACAAAACCTTTCCAACTGGAAGTATCCAATGGCACTGTTCTTTTTATATTATTTATTTATTTATTAATTAAAACTTTTTTTAGGAAGTGGAACAGAGAAAGAGAGAAAGGAGCAAAAGCAGATCAAATAGTTCTTACTACAGTAAAATAAAATAAAAATAAAAAGGAAAAACATAGGGAATCTAAGTTACTGCTGTTAGTCCATTGATTTAAATGGAGTCATGTCAATCCAGACCAGCAATATATATTTGACTTTAAATCTTTATCAACATCAAATGCTAACAGAAACTTACTTCATCATCTCCAACATCAAGTATGTCATCTAAGTCGGTCTTCGAAATATTAAGGATAGATGCTGCCAAGTACTGGGCACGGTGAACAGATTCTTTGGAAAGGCTGCCACTGCATTTTTTGTCTTGTAGCATTTTTTTAGTACATCTAACTCGCGTTCTCATCTCTTTTACACTGTGCTGCAGCTCAGTCGCCAAAGTCTAATGAGGTGAAATTAAAAAAAACAAACAAATAAACAAATGTATTTACCATCAGTACATTTCGAGGTTATCTTTTGACACATCTGGTTCTTCAAGTAGCATATAAGAAATACTTGAAGGCATGGCTGTGGTTCTGGAAGTTGTCAGAATCAAAAGAAAGTTGACTGCAAATGACATATATACATATGCAAGTTACAATGCAAGCATTGGAAAGAAAGAAGACACATGTGAAAGGGTTGAGGCAAACCTAACAACTCCTCTGTTTGTTGGATGTAGACTTAAGTTGATAACAACACTGGAAAATCAGGCAGTTCTGGATGGCCATTAGACATATTTGATGTGCTTTTAATTTGTGCAGTTCCAAAGATGATCATCTTAGTTATTATTGTAAAAGAATACTAACACCAGACACTCTGCAATAATTAAATTAAAAGCAAAAACCCGATGGCCACAAGCTTATACTCTAAATGCAGGATCATGTCTCCAAATTCTCATGGATCTTATGCCTTTATCTGATTGTTCCTCAATTTTAGTCCTCTGTTTTCTCAAATCATCCCCTGTCAAAAGCCCATTTAATCATTTGTTTTGTTTTACAAATTAAAGAACATACACAATTGATATTTTTGTAACATAATTATTAAAACCAAGGCATGTTCATTAAAACCACCATTATATTATGAAAATCATAATCCTGGGCCAGGCCACTGGAAAGATCCCCTTTAAAGGTTTTAGGGAAAATTACTAGACTGTATTAGTGTCATATCATACATCACAGGCAGTAGATCAGGACCTCACTAGCCTGTTCACCACATGAGCACTAGTCAAAATGGGTCCCCATTTATCATCAGAAAAGAATAATCAAGTGCAGAATCAAGTTACATATATCTCGACCTTTCCACAGGCCACTTGAATGGAGCTCATGGACAGCAGTGATCCGTGGATCACAGCTCCGGCTGCCATTCGTTGCTCTGACTGGTTCACATGGCACTGTCTGGGTTAGGAAGTGGCAGAGCCATGTGCCAATCATGCATGATATAGGTCTTCGAGCCAGCAGTGCTATCAAGGACACCACAGAATTGCAACCTCCTGTTCCGAAAGTATGGCCACAGGACAGAGGATTTGCCTTGCAGGAGAGATACCTAAGCTTCCCTTTTTAGACCCGTTGCATCCAGTGCACTGATTTCAGTCATTCCCAAGCACCTCTAACTGAATACCAAATTGCAGCCTAAATGACTAATCACCAAGCAGGACTTTAATAACTTGTACTTCACTGATTTTTTTGTTTGTTTTCTTCTGTTTCCAACTCTCAAGGCAACTGCAAAATTATTCCCAATGTTCTCCTACCATCAGTGTCACAAGGGAAACATTGCAGTGTTGAATATGTTTTTAATTTTGGTAGCAAATAATTAAATGGCAAAGTGTTTGAAGCATTTACAATGGATGCTCACACATGTTTTAGAGGCTCATGATCTATTTTCCCAGCAGAGTACTACAGAAGATAGAATTCCCCCTGTGAAAACCTACCAGCCCAATCCTTCTTAAGTAGCTAATAAGTTCAATGCTGAGTATGTAAGGGAATGATCAAACAGTTTTTCCAGCAGTACTAGCTCATACTGGTAGGATGGAAAAGAAAGAAAAGTACATAAATAACAGTGAATCCGTGTAGGTTTACAACGTTCACACCTGAAATATTCAGTCAGCCTTAACCAGCTGGCATTCAGGCATGATCAAAACAATGTATTATCTGTCAGCTGAAAGAACTGGCTTACTACTGGCAGCAAATAGGAGTCAAAGTCTGATTAAAAAACAAGTAAGTCATTCATGATAAGAAAAAAAATGTAAGAATGAAGAATATATAAATGTACTGAAAGGGGAGATATACAGTCAAGCATTTTGTGGATACCTGGCAGCTTTGATTATAATTATTTTGATTATAAATTGCTCTAAGAGCTGAAATTATTATGTATTTTGGTAATAAACCAACCACAAAGCAAACAAAACAGCAGGTTGACTGGGGTATGTGAGATTATTATTATTTTTAACTAGAGAAATATGTCAGATTCCCTCCGCAGCCCTTGGTCAAGCTGTTCACATTACAATTAATAAGCACAAATCTATAATGAGAATCCTGTAACCTTCTGCAGCAAATGTGGTAGTCCAAAGGAAGCCAAGGATGAAAGAGCAAGCCAGGTGAAAACTGCATAGGATGCCCAGCAAAAGTCTGGTTTCTTGAGGTGTGTGCACAAGGAGGGAGGGGACAGGGAATGGTAAAGGAGGAACCACAGTAACCATGCAAAGTCACCAAACAACTAAGGAAAGCAGCACCAACTGTTCCAGATTTCAGAAGGGATCTGAAGTAAAGTATGTGTTTCTCCATCAAGGTCCAAACCTCTACTCTTGGATATAGTCAAGTTTAATTCGTTCTAAATTACTGGAACTGCCTTCAGTTGTGCTCTCTACTGCCCTTTTATGAAACCTCAGGAAAGCCAGACCAAAGAGGTGCATGGACTTGGAGATAAGTTTTCAACATTATCATCCAATTTGAGTCTTATCAATTTAAAATTTTGGTTTATGACAACCATTTCTAACAGAGAAGATGCTCTATTTTTAAAAACATTGTAAGGGTTTGTGATGCTTTTACATGCATGCAGTTAATATGTAAAGCCAGTGTGGTGCAGTGGTTAAGAACATGGGTCTGGGACTCAGGTGATCAGGGTTCAAGTTCCCATTCAAGCCATGGGGCCAACTTTGGGTCAATCACACACTCCCAGCCCAACTACCTCACAGGGTGGTTGTTGTTGTTGTGGGGATAAGACTGAGAGGAGGAAGAGGAGACTGATGTAAGCTGCTCTGAGTTCATTAAGAGAAAAAGAAAAAAGGTAGGATATAAATCTAAGAAATAAATAACTCCATTTATTTATAATAACAAACACTGAAACAATATTCCTGTGGCCTCTGGGCGAGTATCATAAGCACCACAGCATATGATGGATCTCTCATTACCAAAGGTGTAAGGTACTGATCATATCTCAGTCCTCAGGGATTAATGCTCTAAATGAACAGATCCAGTGAGCTGGCCAGGAATAAGGCAATCCCATATGATTGTCATATGTGGTCTATTCGAAGGAGAATTGATAACACCAATCCTTCTACCTTCTGGAATAAAAGAAATGGTGGGATCGTCATCTGAAGATGGAAAATTCAGAGATACTACACTCTATCAGTCCTGCTGAATCCTACAAATATGGCCCACAAATGTCAAAAGTGTTCTCTACTTTGGTTCATTTAGACTTAATACCAAATCATAGTTCTGTGATGAAGAGCACCTAGAGGACTCCCTCCTTCCTCCCCTTTTGTGCATAAGTCCCTAGCTCTGGGACCATCTTTCACCTATGATAGTTTGCTGGGACATGCAAATGGGTGCATTTTTATTAGTGCCGTCTTTTCAGATTGTGATCTAAGTGAGTTTACAAATGGCAGCCTGAAGGTTAGCGCTAACAATGGTTTGCCAGATTAGATGTCACCACAAGTCAAATATAATAAAGATAGAAGAGGGAGTCTGCAGACAAAAGAATGAGGGAGGAGAGTTTCTGATTCTCTAACCACGTTTTAATGCTATGCATGAATTAAACTTTGCCTTTAGGACTGCAGAATCACCATTTTCTTCTGTCGTGCATAGAAATGAATAGAGTCATCCATTAAATAAAGTACTGAATCATATATAAAACTAGTTACAGTAATATGAAGTTTGTTTATTGGTGTGCTGGGTAAAGTATTCTACTCTCTACTCTTCAGTGTATTCAGAACATGTTCATTAGAGAGGCATTTAAATGCATTTGAAACATTTCTAAAGAGATTTCTCTAATCCTAAAATCCATTTATTATTTTCCTATTACTCATTTTACAATCTTAAGATTTGGGTAATCTGGAATTAATAGTTACAATGGACTACTCCTATGAAATTTCTTAATACATCTTGGGAACAGCTTGTTTCTTTGATACTTTGGCAGATTATCAGAAGACAGCTTGAATAGAAGAAAAAAATTAAAGAATATGGAGGTAATCAGTAAAACAGAAAGAACACAGAGGTGTTCTAATACAGCCAGAGAACAAGTCAACAGTAACTAATGAAAATCTATTTATTTATTTCAACAGTGTTGATCCAGGACCACTTGTAGGCCAGGGATATGCATGCACCCCTTGAATGGTAGGGTGCATTTTGTTAGGCATGCGGACATGCGAGCTGCCTTGACAGCATGTGGCTTGGTCACATGGGCATTTTTGTTTTCTTCACAAGAGTGTGATCTTGTGTTCTGCTATAAAAAGCCGATGTTAGATACTGGGGTTTGAACCTCAAAATTTGCAGTGAAGAAGACTGCAAACTCTTGTGTAAGTGCAGAAGAAGAGGAGACCAAAAGTGTACAACATCAGCAGTTGTAATGAGCATGTACTCAGGCCAGATAATAAGTCGAAGAACCTCACTGCCTTTCACTGATCAGTAGAACAGTTCCTTCTGTGTATTGTACTTCAAGCTCTAGTTTCTGGCTTAAATTCTCACAGGCCCAGTGTGACAGCAGCCACCACCAAATCTGCTGTGCTACAACCAAGTATATATTTCCACATAGTGCAGCAGTACAGTGAAATACATGGAAAAAAGGAACCTGGAGCTGTCTACAGCCTTTACACCTAAAAGGAAGGTGAATTTGTTTAAGTTAAAATGGTAGAAGATATTAAAGCCCTATTTGTATTTAATGAATATGAATTAAAATTAATCTGAATTAGGTTGTTTAAAATTAAAGCTTAATTTCTTTTATATTTCACTTCTGCATTTTTTTTCTTTCAAGAGAAAAAGGTGTGTTCATGAAAATGAATGAGGGGAAGCCTCCTGTCCACCAAGGACCTTGGGATGAAAGATTTCTCTCTCCAGCCATTTTTTTGCATATATATCTTCTTTTTTCTATTACAAGTGAATCCATGCAGCATGGTCTCTACCTAATTGCATAGGGAGTCTACACCTCTAAAATATAGACTGAAATCTGAAAAAAAAATGGATAAATTGAAATCAAATTCAAGCAATATTAAAGAAAGAAATTCTGTTGAATAACTTTAACTTTCCAGAATAGCTTTAATTCTGGAAATAAATCTGAAGGAAGACGGAAGGACAGAAGGAACGCCCTCCCTGTTCCATGTTGAGCCCCATGATAGCAGCTATGCTCCTCCTAGAGCTGGAACTAAATCTAGCACTGGAAAATGAACAAGGTTAGCAAAGCTCTTATTATATTGCAGCAATAAGAGTGGGGTAATGGATCTGAATACAAGGAGGAAGCATCTTCTTACTGACATCAGTATCCCAGAAACTTTCCTGAAGGAAGTTCAGATTCCAAAAAGCTTAAATGTCCCCAGAGTTCTAGCAAGAAAGGTCCCATTTTTACTGATCTGATTTGATATTCTCCCAGAAAATACATTTTTTAGTATTAGCTAAAGTCCACTAACATTTTGTTCAGCTTTGTCAGTCTGAGCTTTGATCTACTGGTAACTAATAAATTAAGAACAGCTAGTCTTTTTTGACGCTTAGAGGACAGACCTTTGCACTTAATCTGTCGGTGTTGCAGATAGAAGAGCACATGCATAATAAGCTCTGTATTTTTTGGAGTTACAGTTCAATGCTGAGGGCAATGTGATGTTAACAAGACATAAAACCAAGGTTCCAACAAAGATCTTGAAATTCAGACTTTGCAAATGATTCTGGATGCTTTAGACTGAAGCATACTTTGGGTTATGCTGCTCAACTTCAGTGTTTAATCAGTACGACTTTTAAGGAGAAACATGAAAACTCCATTTAAAACATGACATTCAAGGCAGGCTACCAGTACATTAAAAACAGTACAACGGTTAAAACATCAACAGTAAAACAGGTAGTGGGAAACAATGACAATTTAACTGCCGTTGCCCTGTAGGAAAGAGTCAGGGCTCAGAGAAGGTGTTCTTTGGAAGCATCAGACAAGAGGATGGGAACAGAAACATGCACACACCCACATCCACACTCGCACACATACAGGGGGTGGGGGAGAAAGTGAGCGAGCAAGCAAACAAGTGAGAAGGATATAGAGAGAGATTGAAAGAGTTGTGCCATTAACAGGATTGGGAAACAGAAAAGCAGACCCATTCCATATGGGTGTAGAGTTTACCCAGCACCAAAAAGAAAGCAGAGATGGCACACAGCGAATAATTCTTGGAAAGGGGTTCCATAAATGATCAGCATCATCCAACACTGCAAGCACATGGTCCAGCATGCTGCCCCAGAATGGCAGGTTAGGCACTGGGCAGTAGCTGTTCCAAACTACTGGATATGATCTTCCTTTTTTCCCAGTAAAGGCCTCACCACTGCTTACTACATAGCAGTGGGGATCGCATCATCCATGAAAAGGCATTAACCACCTCCAAGATGTTAGTCTCCAATGCACAGATTTCACAAGGTTGTATGGGTAAGAGTCAATGGTCTTAATCCTCCAAATAGCCATCATCATCAAGCTGCAGAAGCTGAAAATTATTCATAACAATATGACTAAATGGTGCTCTACCTCACCCACCCCCCAAAAGTTTCAAGAAACTCTATCTACAAAATATCCACCAAATTTGTCACAGTGGTCTTTTGAAGGCTCAGGCTGTTGCATCACAGAAGCTCCTTCATTTGGTTCTGCAACTGGGTAGAAGAGGTTTGGGAATGTTTGTACTGATGGCCCACACTTGGTCATCCCCTCATTACAAGTGGAGAACATGGCTTTGGCAGGATCACTAGCTATCAAGACTCAATGGCTTCCAGGGATGGATTAATCAATCCAGTTCTGCACTGAGACAGATAGCTTGAAGGTCAAATTTGATTTGCTCATGACAATGGAGTCCTATTTGACTCTGCCACCCACAGATCATCTTCTAGTCCAGCACAGAAAATTTAGTTCTCACACATCTGCTGGACCCAATACAATTTTGAAATCGGCCCATAGTTGACATGGCTGGTATGAAACCCTGAGTTGCTCCTTACAAGGTACTCAGCATGAATGTTAAAGTCCTTCAAGTCTAAAAGACTTTAATAAAACCTTAAGACGAACTCCATCAGTTCAGCCAATGGGCTACCAGGGAACCTCATGGACAGTTAAACCCAAGTCTGCCCTGTGGTCCCAACACCAGATACAGGTGTTCAAAACTGGATCACTGCTGGGCAAGGAACCCATGCAGGGAGCTAGATTATGTACAGCACCAAGTTTACCCTCCTCCCCATCCCTTGAGTTTGGTGTTGTACAAGATACATCTGGGTCAAGTTTAACCCTCCTTCACCATCTGGCTAGGTTACTATGAGACATGGTCAGTTCAGCATACTTTTCTATAATAAAATAATAGAAGATACATCCTTTTCCATTAGTCAGTTTGCTCAGTGTTTTTATGGTGCCAGCTTAATTCTAATATGTCTTTGAAAATGCAAAGCCATCTTAGGTAGATGAGAGTAGTTATATATGCTACTTTTCTGTTATAAGAGAGGAGCCTGCAATTACAAGAGGTTACAGCCACATTTGGATAGTTAAGGGCACAATCATGTGGTCCCTAGAGAATATCCTTGCTACACTTTGAGAAAGGGACTCCAAAAATTAATTCCCAGCCCTGCCCAATCCCCAACCCATTGAAGCCACCATGGTGCTTGCTTTCCAAGGTTCAAGTGGCTTTGAAGGACCTTGTATAAGTCAAGTTATTCTGGTAGCCTTTAAAAAGAGACCCATCTAAAGAAATAGAAAGTGGATAGAGAGATGAAAGTTGTTCTTTCCATTTTGCTGGTAGTGCCCTGGCAGGGAATTGGATCCTGAAAAACCTCCAAGTGCAGGGCTTCTTTCTAGCGGTCTAACATGATTGATAAGCAGACAGGAATAGTGCCTTGGACAATGTAGTGAACAGTCAAACAGCAGACATCTGGGCAGAACTGATTTCACAGACATGAGTCCTGAAAAAGTGAGACGCCTCTTGAGGAAAACATGTCTTTAAAAGCTTGACCCGGGGAGCCTTGCCAATATTTTAAGTATTAGATTCTCTCACCCCCCAAACTCTTCTTTGTGATATGTTGTGACAGGTAATCCCCCCTTGCAGACTACTTTAATGCTTTTTGATCTGACACTTCTTCAAAGCAACAATACCTAGTTGGGGAGCTACAAAAGCATCAAATACTGTGACAAGGTGAACTGCGTAAGTTTTTCTGCCACCAAGTTGAAGGGTGAAACCTAGGGCCAGGATGTTATCTCACAAGGATGAAAGGAAACAGGAGCAGGCTGAAGGAACATCATTTGGACTCCTTCACCTCCATACCCCTGGATATCAACTGTCTTGTGTGGAAGACAAGACAGAGGGAGGCATAACAGGCTGAAGGTACATTGCCAGGGCCTGCACCAATTGAACTGCCCCAACAGAAGGCAAGATGCAAGACAGGGCCATTCATCAGCCCTACCTTTGATCACTTTATTGCCTTCTCCTTTGCCATCCCCTAATTGTAAGCCTAATTTTCAATGGAATTCATTGATAGATTGAAAGGTAATCTTGAGGCCTTTTGTGGAGGCTGAGGAGTTTCTCTAAGGTTTGAAAGCTTAATCATTGGAACTAAGAACTTCAGGAAAATACTTGCTAGTTATTTGCTGATTGTATTGCTGATATTGTGGCCTTGGTATTTTGCTTTCAGTCTCCCACCACTGGAATGTGGCCTCTGAGAGCTTCTTTAAAACTGAATTTGGCACACAGGCTGAAAAAGGTACAACACATTTGTACTGATGGTGCCTCATACCACATATATAGATATGTCTAAATGATAAGCTGCAAGTGAGTACTTCTGGTTTGCATAATTGATTTATAAATGCAAATGCAAATCCATTTGTACATTGTTGCTGTGATATCTGAACCTGAACAGTCTGAATTTTGTATAGATTAAACCACCAGCATTAATATATGATTTATTATTGGGCTAACTCTGATTTGTTGAGCCCACAAACAACCTAGAGTGTCTGGACTTGGGCAGCATACCAACATCATAGAATTCATAGGTTGTTTGTGGCAATTGATGTGACATGCTCTCAGAGCATCCAATAAAATTTATTACTCCTCCCCCCCCTTTTTTTTTCTGTTAGGCTCTACAGTTATACCAACATAAGATGAATGACTGTAGCTTAGTGTTAGAACACATGCCTTCATTGTGAAAGTTCCAGATTCAATTTTGGGTATGGCTCAGAAAGACTCAGTTTTGAAAACTTGGAGAACTGCTGCCAGTCCAAGTAAACATCATTGGTCTATATGGACTAATGACCTGGCTATATTTCTAAATATATTTTTTAAATCAAGGAACAATTTTAATTTGTTATTTACATCCACATTTGCCAGTGATCTAGAAGGCTTGAATTTTGCACAATAGTAGTCTTGTAATACGTTTTAGTTTGTGCTCAATTGCAGTTTATCCATAAAGCAATCTCCACATTTTTCTTTAGTCAAAATGTAGTTGGTTGCACATACAATGAATTATTTGCCAAAGCAATTTACAAAGATCATATTTCAAGATAACATTTCAATTATCCTGCATGACAGCATAAGCTTCTGCCTACATCACAAGAGGGAAAGCAAGCAAGCAAGCAAACCATTGAAACCCATTCTAGACTGATTCTCTAAGCTAGCCATTACTTATAAATGAAGCAACTCACAACTTTACTAGTTCAGCTTCTCTATACTATAGGCTTTCATCCTGACTTTTTTCCCGCAACAGTCCTCTGATTTCAGTTCTGATTCACTATTTTTCCTCATTCTATATTGCTTTCTCTTATCTATTCTTAATTTTATTTATATACAGCATTTTAACTTCCTCACCTAATTTTCTGGCTACTCAAAGGAGAGTAGAGTTCTGGTTAGGCTTCTCCCTCTCCTTATTTGCCAAGTCCATGAGTGAAACTTTCGTCCCTTTTGGGAGCTCATTCTCCTGCAGATGTTAAAATTCTGGGCTCCCATTCATAATGAGCATCAAACAAAAAGCAACCATTTTAAAACTTCATAACCAAACAAAATAGGTGAAAGTTTCATTCCTTCGCATCTAGAAAATGTACCCAAAATATTTTCCAAGAGTTAGAACAAATATTTTCAATATATCCATTCAGGATCAGATAATATTGCTACATTACAATAATTTTATGATAAAATATGCTTCAATGTTTTTCTCTGAACCCAGTTTAACATGCTGCCCATTGCTATTTCGCTTCAATGGTTCAAAAACTTTATTCCTCCCTCCCCTGCCAATTCTACATCGGTGAAAAGTTTTTCAAACATTATACAATTTTTGCAGATTCTCACACACATTTTACATGTAATTAAAACACATAAATTAAAAGTAGACAAAGAAACATATATTTGTGTCTTGATCCTAAACAGAAAGGAATTTCCAGAATAGCAGAGATCTGTATCCTTTTGTAGTGATCCAGAGTCTGCCCAACATCCACATTATACATAGCTCCTGGTATACTGTATACATCACTTTATCACATGTTAGCCCTAAATATCAAGAATTTAGCTATTTACTTCATTCATTAAAATCTACAGAGCCTATTATTCTGTTTACAGTCTAATAGATATTCACTGTCACCATTCAGGCCTCTGATTCAATTTGCCTAAATCCCATCTGAAAAGTGATCCTGATGGAGAAGTAATTTAATCATCAATTTCTTCTCAGAACCATCAAGAGTGGCTGTTTCTTAATATGTAACGGCCCTGGTGCTTACCCTGCTACCAGAGAAAGCCTGCTGACTAGAAAATAGTCAGCAAATAGTTTAAATAAAAAAGTAGCAATATTTTAAAGTGATATGAATAAAATACTCACATTGACCATGTTGTGCATTCTTCTAAGTGTCTAAAAGCATTTACACTCAAAGGAATTCAGCTTTCTTTGGTTATCATGCTTACTCTGGACATCTAGAGATCAGCAAACTGCCAAACAACTGCAGTCCAAATGCAATGTACAGGATTTCCCCCTCTTAACTAAATGGACAATTATACAAGTGGGTTTAAATAAACTAAACTGCCTTGACTTTGGAATTGTTTTAGGGTGGCATTTACCTCCTATTAGTGCTAATTTTGTCTATGGAACAGTGTTTCCAAATAAATCATACTCTTTCTCACTCTGTCCATCCTTCCCACCAACCAGAAGAAAGAAGCCAAGAAGCTATTGATGGACTATATCCTATTTAACCATAGTTCTTGTCACACAACTCTAATTAATCCAAACGCAAAGGAAAAAACAAGCATCCCTCCACACACCATGAATATCTTTTAGATTGATATTTTAAAAAGTTGGGTAGTTGAGATTTGGCCGGGGCAACCATTCAGTTTTTTCAATGCAGCTATTAATAATAATAAGTACTTACAAACATTCCATTTTGTGGGGCTTAGAAAAATTCCAGATAAAGGGCTCTCTCCTATGAGGTTTGTCTACAAGCAAAGGAGACACTGTTGGTGGGATGCATTCCCACTCACTCCTGTAACTCCCTGAGTTCTGCAAAACCAGAGACCTTGAAGAACAGATGAATAGGTCTCTGGGGCTGAACGGGAACAGTAAGCTCTAGTGCATTAGCAGAGGACTGTTGTAAGTAATCTGAGTGATGGACTTCATTTCCACTTTTCTAATTGAATATTGTTTACAAGATCTGAACAGGGCAGTCAAAGATAGGACATTCATTCATATGGTGGCCCTAAGTCAAACATGGTTTGACAGCAGCTAATAGCAACACAATCTTGTATTATAAATGGCATTATGATCATGTATTAGAAACACCAGCACAAAAATGACGTGCACAAACAGACTGGGAAACAGGCAGGCGGACAGTATCCATATTTACATATTACGTACACAGGCACAAAGTTGGTTGCTGCAAGATTCAGGACAGATAAAAGGAAGTACTGCTCCACAAAGTGCATCATTAAGCTATGGAATTCACTTCAGAAAATACAGAGATGAGCACAGTTGGGAGGGTTTTAAAGGAGGACTGGATCAGTTCATGAAGGCTATCAATGACTACTAGTCTGATTGGCTATGGGCTACCGTAATATCAGAAGCAGTACACCTATGTACATTAGTTGCTGAGGACATGTGCAGGAGAGTGGCTGTGCTCACGTCCTGCTTGTGGATTTCATGCACAGCTGCTTGGCCACTGCATGAGCAGAATGCTGGAACGGCTGCACTCTTGGTCTGATCCAGCAGGGCTCTTGTGTTCTTAAAGTATAACCATTACAAGTGTATCTCACTATGCTCCATTTGAGCACTGCACTGCCTAAACTTCATTGCAGTATCTCTTTCCCCCTCTCCTCAGCAGCTGGGAGCTCGACTCCCACATGCAAACCAGCTCTGGGTTAGAAAAGGTCAGGCACTCCACTGCAACCGTTGTGTTCTACTGCAGCCCCCAAGAGGGAACAGGGAGACACAGTCACGCTCACAATAGCCTTCCTCTATGGGCAAGGAGGCATTAGCACTGGCAAAGTACTCCAGTGGTACTCCCACTCTTCCCTTTCACCCCCTCATAAACATCTATTATGCATCCAAATTCAAGCACTACACGCTCAAGTTGCTGACAATCTCCCATTACTATTTTGAGTCTTTCTTTGTGCTCTGCAGGCTGCTGTTCTACAGGTACAACCTACATCTGACCTCCAGTTCCATGTGGATTAGAACTCCTAATTATGACACTTCTCCTCTGCAAAACTACCAACCAGAACAGTAGTATCTGGATTGCAAAACCATACATGTCTTTATCTTTGCAGGATCCACTCCATGTCTAGTATTGTTCAGTAAAGAGTATTAGTGTATCACTAATGCTCTTTCTGTGTTTGAGAGAGTTAGCAGGTAACCCTGTGTGGGTTGAGGGGGTTGGCTCTGTCCAGTTCTGGGCAATGTGGAGACCCTTTCTCAGGACTGATGGGTATTGGCAGCATGGACAAGGGTACTGGAGACAAGGCTAGCATGCTTGCAGTGCCTTCCATTTTCCTTTGCAGTATATTGTCATTTGTCTTTCAGCACGTTTTCCCTTCTTCTTGAGGTGAGCCTGTATAGCAGGAATTCGTAGTCCTCCAGTTACTGTCAGAATACAATTCCCATCACTCCAACCACTGATCATCTTGGTTTGGACTGATGGGAATTAAAATCTAGCAGCATCTGGAGGGTCACATGTTCCTACTGCTGACGGATTGGATAGCCAGTCATTGGCACAATGGTAGCTTATCTATGGTCCAAGTGTCATTGCAGTACTGGATCACTCTCTGAACACAAATCTTTCATTTCGCCCCTTCATTAGTAAATTTGGTAGCATTACTTTAAAAGTAAACGTACAAGAACTTTATTTGTGGTTGCAAATCATGTGCACATATCATGTTCACAATCCCACATGCAGAGGTGCTTTTAATTTTATTTATTAGGAGTGATGGTTACAAATTCCCAAATTTGTTATCATGTTTGGAAATGCATTTAAAATGCACACTTCACATGTACATTTTTCAGAAACCATGCATTTTCACCCCTAGGTCAGTACTGGGATGTGTATTCTGTGGAGAAATCTGTAGTTTTCCCTTTCAAGAGGGTTGGAAAATCAGATGGAGAACAAGTGGTGCTGCTGCAAAGCAATGGCTACTTTGCAACTTTCAGAGAATTTTCATGAGCTTGAAAATTGCTGGTACTCTCATTCTGATTTGACATTTATTTTTGAGTTGGCTAATATTAATTCTTGAGGATATACCAAACAGCAGAGTGAACATGCACAGGTAATGTTGAGTATAGCACAAACATTCTGTCATGTACGTTAATTAACACCTAAAAGGGGATGATATAAACTATTATAGTGCCATGGGAGAAACACCATAGGAATGCTGTTTTGAGCTGGATTGCTGTGACAAGTATATCCTATAGATAGGACCCTGGAGTAGATTTTGATGGGCTTTCTTAGCTGAAGAAAGGAAACTTCTCATGTGGTGAGGTCCTATACTCTTCAAAGCAGCGTTTCATTTTTTCAAAGATACAAGTTTGAACTGGACTGCTAAACTGGTTCCAATTCATTGTATGCACCAAGTATATAGCAAGGAGGCTATATAGCAAGGGGACGGCATACAAAAACATTAAATAAATAAATAAATAAATAAATAAATAAATGTGCAGAAAAACGTGCTTAACTTATGCTGAAATCAATGAGTACGACTGCTCAGGATTGTGCTGAACTTTTCCATGCACATAGCACAGTATCATTCAAGTTAACATGCTCCCTTTTCTTTCTCTGCAAGCCATTCAGCTGGTTTAGGGACCTGTGTGCTTGACTGGTGCTTATTACTGACTATCTGAAGTAGTAATTAGCTTGTTAGGTTGTCAGCAAGCAAGTTAATTTTATTTAGACTTTATTAATTTCACTCCTGCTGGCAATTGCTTTTTAGCTACCTTTGCTCTTGACAACTTGGCACTGATCTTTTATTCAACAGAGAGAGCAAATACAACTATGATATTTTGGAGATGGCATTTATTTGGAAAAGTCTATTAAATTAGAGGTGTTGTTAATAGTGAAAACAAGATATTCTATTGCAGGGTCATTCCAAGATAAATAAAATCAAAACTAGCCTTATGATATTTATTTTAATATGACCCACCTTCACATGTACTCCCTTCCTGCTTAATACTGCTCTTAGTACCCCAGGGGGAAAAAGATAAACAGCACTGAACCTGTCTTTTCCAGGCCTGCATGGCTAATAACAGCTTCTGCAGGGAGGCAATTTATATTGAAGAAAGGTCACGCTGGATAGGGAAGTGTTAAATACTCTCTCCCAGATCAACAGCCCCTCCCCAGTCTTCAGCCCAGTAGAGCTGCTAAAGAGTCAGTGCAAAACCCACAAGAGATTCTGAAAATGCATCATCAGTCTAGTTTTGCCATTATGCTTAGGCTGTAATCCATCAAAGTTTATAAAACAGCAACACAACTTTGTTCATCTGACTCCATGTATTTATTAATTACTTTTTTATACCACCAAATAGTCAAAGCTCTTCCTGTAATCAGTCAAAATAGGATGAGAAGGTGTTGCTGTTGACAATATTTTGGAAAAAAAATAATGCAGCTACCCATTTCATGCTGTCCCAGTGCCGAGAGCACAATCAGAAACTGTGTGGAGCTGGAGGTGAGCAAAATGCCATACTCCATAATTCTCAAAACCAAATATGTTTGTTTGCCTTGACATTTGAAGGTTAGGATTACACATGTAGAGTGGTATGAGCCTGTATGCATTTTTATTTCTGGATATGTTAATGAAATTTTATGTTTGTATTCAATTTAAAAGTTAACCCTAATGCTATCCCAGCCACTCAGGATAGGGCACTTCAAATGCTTGAGATTAACATTGCTAGATACAAAAGGTAGGGCTTTCAACAAAATGTTTCAGTACAGATGGTACAAGTTCAAAGTTTCAGCCAGCCAGCCAGCCAGCCATGTCCTTTTCTGAGACAGTCCTTTCCATGCCTCTCCTTTCCTGCCTTTCCTCCCTTAAACTGTCCCTCCAACTTCGCTCTCACTGGAAAAGACAGAGATGCTAGGGAAAGACAAATGCTGAAGAAGAGGAAGGCCAAATAGGAAATGGATCAATTCCATTAAAGAAGCCACAGCCTTGAGTTTACTATTGCTGAGCAGGACTGCCAAGGATAGGACATTTTGGAGGGCTTTCACTAATAGGCTCGACGTAAGTTGTAGATGACTGCACATAACAATAACCACTCCCAGGGATCCATAAGCGTGCTCAGTTCTCTTGTACAGTATTTTGGTGAGGTTTTTGTATTTGCATAAACCTTGCGTTTCCCCCAGCCAGGGTGGTCTGATTTTGGTTATGTCAGGATCCACACTGACAGGATGAGTTTGTTATCACTGCATACAGTGCTATTTGTGAAACATTTGCAAATGGAAAATCTAGCTTTTCATTTTACACCAGCCAGCCATAAGTCCCATCTCATGCTTTCTCACAACAATACTGCCGATAACCATCCTCTTCTGTCTTCTTCTCTTGTTGTGACATCATAACCAGCAAATGCTAATGTCCCAAAGCCCAAGTGCTTGAGTCCATCAGAGGCAGAAGCGGCAGCAGCAGTTGGGCATCCCAAATGCACCTGGATACAACTCCGGCTGACAGTCCCTTCCTTCTCAACATTGCTGAGGTCATCAAAGGGAGAAGCAGCCCTTTATTAGGGTGAGATCCAGATCCATGACCTACTGAACTTTGTAACTAAAGTCTAGTGTCTGTTTTTTTCCCTGCCTCCTTCCTAATCCCTTTCTCTATCAGATCTTTTAGGTTCTAAGCCTGAAGGTAGGGAGTATCTTATTATTGATCTTTGTAAGCCACACTGAGAGCCTTTCTGGCTGATCCTGCACATAAATAAATCAATATATACTGTTCCAGTGGATGAAGTTGGAGGACAAGCCTCAGAAGTGAACAATCATGGAAGGGAGCTCTGTAAATAAATTAATTAAATCATGTTTATTCAGTAGCGTCCTATGTACGAATAGAGATATAGCATGGCCTTTCAGAATGCAACCATTCAAGAAGATTTTCGTATCCAGTAGTTGCTTGCCTACAATGTTATGTCAATTGTGGCAGGTATATTTTACATAGAGTTCTACATAGTCATTCATATTTGACTTTATGATTATATATCTGAGGTAAGTGAAGCAATTTCAAATTGAGAGCAAGACAGCACATTGCAACTGAATAAATCAACACTTTTGTGAGAAGGGCTGTAAATCGGGTTATTTAAAAGATGTCTTCAACAACATAGAAATGTTAATGAAAAAGTGAATTGTTTCAGGTCAGCCCCTAGTCAAAACTGAAAGAACACTATCACAAAAATGGGATAGCCCCCAGAGGTAGGTGTAAGCTTGTCTGGGTGCCTCTTCCATTCTGAAACTATACCAGTTCTTACACTATAATATCACAAAGTATCGGCCACAGGCATAACATGCTTAAAGAGCATGCAAAACTTCCTGCATCTGGAATTCACATAACCATGTACATGAATGGCACATGACTGAGCTCATGGCAAAAGCCAGAAGGTAATTTTGAAAAAAACCATCAGACCTTCACAAAGGTGATGAACTCTTCCACTTTTTCATTGGACATTATCAACCTCTTCTGCACTGCTTCGAGTGCCTGTTCACTTTGCCTTGCCAAGCCATGGAGTTGTTGAGAGGCGGTAGTTTCAATTTCGGTCATGGCACACTCTGCCTCAGCCATTTTACCTTCAAGATTGGCAACTTTAATCTCCTGAAATAAAGCCACATTGAAATTGTACTTGAACGAAACAGGAGAGCATCCAGAAACGATGTCACACTGTTTAAAGGACTGTCATTTCTGTGGAAACACAATAAAATTTCCCTACACAGGCTCAAGGTGGAAATCACTACCTGCAATGCCTTCTATGTGGGGCTTATTTATTTTATTCTTCAATTTTATGGTATTTTTATTGTATTTTATTGTCTAGTTTTATGGATTGTTGATAACCACCTGGAAAGCTTTGGCTATGGGGTAAATAATACTAATAATAATTGAATTAAAATCACAGAGATGCTGCTATAGGCATAATAAAAATGTTATTCTTGACAACATGCATCTTAATTTGTAAGAAATACTGTACACAGAAAAAGCTCAGGTAGGAATTTAGTATTATATGTTAAATCTGGAAACTCTGTAATTATATACCTTTTTCTCCAACTCCTCTTTAGCTTTGCGATACATCTGCTCATACTGTGCCTTTTCTTTCATAGCTACATTAAGCCTTTGCTTTAGTGAATCAATTGATGCTTTTTTGTTTGAACAATCTTCAGTCAATGCCTTGACCTGAAGTAATACCCAGAAAATAAAGGTTATTAGGGAAAATATTTGAATTGTTTAGATGAAAGACCTGAAAACATTTCATTAACAACATTTAATTTTACAGATTTAGGTGAAAGTGTAGGCTAGCACCTGTTAATGCATGAATTGTATCCCCCTGAAATCTCTATCACTTGTTCACACATTACTGCTACATCACTACAAATTTTTAGTTACAACTAAATTCATCAGCATTTAAAAACTACCAGATGTTAACATGAGAAAAAAATCTACACAAAGATTCTGATAGGAGGTGACATTAACCATACAAACTGAAAACTACTAACCAGTAGTGCGCGCGCGCGCGCGCTCTCTCGCTCGCTCGCTCTCTCTCTCTCTCTCTCTCTCTCTCGCTCTCCATATGAATCATGACTTAGAATCAGTTTATGAAAGAAATTTCATTAAGCTTCCATGTAATACAGTGTTAGTAGAAATTTTCTCACCCTCAGATTACATGAAAAATGCAAGACTTAAATGATGTAAGACTTAAAGCAAAACAGAATTAAAGTACACCAACGATCTCTAACATGCTTCCCCCCACTACCTAAAAAGCAATAAGACAAGTATTTATTTCACATGGCCTTCATTATGTTTGTGATTTCCCCACCCCCCTCCCTCTCTCTGCCAGATTTCTTAATGACATCTTATCTCCAACACAGAGGGCAGGAGAGTAGCTCTCTCTCTGGAACTGACAACTGCTTAACGACTGCCAGAGCAGGCTACTGAGCCAGGCAGCCAACACCTGATTTTAAGGGGAATCAAAGTGGCATTTGCCTTGAGAACTATTTCTGTTTGAGGCTTGTACAGTGTGCAGCCTCAGGGATACCAACACATGTGCCCTGTTTTCTAGCAAGTAAGGGACAAGGTGTGTTGCACAGATTGTGTCAGGAAGGTGCCATTTCATCACCTCTGAACATCTGAAAAATTCATAAAATACATATGGGGAAAACACCTGCAGAATAGCATAAAATGGAATCATTAAATATATAATAGCGAAAGGGATGACACATGAATATTATGATAAGGCAAATTTACAGGTATTTTTTCTTTCTATGACAGCTTACATATATTTTATATGACAGGTACAATCTTATTTCATCTCTAATTTTTAGGAAACTTCCCAACATGTGACATGCTAGCTGTACTACAATTTCAGACAGGAAACATTTCATTCTCATGTTAAATTGGGGTGTTTGCTTTGTTTTGTTTTCAGAGCACAGTTCTACTATCTCTGTATACAAATGGAATTATTATGATGATTACAATTAAGCAAAGAAATCTGACAGAAATTTAAATGGATACTCATCAATGATTTTTTAAATCCATATGATGTTCAAAACTTGTAATAGTGTCATGGCTGACTAGATGTGTGTGCATGTACGTGTGTGTCAGTGAAACCCATTTTTTGGATTAAAATGAATAACAAACATGAAATACCTTTTCTTCAAGAGTATGCAATGTTTCATTAAAGCTTTTCTCCTTTTCTTGATTTGCTTTCATACGCAGTCTCCAATCTTCTATCAAATGCCTTTTCATACTTATGTCTCTCTCCATTCGAGAAATCCTTGGAATAGGGATGAAATATAGTATTCACAGAATTATGGAACAGTACTAGCGTGTACTTATTTTGAATAATTAAAATACATGACTACAGTGAGCGCTAATCTGTATACCATTTGCCAATCCAAAGGTGCTGAAAACGTTGACATATTCTATATATATAAGGGCAAAGCAGACAAACTCTGTGGACTTGTGAATCTTAAGTAACATATTTTTATACCAGAAATATGGAGCAATATAAATATAATATTTACAGCAAACCATACTAAGTTGAGTGTTTAATTATGAGCAAGTGGAAGCAGAATATTATAATACTTAAGTGCAGATTGGCAGAGAAAAGAAAAATAAATGAATTTAATAAAGTATTCATTTAAAGCTGTTATGGGATGAATTGCCTGTGATGATTATGTATCATAGGTTAGTATGTGAAAAACCTTTATAACAATATAAGAGAATTTTTTAAAAATACACTAGTATTATCTATTAAAAATACAGTGATTTTAAAGATACTACTTTGGCATATGACTTTTAAAAGAAAGGCATTACTTTTGAACTGTAAACCTGTCGAAAAACTATTTGACCCAAATAAAACAAGTCAGTATAATTATATACAATACATTGTTCTTGATATCATGTCAGTACCACATAAAATCAGCAAGAAAACTACAGCATTGTAAAAACTGATGGGAGGAATTTACATTTGAATGGACACATCAGCGTATTGGGGGCAATCAAGCAGATTACTTCTAGCAAAGCACATTCAATATTTACTCTATAAAATAATGGGAGCCCATAGACATATCTGAATACGAAATCTAAACTACAGAGCTACTGGGTGCGCTAGGTGTATCTTAAGGCTTTAATCAATAAAATATACATTTTGTTAAAGCCTTTTAAAGTTATCCCGATATTTAAGAAGAAAGAACCATGCCAATAAAAATACTTTTATTTTTCAAGATTACCCATTAGTATGTAGCAACTTTACTGACTCATGAATATTTTGTGTCTTCAACATTTAACTCAACAAACCATCTACAAATATGAACTCAAATAAAAAATAAATTTAACTGTTCTTTTTACAATTGTAAAACTGGATATTTAATCCAGTTTAAGCATGTAACCCTTGACATGCTTCTTAGCCCTTAGGCAAAGAATTGCTGTATTTGAAAGATTGCTTTTAGCTGTGCTAAGGTACCCATTTAAATATACATCAAGGATAACCAAGTCTATTATGGAATCTGAAATGTGACTGTTGATATTCATTTTGCTATATAGAAATTGTAGTAATTAACAATTTATTGAGTTTTTTTAATGTCAACTACATGATACACACCTGAAGTATATAGAAAAATCAACATAAAAGAAACACATGGAAAGATCATTTGCAGTAAAATGGCCATACTTGATCTGAAATGCTATTAGAGCAATTACATTTCTACCACTGGGGGGAAGCAAACACAACAGATAGACAAAGTGAACCTACTTTTCCTGCAGTTCCCGCATCTGTTCTTCTTTTCCTTGGACTTCATATTTCAAAGATTTAATGACTGATGAATGTTTAGTGATTTCATTATTTGCATTCTAGATTGAATGAAATATTTATTAAAGCCTCAATAGTGTGGATTTAGGATTATCCAAATTATAACTGATAATGATCTTTTTCAAACAAAAGATTTACTGTTTAACAGCTCAGTATATTTTGATTACTACAAAACAATCATTAGTGAGCATCAGAATACAACAGAACATCTCTACCCTCCTTGTACTTACAAAACGTGCCCTTTAAAACACACTGCAAATGTTTCATATCTCTGACTTCACAATTGGTAGTTCTCAGCACAGGCCCACAGAGATTCTACCTTATTTGGCAGAGGAAATATCAAACTCTGATAAGCCAAGCTTACATAAATTTTCCACTAAGCAGGTTGCTTACAGGATAGGGCTGGGGAACAAAAGGCACATGTCCAAGAGGCCTATGTTACCTCTCCATCTTTTGATTGCCAAAAGTTGCAACACTGTGTAATAGAAGAGAAGCTGATCCTGCTTTTGGTTTTCTTGGCCATGTAGTTTCTTAGCAGCAGTCGTCACAGAGAGGAATGGATATATTTGTTTGTACCACTTCCCTTTCTCATTTCCAATTCTGTCCTCTCTGTCAAACCCTTGTTCGTACCAACCACAAAAACCAGTAGGTTTAGAATTTTAGCAGCAAATACAGATCTAGGGTAGGTAAACTAGAACTCCCATATTTCATGACCACTGGCATGCAGGCTGGGGCCTGTAGGAATTGTACACAAAAGCTGGGGCGGCCGGTGCGGGGGTGGTTCCTGATTGCCTACCCCTCATCTTGCAAGAAGGTCTCTGGCTTGCCTGCATACAATCCAGAAAGAAACCTGCCCTGCATACAGATTCACATGGGACCATGTGGTGAAAAACAAGTTATGTATTTTAGTCAGTTCTTTCGCATAAAGAATTAAACTGGTCACCAATACAAACACACACACTAAAATAACTAGGCACAAAAACGACGGCTATTTACAATACATTTTTAATAGTGATCAGCAGTTAAAATTGGTGGTATGGAATAGTGTCAATGAATGGCATCACAGAATAGTTGAAAGTAAAGTAAAGGATGTTTTCTGTTGTCACCCTCCCCCTCCTCTCCTGGTTTACCATAGGCATGCAGCCTTATTTACAGGTTTTGCTACTAATCATGTTCAAGAAATGTACATACCTTGCTGGGTGAAAAGATAAGACTTAAAATAAACCAGAACATTTCAGGAATGTTTTATGCTTATATTGGGCTTGTAATTCCCATTAACATTAATGCGAGTCATGTACTATACATGGCACAGCTCCCCTCCAGGGAAGTAGAGGGTTTGGGTTTGGGTTATGATGTGAAGAGTTGGCTGTAAACTGTAGTTTTTAAAATATTGCTCCACCTGCCTCCATAAAATGCTGACAGTTCTGTTAATTAAAATTCAATAGTGCCGTATATGCAGAGTACTTGAAATTTTCAGATTTTCTCTAAATGTTCATGGCAGGGATTATAATGATCCCATTTTAACATACATATAATGAAATAAAAATTAAAAGCAGGTTCATGAAGAATGCAAATGCAGTTTGGCAAAAGTGTGGCAGTAAGTCTAACCGCTATTTTTTAAAGATTGGGTCTATGTGTTCATAAATACAATCATAATGTAAGGGATGAAGAATAATGTATAGTTTATACTCCTGAGATACGAAAGGAATGTAAGTCATAATTCTTGTGTTACAGTGCACTTCAACGGGGGCTTTCTCTCGGCAAGGAAAAGATTTTTCAGAACAGCACAGAAAGCTGCAGTAATTTATTATATTTTTTTTTAAGTGAAATGTTTTCATGTGGTCAAAGCATGCCTAAGATTCCAGCATTTCTGTATTGGACAAGTCACCTGATCCTGAAATATATGAAATTTAACCTGAAAACAGTTAAAATGATAGATGGCAGTAGCATAATAACTGAAGTTCCTTAGGCCTACTTGTGCAGTTTGACCTTCATTAAGGGAAAAGTGTAACACCCTGTTAAAGAAGTTTACATATCCAAGTAGAAGTGGACACTTGTGTTAAAAGTGGGCCTCTACAAAGAGTTACACAGCAGTGCTTGTTATAACAACAGTTAGCATGCTTTATATCCAAGGGAAAAATTGCCACTTCCTGTGGAAAACAACACTGCTATGAAAAGGAAAGGAAATGAAGCAAATCTCTTCCAGCAGCGATTGGGTAGGAGTGTTAAGAAGCAGGAAGCCTGGTTCTCAAAAACCACTTCTTGTGTGGCTAGACTTTGGAATCTGGAATGAGGGGGGAAAAGATACATGAATATGGTACAATCTTGGCTTATTTATTCAAAGCCTTGCTGGCAAAACTGAGACATGTGTATAAACAATGTGGGTTTTGCAACAGGTTCTCAGGTAGTCTGAGGCATCATTTAAGTTAATTATACCATTAATCAAGTACTTATAGTTTTAATTCTTTATGCCAAAATTGTTGGACAAAATTCGAGTAAGAGTACTCAAAGGATTAAAAAGCTAGAACTTGTGAGTGGCTGTAGTCTGTCAGTCACCATATGAAAAAAAAAATCTATATTGTGCTTTTCTATACTGGTTCTGGTAAGCAAGTTCCCAGCTGTTCCCATCTACTTGCTTGAAAAGCACGCAACCTTATAAACAATGAGTTATATCAGGGACATACACTGACTATGGAAAAGCACTGGGCTTTAAATTAGGATTCGAGTAAAAGCTGTTTAGGTAAAGCAGGATCCCCATCACTGTGCTATGAAGGTAAACCTTGTTCTAATGTTTTATTATGTTTAACATGTGTGAGGAGGGAGAATACCCTGCTAAGATTAGGCTCAAATAAAGCAGGGCTCCCCAACCTTTGGGGCTGGTGGCTTCATCTGGAATTTTGCCAGAAGCACCCTTAGAAAAGTGGCTGCCCAGGAAGGGCGTGCATGCACAAAAGGCCCACCGTAATGGCCAGTCACAAGGCACCAATTTTCCAGAAGGCAAACTGGTGAGACGGAAAAATAGTAACTCTAAGTACAAGCCACGTGTGGTCTCTGAGTTCTATAACATAAAACCACTTTTCTGAATCCATAGTCTTCTGCTTCAGCACCCTTTCCTCAATAGACAACTAATGTACTGTCCCCATCATCCATATTTTAATTTTCTAAGAATAGCTTTGGGGGCCATTTGTGCCCCTGAGACATTTCTGTGTAGAAAGATGGTGCTGCAGGCTAGGATTTCATTTTGCAGTATGCTGGACTCCCAGTTGCCGTAAATAAAATAAAAAATTAAAAACCAGTAGAAGGGCCACGAAGCACCAAGGGATGTGTTCATGATCACCAAGCTGCAGTCCCCGGAGACAGAGGAAGGGGCCTTGTCCAGTTAAAAGGAGAAGCCCCAGGAAAGAAAAAAAATGCTGTCAAAGTGGAAAATTAGGAATTCATCTCTTGTGCAAAGGCAGTCTTTAACTTCAGGCTTATGACAGACAGCAGCAATTCTGAATTGTTTTTAGGTGGCATCAGAAATAATAACACAAAGCAAATTATTAATCCCATGTTAGTATAAAATAATTGGATTAGATCCAGTCTTAGTTATATAGTAGGCTCAGTGAAATAAACCTAACCTAGTCATGACTAAGCATGATAAGGTTTTACTTTAGAGGCACCCTATTTCATTCACTGAATTTTATAGGCATCTTCTATTGTTGCTTCCATAATTTGTTTTTACACACACACAGGTGTTAGGAAGAAAAGCACAAGCAGTCATCAACATAAGATAACCCTAATTTAAGCTCCATTATTTCAATGGTTTTGCTCTAAGTATGCCTAAACCAAGGTCCAAACCAATATTAAGAATCAAAGGCAACCAAAAGATTTAAATCTCTACCTCCTGTATTTTGAATTAAGTGTATACCAAGGTGGCTACTTTGAGTATTATAAATACAGGATAGAAATGTGCATGCCTAGAAGACTATCCAAAGCCATCAGGTGAGCTATGCAGTCAAACATCTCTGATGCTACATTTTAAACATGGGAAGGAACTGAAGGAATAATTCTAGTGATTTAAAGTTGTAAATCACAGCATAACTCTAATTCAAATGCTTAGGACAGATTCTCAGACCATTGTAAAAACAGCTACTATATGATTCAATATATTTACTTATTGTATTTACATCTCACTATTCCTCCAAGCAGCTCATTATTTCTTCACAAAGCTGTTGCAACTTGGTGACACTAGTTGCCCAAAAATCACCCAGTTCCATGACTGTGTAGAAATTTGACCTTAGTCCTCCTCCTAGTTGAACACTGAAACAATTACAGCAATTCACTCTCAACAGTCTTCCAATCAGCAAAAGTTCAACTTTTATTTAAAGAGGCTCATATGCTTTGTCAGTCAGATGAATTAAGACTTCTGAACTATCAAATCCTAGACCTAGATTTCAGTCAAGGTTTCATCTTAAACCTGTCTTACACAAAACTGTACTTATGTTCAGTCAATCCAATTCCATTTATTCTACAATTCCACCTGTTAGCTGCTAATAAAATGACCATTTCATATTGTTATCAACTGTCAAATATCATGAAGCCCTCTCTACCTGCATGTTATTATTCATGGTTCCATTAAGATGGACCCAGACATTGCAATTCTATAGGCTACAAAAAATCAGGGAAAAGACTAACGTACTGGACTGATATATGCCACAGGTAAACTATATTATTAAATTTTCATAAACACTATTATAATTTAATAGGGTATCTTAATTTAGTCTTTCCCTGAAATTTT